>NC_051210.1:71963982-72277093 GCF_015220075.1 Falco rusticolus | reverse complement strand
ACACCCAGAGTCAGGCACTGGTGATGCTCCGGTGGGGAAGGTTACATGGAGGAGCTGAGAAACCATCCAGTGGAAACTGTAACAGGCGTATCCATGAAAATGACTGGACCATCAGTTTCTGATATCTGGGATAAAATACGTGTCTGAACATAGTCTCCTACTGTGCAGCAAAGTACACCTAGGCCAGTTGTCCAGGTTTCCTTTACAGATGATGGAGATAAAAGGGTAGTTCTACTGCAGAAGCCACATGCAGGAGGATATCCGTGTCAGTTAGACAGCCTGCTCTCCAAAGTGCCTTTTTCTCTGCATTGGATAAAAAGGGAACCTGGACAGCCTCTCAGACTACAGAGCTTTCACCGAAGACTCCTGAAGTTAGGTGTGGTGAATTTTTACGTAACATCTACTGAAACTGGGTTGGTATTTCAAAGGGACTTCAAATGATATTCAGACTATGTTCTAGTCATAGCAAGGGAAGCAGTGGAATTGCTAAATATCTGTCTCTGTATGACAGGCAATAAATGCAGAACAGTCCAGATTTTGTGGAAAATAGTGAAATTAAACAGCTTTTCTGAAAGAATAACCACATTTCATTTTTCTGAAATGCCTACAAAGAGAAGATAAAAGGCAGTGTCACTGTACAGTTGGCAAACACTGTGTTTCTGTAGTGCTCTCCCCGTCTCGTCTGGTATGCTGAGCAGTCTATGAACTGGCACAGGGTAATGCAACCTTCTTGAGTTTAAGCAGCTGCACACTTCTACACCTGATCTGAATTTGAGCCTCCGTTCCATACTCTTCTCTTTTAGCTACTGCAGGTTGAGAGGGATGAACAACTATGTGCAGCCACTGTTCTCAACTGTCTCCTCAACACTCATGTGCATAGCACATTTTCTTCTCATTTAGCTTTCTCATTCAGAAAAAAATACTTGTTGTTACCGATGTGATGATATACAAATGCAACATAAATGTCCTGTAAAATTCTTTAACATTCAATACAACAGCCTTGTGCTCTGCTTCATAGCATAACTTTTTTCTGAAACTGCTGCCTGGGTTTTTTGGTCTACGGCTACATTGCACCTAAGGAGTGTGCATCTCTCCCCCTGGCTATTTGTGCTCTATCTAGCTATACAGTGACCCCACTACAGCCTTTACTTTTATCTGTGCTCTCTCCCACATAAGAAACTTTCACATTTCTTTAAAAGGTCAAACTCAGACCACTAATCATTCCATAAAGTGCTCATTGCCCTTCCAGTGGGAAAATCTGTCACCTCTGTACTCTGCAGTTACTGGTAACAGTTCTTGTCAGGTTGAATTAGAAAAACTAGTAAATTTTATACTTTTTTGCTTTGGCCATGCCACTGCTGCAACATCTCTCTAATCTGCATGCAGAGTTTCCTCGACTGCAGAAACTCATCGCTTCAGATCCTCTGAACTACTTATATTAACTCCCATAGCTCAGTGTAGAATTATTCAGGAACTATTACTGTTTCAACAATTTCTTTCCCTGTCAGGCATAGGTACACTAGAAGCCATATAAAGTGTTGATAAATAGTCTGGGAAGTTGCTTAGAAACTTACTTAGTCTATACATTCAGAAGGTGTTTGGGTTATCATTTCTCTTTCTTTGCATTGTAAGTCAAACCTGAATAAATCAAAATCTCTACGAATGTATTAGATAGTCACAAGAGTGTTCACAAAAGTGAGGATGAACACTTTATCTGTTCTTTATAGCACAGTATTGCTTGGTCTTTGTAATTCCCAAATTAATGATAAAATAGAGATAACAAATAGCAAAAAAGCAGGTTCAATATTATAGTGTGTAATGTAGAAAGGCCTATAATATCAGAATTGCTTTCCTGAAAAAGCCTGAGAAAAAATGTGCAGTATTTAAATATAGAAAAGAATTACCACTTCTTTCACTGACATCTGTGATAGTGCAGCTACACTTCTACAGACTACAGAGATTATTCCCAAGTTACATTAAAATTAAGCAAACCAGACTGAGCACTCTAGATTGCACAATGTAAAATTTCATGGACTTTTCTCATTAGAGCTGACAGTTCATATTAGACATTTAAAAGCATCCTCACAAGTAACAGTTTTTCCCAACACTGCCAAATTGCAGGTACTGTGATCTCACTGAACACATATTGACTGCAGGACAAAGGTTTTAGGAACCTTAATCCTGCCTCCTGGGCTGCCAAGGCAGTGTTGATAGTTTATAGGTCTCCAGCTCCATGTGATGCCATGACATCCCATTAGCTCCCCCAGAGCAGTAGAGCTGTGCTTCAGTGGGGAATGGCTGTGACATTCTTCTTTCTCCAGCGCAGTGCAAGACTGGCCAAGACCCATGAGTTGATCCAGCATGAGGGGTTCTTGTGCACTTACCAATACTTCTGATTATCAAAATACATTCCTGTCAGTTTTTCCAAGTCTTTGTACATCTCTGCTACTGTTTAATGCTTAATTTGACCATAAACTCTGCAACACATGGACTTCCAGTGAGATGAAAAACAGGCTCATATGTGGGATTAGATGTAACTGGTTTCATGGCCCACATGTTCTCCATTCATATTGCTGCTATTAGCACAGGGGCTGCATATACTCAGAGCAAGCATGCTGTCCTTAAAAAGAAATGAGTGCCAGATATCTCCTGGTGGACTGTGTGAAGTGCTTGGTCATTTCCAGAACTAATCCTTTCAAATCACAGTTGAACAGCCATCATTCAGATTTTTACCCTTAGAGCATTATGGACCCTAAACCTCTACATGCATGTAGACAGCTAGTAGATAACCTGAATGTAACTGCCTGTGCAGGCATGCTTGGGGTCCTGATTACATGGTGAGATATCTCTCATACCAGAGAGAACTCAACATATTGTGAGTTGTTGCCTTCCAAAATGAAAAATTACATAGTCTATTAAACCAAATTCTCATAACGATCATCCCATAGTTATCACCTACCCTTAGCAGCCACGTAATAAGAGCAGGACAAGGCAGGGACTCATGTGTGGGATACCAAATATGATTTTCAATTTTATTTTCTTCATTAAAAAAATAATAATAACGGGGTGTGTGTTTGTGTCTATGTGTGCCCTTTAATATATGGGCAAAAAGCTATTCACAAGTCCTTAATGAGTATTTATGCAATACTGTATTTGTACCTGTCTATGAAGAAAATGCCTGCCTTGGACAAAAAGGAGGCAATTTGTAACATAAAGTAATACCTCTCATTAGACAGCCTAGGGTAGCTGGGAAAAAATTGCCAAGCTTTTGACCACAGAAGTCATTCCTCAGGCTTTTGGGAGAAATATAAATGCCCATATTTGTATTTATTTTAACTCTCATTTCTGTGACGCATGATTTCACCTTCCATTTGCTTTATATCTAGTCAGTAAATCTTGTGTTTATGGAGACATAAGCACTGTGAAACACTTTGACACTCTCCGTTTCCTTCAACCAAAACGGTGGCATTATCTAAAATAAATGGGCTGTCTAGCTAAGGAGACATAACGAGTGTTTTCGCAAGCCTGCCTGAGTTTCTGTGAAGTTACCCCAAGGTGTGAAAGCAAAGAGGGGAAGGGGAGAAGGGCCTGCAACGGACGTTGCTGGAACACCCTGTGTCCAGCAAGATCCAGCTGTGTAAATGTACAAATATAAAAAAGAGGTGCAGGCATGTGTTTGTGCCAATAGAAAAAAAGAATTGCTTGGCGTAACTTGTGTTGAGACTGCGGGTTATAGCTTGTGTGCTGAAGAAGCATGTGCATTCTTACATGCTTTTTGTACTCAATTGAGATACAGGGTGACTGCACTTAAAAATAAGTACACAGTGTATTCTGCATGTTGCCCTTTCAACAAGACAAATGTTCTTGTTCTCCTCAGGGGACTGAGTTCTAGTCTGTAATCACAGATTCTTCCATAACATTAAGCTCTTGATTAATACGTATACTATGAGATTTCCATTAATTCTGAATTTGAAAATTCAGTCATCCTCTGGCATAATCCTTCATTCTTATTGAATTTCTTTTTTTATAACCTCCCATTAGTTCATTACTATGATTATTTATCTACCAGCATACTTGGGCAGAAAGGCAACAGCAACATCCTCTCCTAGAAAAAGGGAAGCCAAGGCACAGACCACTGGTTAGACCCCTGTGTTGTGTCTTTTGACTTCATGCTCTTATAGCTCTTCCCTTCCTGCTATTAAGATCTCCTCCTCCCTGGTAAATGTCAAAGCTTATGTTGGCTTTTTCTCTGGAACCCCATAATTTTTCTCGAGCGAGCAAATGGAGGCCTACTTAAAACTTGCTCTGTTTTCCAACTGGTTTGTCCCATATGACCTGCAGGAACAGGTAATGGAGCTCTTACATTGCAGTCAGCCAGGGCAGCTGATAAGGAGAGGTAATCTCTCTGCTTGGGCTCACAGAATTGTTATGAAAAAAACCCCACTGTGTTCCTTCTATTTCTCCCACTAGCACTATTCTTTCCCACACAGACACAAAAGGTAGCACCTTTTTGGCTTTTGTTCGATAATGTTATTATTGACCTTTGCAGTAAGAATTTGTTTTCCCTGTTTTCTTCAAACTAAGTACGGGAACCTCATTGCCAACCTGAGCATGTGAAGCCTGTCTCAGCAATAGAAAACATTATATAAAATACCTTCCTCAATTTCTTACAGAACACTCAGTTCAGGTCAGTGCTTTTCAGTAGCTGTTACTGCAGCAAAAAGGAAACAGCAGGCAAAGGAAAAGCAGTTTTACCTTAGTGGTGGACTTTGGAAACCTGCTTCCTTGGTCTTCTTGATGGTGGTGGTCCCATCACGCTCCTCAGCCAGCATTCAGTTTCCATTCAATGCATGTACTCTGGACTAGTAAATAGCTGATGTTTTTCTAGTGAAATTGCATAAATTAAAAAAAAAGGATTTGTGAGACCTGTGCACAGTGATTCCAAATTCTTTTGCTGTGTTCTAAAAACTGAATGACAAGTGATCCATGTGAAATGGATATTTAACTTGCATCCCTTCCTGTGCCGCTTTCCAGGTGCAAAGTTGGGACTAAGACCCTTTAGGATACAGAAACATCCAACAGTCTGAGACACTGTAACAGACATTTAGGTCCCTGCATGCACATTGTTCTCTTTTAAGAGAGAATTCTCTTTGGTGCTGAATGTTTAGTTTTTCTCAGTTGCTTTTTGCTTCTTTTAGCAGACTGATTTTCACATCTGGAAAGAGCAGACTTTTTGGCCAAGCAAAACTAACACAGTAATTGTTTAATTTCCACCTGGAAGTTACCCTTTTAATATTAGGCCTACATCAGCTAATGTATTTAATTGAAAGTTCAAGTCCTTTGGCTGATCTGCTTGGTTTGGATTTACTCACTAATGATAGTTTGTATGGGTATAAGAAGAGAGAATTTCGAAGGGAAAGCGCTAAGACTGCCATCATTCATCAAATAGCTAGATAAATATTTGCTGAATGTGGATATTTGAGATGTAAAACTAATATTAATACAGCATCAAGGTGCAATGTAATAACCATACAAAAATTCTAGTGCCAGCATATACCAAACAGAAAAACTGTAAGCCATACAATGCAGGAAAGTGCAAAAAGCAAGAAGAAGCAATAACTGTAGAAACCACAGTTCTGCTTTATCTTCTTTAGCTTGTGTTTCTCTGACCCCTTCTACTTCACCAGTGAACCTGTGCTTGGCTTTCTTCCACGTGGTCTAGTGTGTTCTTCCAGCCTGCTTTGATTTATGGTAGTCTTATACAAATTCCCACACAAAATGTGCAAGAGTATTACATTCATTGTTCAGTCCTCCTCCCTCCTCTGTAGCTGTAATAGCTACAGAAATCAACACATTGCTAGTAACTGAGTAAACACTAACAAAGCAAATGATTAATGCTGCAAAATAATGTTACAAGGATCAGAAATACCTCACTGAGCAACTCATTAGAGTATGTATGTGTGGGTTTGAATGCAGTTCCTCTTGTCTCCTACGATTTGTTATAGCTCTTTTTTGATGTTACCTACTGCGAGCTCTGTAACCTATCCTCCTGGGGCAGGGAACGTACCTTTCCCTGTGTTGGTAATGCTGTGTTGGTACTGTGCCCTGCTTTATTTCTCCCTTTCTAATGGGAAATAAAGGTGGAAAGATATGTCCTGTACCCAATTCTATGCCAGTACTAACTTGTCTTTGAATCGGTTTTAGTTTCTTGTTAGTAAATAAATTCCAAAACTAAAGGCTTACCTCAAATAAGTGAAGCATCTGTATTCCACTGGCACACATGCACATGTTGGTTCTGGAATACTGCAAATCAGATCTTCCTTAGGTTACTGGAGAGCAAGGAATGCTGTTCTCTGGATAAATTAGCTCTGCTGAGCTGTGCTCCCTGCAGCTACAGTGCTGCTGCTCTCTCTACACTATACTGCAAACGAGCAGACGCTTACCTTAAGGCCAAAATGGGTTATCTTGTCAGATCTCCCCAAAAGCAGAATCCGTAGAATTGTAGAGTAATTTAGTTTGTAAGGCTGGAAAAGACCTCAGGAGGTCATCCCATGCAACCCCCTGTTCAAACCAGGACCTGTTTAGATTAAGTTGCACAGGGCCTCATGAATTTTTCCATATCAGTCAGTGGAAATGAATTGACTTTAAAAATTCCTGGAATTGAAAATCCATCATGATTCTTATTAATCTCTTTCTGTAACCAATTGCCACCACTGTTTGTTGGTGGGTTGTTTTTTTTTTAAAAAGGGCTTATTTTTAGCTTGTATTTCACTAGCTTTATCATCCCCTCTTCCTTTATGATTTCTCATTTAGATATTGGCTGGCAGTTGTTGTCATCACATAACTTATTTTGATAAAACCAACCAGACTGAACTCCATGTCACTGTATTATGTTTTTCACGTTCCAATTGCTTTTGTAACCCTGCTCTGAGCTTTCTCTAAATCATCAACAGTTAACAACAATAACAACAACTGTCCAGTCCTGGGCAAGTGAGCTGGACGGAATATTCCTAGTCACAGTGCCAAATACAGAGCTAATGTATTTCTTTGCTATCTGAAGTCAATATTCCCCTTTTCAGTTATCCACGGATTATAATAGCACTTTTGGAAATGGCATCTTAATGGTAGCTCATATGCAAGTTAGCTGTCCACCATGAACCCCAATTTACTCCTCCCCAGAACACCATCCCCATCCTGTAAGAATATTTCTAAGTATAGGATGGCCCATCTAGACATACTGATCCTGTGATTCCATGCATTTGTTTGTGAATTTCTTATGAAATGATTCAATTACCCTAAACAGACTTCTTCACTAATTACATTGCTTACACAGTCTTGGTGCCATCTGCAAAATCAGTCTGCAGAGATTTGATGTTTTCTTCCAGACCCTATATAGAATGTGATAATTATCTCAGAACCAGGAAGACAAGTCTTCAGTGTCTTCAGATGCAGCCTCATCAGGGCAGAGCAGAGAAGGCAGATCCCCTGCCTCGACCTGCTGGCCCCGCTCCTCCTCATGCCCCCCAGGGTCCCACTGGCCTGCTTGGCCACCTGGGCACACAGCTGGCCCACGGGCAACTGGCTGCCCACCAGGGTACACAGCTGGCCCGTGGGCAACTTGCTGCCCAGCAGCACTCCCAGGTCCTTCTCCGCAGAGCTGCCCCCCAGCAGGTCACCCCAGCCTGTGCTGGTGCCTGGGGCTGTCCCTCCCCAGGGGCAGGACCCTCCACTTGTCCCTGTTGAACTTCATGAGGTTCCTCTGCCCGACTCTCCAGCCCGTCCAGGTCTCTCTGAACGGCAGCGCAGCCTCCTGGTGTGTCAGCCGCTCCTCCCAGTTCTGCATCATCAGCAAACTTGCTGATGGTGCGCTCAGTCCCTTCATCCAGGTCAATGGTGAATGAGTTGAATGGCATCAGACCCAACACCGACTCCTCGGAGCACCCCAAGCTACAGGTCTCCAGCTGGACTCTGCGCCGCTGATCACAACCCCTGAGCTCTGCTGTTCCGCCAGCTCTCGATCCACCTCACTGTCCACTCATCTAGTCCACACTGCCTGAGCTTATGTGTGAGGATCTTATGGGAGACAGTGTCAAGCCTTGCTGAGGTCAAGGCAAACAACATCCACCACCGCTCTCCCCTCAACTACCCCCAGCCAGCCATTCCCTCACAGAAGGCTATTGTGTTGCTCAGGCGTGACTTCTTGGTGAATCCATGTCAACTAGAATCCATGTTGCCTAATTCTGATGACCTTCTTCTCCTCCACATGCTTCAGAATGACCTCCAGGATGAGCTTGTTGATATTTTAATTTTCCTCCTTCCTTAATCAACGTGCCAGAAGGTAACAAATGAAATATTTCACAAAAGTTGAAATATATTGCATTCATATTAATTTGGTGACCAGATCTAAATGTTAGAGTTGAGGCCACATATATTGGAGAATTGTCTCCCCCCATACTACCAGGGAATGCAGCATTAACTTCCATCTAAAAACCTCTGATTATAACAGAGTTTTGCCCCTGTGAGTTTTCTGGTTGCTTAGGCTAGGAGCCTTTATAATTACATGTAAGATTATTCTCCACTTATTAATTTCCAGAGTGACTGCTCTCTTGTACAAATACTGAAAGCTGCCCACAGCTGAACTGCACTGTGGCATTTCACTGCTTATAAAGATGAAGAGAAGATTAATTTCTTTTTTTTTGTTGTTTTGTTTTGGAGGGTTTTTTTGTTGTTTGTTTTGTTTGCCTGATGTTTTCCTTAAAAGTTTATCTTAAATGAAGGAAGGGAAATATTTACAGTGGCAATGGAACAATGGCCTGGAACTAAGGAAGGGAAAGTTTAGGTTAGGCTGTAGTAAGGAGTTCTTAACTTAAATAGCCTTGGACTCCAAAAGAAGTTGTTTGAGACAACATCATGGAAGATTTCCATAAATGGTGCAGGTGATACACTCTGGAGAATCACTCTATAAAGAACACAATCTGGTAAAAACTGAACACTAGACAATCATCATCTTTTTGTATAACCTTTCTTTCCCTAGTGCTTTAATAGTGACACAAAGGAGTATCTAAAATCAAAGAAAACGTGAGATCCTTACATATGTAAGAAGAGCTTTCCATCAGAATACAGGTCCTATTGAGAAAATAGCTCAGTGGAAACGTACAGGTCTCGTTTTATATTAGTTATGCTTGTAGTTAAACAGGAGCATTTGAGTGCTAAATTCTTGAAAGTCTGACTCATACGGTACAGCCCCTTGAGAGTGTCCTAAGGGTATTTTGGCCTTTTTAATTGCCAGCACACCAAAGATTAAACAAAAGGATGGAGGAAATGAAGATGAGACATTCTGTGATTTCTTGAAAAAGATAAGAGACAGTACCAAAGAAAGCAGTAGTTCTTTACTCTTACCAATTCACTGCTAAACACAAAATATCTAAGTAAGGAAATAGTCAACTCACTTTGGTACTAAATTTTATTAACCTATTCAAGTAAGTAAGTAGTGTTTATTTAACAAACTAATCAAGTTTCCTATTTAAACATGCTCTGTGGCATGAAAGTCAACTTTCCTAGTTATTCTATATAAAATAAGCCAGGACCTGGATAACACTTGTTCTGAAGCAAGTCCATTTTATGTAGTGAAAATGCTGCAGATTTAGCGTGGTGGAAAAGGGCTCAGTCTGGTCTGCTTAATGATATCTGGAGTTATCAGTTTTCATATTACGAACATTTATTTCTTCTTTTTTTTGCCACATTCATACTTAACAATTGCAGTTCTCTGACAGACAAACATTTATCTGAACTGAAGGGGGGAAAAATTGTAGGTCAGGTAACTTTTAGGTACTTCCTGATTTTTGAGGAATTACAATAATGATATTTGGCCTGCTATGTGCAAGATCCAGTATTAGCAGTGCCATAGGTACTAATTCACTGAAGCTGCACCTCTCCTGTGACTGTGACATATGTCCAGGATTGAAGAAAGAGTAAAACTAGTCCCCCTAGTGTACTGTTGTTGTAAAATATTTAGGTCTCTAACCTGTGGAAGTTCGTCTATGGGTTAATTAGTAAGTCTTCCCTACTTTCCATATGTTATTACTATACTGAGTACAATCCTTGGTAAAGGACACTTCTTGGTCATTTTTCTAAGGGCTGGAATAAAAAAATTCCACCTGATAATGTATCAATTCTTGCAGATTGCAAGATAAGAACTAGACAATATTTTGCTCCTGTTTATCAAAGCTTATAAGAACTACCTTGTTATTTATTGGTGTTATTAAAATCTGTATTTTTATTATAAAATTTAATCTTAGATCTGTGTACATCCATCAGTTTTCATTACATACTTCTGGAAAACATTTCCATTGCTTTGAAAAACCCACTTTTTAGTTATGAAAGATCAGATCAGACAGGCAATAATTATTGGGAAAAGTAATTAACTAAAATTTTCTTCTGGGAGATGATTCTAAAACAATTTGTAGTTAATATCACTTTAGCATTTTTATAGTGTTTGAGATTTATTGCCTAAATTATGTTTCTAATAAATTATTATGTTGTGCTCCAAGCATCAGACAATTGAGTTTTTTCATGCAGCTGCATTGACCACAATGCTGCAAAATACCACTGGCTCTGCACTGGAAAGCTTCACAAAGCATTGAAGGGGGACTATGAGGAAAACTTAAATGAACCAGTACCAAATCAGACCCAAATTTCTATATGGAAATTTACAATAGGACATTAAGCAAAATAAATTTTCGCTAGAAAGGCCACACACAATACTAGTATTTCATAAATTTTTTAGAATTTCTTTGGAATGTAGCTACCTGTATCTGGGAGTTTTTTGTGTAGGGGACCATGGAAGAATCTACAGTGAGGAAAAGATGCTTATGAATCTAAAGAAAAGGCAGATATAATCCAGAGTAAAGTCTGGGTTTGGCCTAGGAAGGGGACTGTAAAGGAAAATTTGGTTGACATGAAGTATGGGCACATCTCACATCTGCTAGTAACCACTTCAGATTACCCTCCTTCACCCTGGGTAGTCTATGACTGGTAGCCTACAGCTTAGTCATAAGGTTATTTCCTGTAAAGTAGGAACAAGAGGGTTTGAGCCTAGGCCATCATGTGAAGGATTGTCAATATGTCTCTTAAACACCAAGCTCTTCATCCTCTGAGCTTAAGTATAAATGGGCTGGGGAAACATCACCTTTACTTATGCTTTGGAAAAAAAGTAGCTTCTGCTGCTGAATTTTGAATGGGACTGGTCTTGATAGGTTCACCCTCAGAACGCCCTCAGACCATGCTCTAAATAGAGGACTGAAGGAGGTTGAAGAATGCCTGGCTGGTAGATGTCATGAGGTTGTGCTCATAAGTTAAGCAGGACCTATTCACAATTGCCATGCCCAGAAGGACAAATATACCTCTAGAGATTTCTTCTAAAAAATTGAACTGGCTACAGACTTCACATTCCTCCACAAGCTGTAGTAAAGTGGGATTTTGTGGTTTGCCATTTAAGCATCTAAACCCTGTCACCTAAAGTCCTGCTTTAACCATCTAAATCTTCCTATAGATTTAGCACAATACCTAATTAAATACTTCCTGAATGAAAAGAAATTTAAAAAATCAACACCACCTATGGAGAAGAAGGAGTGGAGCAAACAAAAGTTTAGTCATTTATCATTAAAAGTATAATTACTGCTAAGACATATCTCCTAAAACAGGAGATGAGAAGAGCTTCTGTAGGGAAGAACTGCAGGGAAAGACGAGCACATGCTTCTGGAGTGATTACTACTCTATCAGAATATATATTATAGGAAAATTTGCAAGAAACTTCATGCTGTTGTAATGAAGAACTTCCACTGATTTCCACATACTGAGTTACCAGCAGATTAAATCCTCATTTGTATTAGGATCAGGTGATGGAATTCAAGAAACAACAGTTCAGACTAGAGACTGTGATGGAGCAGGAGAGACGGGTTCTTGCCTAGAGAGGGGATCTGCAGGGGCAACTTTTAAAGCAGGTAATTTGCAGCACTTCACTTGTTTTTTCTTAAATGCCAATCTATTTTCATGGTGGTATTGCTTTATTCAAGCATATTTTAAGTCAAATAATTAAAATACCTAAATAAACCAACCACTTTCAGGATGTTCTATGTGCATTTTGGGCATTGGCAGGTGCAAAACTGTGTATATGTAGCACTTGATATTATGGCATATAAGAGTTTATTTTTCTCTGGGACACAGTTACAGAAAGATACAAAATACGCAGATGGAAACATACTAATGCTATTTATGTTTGCTTTCTCATGATTAATTTGTGAAGGTTAAAGGGCAATTTATTACCACATTTCTCAATAATTAATTTGTAGCAATACCATGTCCTCCCTGGAAGATGAGATTTGGATTTGGATCTTACAGCAACTCTTTCTGCCTGCTTATTTCTGTTAGGTTATAAATGGGAATCCCAACCATCTCAAATTGGTGTTCCAAGGATATTTTGCATATTTTGCCTTAAAACTCTTTCAAACATGCTTTTGCTGTGTATGATTTCTTCAAGTGGCATGTTTCTCTAAGCCATCTGAAACTTCTGTATTCACACAGAGAAAGTGGTACATGAATGTTTTGACATAGCCACTTTCAGGATGGAAGCTGCCTGCTAATTTTCCCTTCTAAGTTCACTCTAGCTAGCACAATTCTGTATGTGCATACAGACTCTGAGCTCTATCTTGGATGTGGTTCAGATTAACTCCTGTGGAATCTCAGGTAATCTTTCTGGCATAAGATTGTCCAGCGAAGAATCAAATTCATCATATTAGGTGAGAACATTTTGAAAGTTAAGGGTACATTTCAACAAACAAGGCTGTCAGCCTTGCTGTCAAGCTTGAGCATTAGTTTTCCAGCCCAGTGAGAGGTGTTTGATTTAGAAGAAACTCTGCATGCCAGCTTCTTGGAGATGAACAACTGAAGTTTCCTTGCTTGGTACATACCTTATGATCCTTTGCATCAAATCATGCTATGTTGTTTGCTCTGATACTATGCCAGTTCCTTTGCTGTTATAAATCACTCTTATCAAATTAATCAGGTTTTTTTTCATCTGAGGTTCTGACTACTCTTAACTTCTGCTCTCTTCCTATTTAAGGTTAAGAGAATATCTCTCAAAGCTGTACAGCCCAAATTTGTCTCTTGAAAACAAAGCTGATAAACTTTCCTTGTTAGAGCAACAAACCAATGGCTGGAAAAAAAGAAGAGCATACACTTTGAAGAATTATTAAATACAACCTAGGATACCTGGTTTACAGGCTTTTCTTTTAGCCAGGTTTCAGGAGTACATGGATAGTAAATTGTTTATGCTTCTCAGAGATAAGCAAGGCAAAACTAAACATTCAACCTGAGCATGGTATAAATTATATCAGGAGAGAGTGAGTAGCAAACTTCTTAGAGAATTTTCCTTCTCAGCTGGTGTTTGTGGCTAAACTGAAATGAGTGCAATGCAGAAGTGTAATACAAAGAGTAACTGTGTCAAAACAGAGAAGCATGTGTGACAGATTGCACATAACCCTGTAAAAAAGACAAAGATTGAATATGATTCTTAATCACCTCGCTGTGAACCTGCTGAATCCACTAGGGTTGCCTGGGGATAAGTGAAATACAAACCTGATCCATTTGGTTTGCTACAGCCTCTGGCAGTCTAAATGTAGCTTCAATCAAATCAAAACAGTAGCAATTTATCCTTAGCCAGCACAGATGCAAGAGATGACTCAAGGAGAAATGAACCAGCAACATGTTTTGGAGCAAGAGAACATCTTTGGCTGATTGAATTCCAAAACAAAAAGGAATGTAATTTGCTCCCCTTTTTGTAGCAGCTGAGGGCAGTTCTATGTGAAAATGGTATCTGTAAAATAGTCATCCTGCTGCATTATGCATTCCCTTTCTTTGCTACGGCAATCACTGATATGGCTCTTAAAATGGAAATCTGAGTTCCAGTCTTTTGAGATCCTTTTACTCTCCTGCGAAGCCAAAAAGCAGCCTTGACGCCTATTCATTAGTCATGGAATTTGGTTTGCTGGGAACACATTCTGCTCTGAAGGAGCAACTGGCACAAAGACTGGAGATGCTGATACCTTGCACACCCTGTGCCACTTGTTGGTGGTCCCCTGAATATAAACATTAAACGTGAACCGGAAGAAGCCTAACAGGCCTAGGATAGGGCCTGAGGAATTCTTTCTAGCTAGATCTCCCAGCTCCTGCACTTCAGCTTCTTCTAATCAGCAAATGTACTTTCACATACCAATGAAAGCACATTGGAAATTATGTATTCTGGATCACGCTGACTTTAGACCAAAGTGGTTTCTGTGGATGTATCAAAAGCAACTGCTAAACTACTTCCAGCACTCTGCTCCATGCTGCATGTACCTCGATGGCAGATAAGTACAGGGAAAAAAGCTTGTTATTGCTTGTCAAAAAGGTGGGAGCACTGCTACTGCAGCCACAAAAGTCAGAGGATAGAAACAAGGCAAGATTTGAAACACATCTTTCTGAGCTTTAGGAATACAAAATGATTGCCTGACAGTTAATCAATGCACAAGTTGATTTGTTGTTTCAAGTGATGGAAAGTGTTGTTCAGCCGGTGTTCAGAAATATTTACTTCCATTTTCTAGGGGAGGCACAATAATTGCCTCGTTCTCAGTTTGGAAGGAATTGCTAATTCTTTGGAAAAAATGTATGAAATATGTTGTATTTGATTTCAAACTCTATCCAGTGGAAATAAATCGATTCCAAAATGTCAGTGTTGGAGCCCCTTCTACATTTTTTGTACATAAAGTAGAATAATTCCAAAATAGAGATTCCTTGAAAGATAGGATTCTTTTGTTCGGGAAAAATAATTCAAAATTAAGGAAAGATCCAAGTTTCACCAGAACTTGAAATAAATTTTATGAAGAGTTTAGAGTTAAGCTTAGACTGTTTCAAAGTTTTTCTCCCACTTCATTCTTTTTCAGACCCTTTTCTTATTACCAGGTAGGTGACCAGAAATCAAAGTAGAAAAACAGAACACAACACCACACCCACTCATGACAGCACAGACTGTAATGTAAAATTGTGTATGATTCCTGCGGAACTGAACAATAGATTATGGCTTAGAGAAAGAAACTGGAAGATTTTTAGAAGATGGCAATCAGCTTATTTGGTACTTCCTATTTGATTTGAATCTGGGAAAAGGAAAGGCAAATTTCTTCTCTAGGTTTGTTATGACATCCAATTAGGTTTGGCTTCATTCCTCCAACTTCTGGATTATGTGCAAGGTGCCTAAGTTACCTACTCATTTGCTGTAGACTCTGTCTATGTTTAATGGATAGCTAGATGACCTTCAAGGATGATTTTGGTTTAAAGGTGTATAACTGAGTTATAGTGCCTTTCTCTCTATTGATCATAAAACAGTCTGAGGAAAAAGGTGTTTTAGAAGGCAACTCAAATAAGCACTTAAAATTAAGGGGAAAGAATTCAGGGCTACATGGTTTTGTTATACCATGGAACCTATTCCCTCGCCCTCCCCCTGCCCCGTTATATTTTTTTTTCCTCCCGTATGCTGTTCCTGCTGGAAGCTAAAGTTAGCAAAGATACTCGTTTCAGGATTGCCAGACTTAAATTTCACTGTGTGTTTATTTAAGTGTAGCTTCTATTTTTTTTTTTTAGTGTTCCTTTGAGCAGTGACATTTAAATTGAAAGTTCACATTCTCAACAGAATGCTCAGAATTTGTACACACATATTTATAAACAAAATCAATATATGTAAATCATGTTTCCTCATGCAACTATGAATATTGGAACTTAGATCTGTCCAAGGTACATATGTAAATTTGACTTCCCCTCATAAGCCATGTTACTTGTACCTACAAATGTTATGCAAAAGCTGTAAAAGAAATTTTGAAGTGGATTATGTCCACTTATAGCCTTAGAAGCATTTTTCCCCTAATGTATACTGATGTAACAGGTTTTGATAATTCTTCCTGTTTGATCCAGGAAGATAAAACATGTGTTAATGGGTAGATTGTAAAATGTAGATCATGGTTCTTCCATTCTACTCCCTTGTGACTCAGAAAATTTCTGTGTCATCTGAGGCAAATAACTTCAAAAGGTGTTATATTTCTAAAGGTATTATATTTCTATTTCTTCTATAAATTAAGCCTTTACAGTTGAATTTTCATAAAAAGGAGTCAGGTCTGAGAGATGTCAGGGCACATCAGTCAGTGCAATTCTTGTGCCTTATATTCTTTTTAACAAGCCATGTCATGAGATCTGTCCTGATAGCTTTGTCTTAGATCCTTACCTGTTCAATTCCCATATATTCCCACAACTCTAGCTTAATATTTAAATTGATTTTAAGCTAAAATTTTCCATTTTCTTTTCCTTAGGCTATGACCTTTTGCACTAACCACTAACTGTTCAATGTTCTGCAGCTCTTGGTGCCATTGAACAGGGGTATGTAGTGACCAAGCAGCTCTCTAAACAGAAAAGGAATGTTTATTAGCCGAAACATGATATGAAGCAAAGATTTGTTTTTCCCTAGAATTTTTCCAGCCTTATAGGGAAATGAGGCATGCCTGGTTTCTTCATACATTTCCATCAGCTTTCCCTGTTTAAGGGAGAACCTTGCATGTAAAGCTTGGTCTTGATCCTCTGGCTTTTGGCCTAGTGACTGAACTCATTCCTCCCCACTGTGACTATAGTCAGGCATATATCTCAGGTGAGGTACAGTAGCTGACAGAATCTGGAATTTAACCAAACTGTTCTCCTGCCTTCTTTCCCCACCATGAATTCTCTACTCCTAGGAGGAAGCCTCCAGTATCATGTGAAAGATAGGAACAGCTGACAGGTGCATGTGCTCAGGTCTTCACCTTTACCTGCCTTACGGTTTGCACAGAAGAGTTTTGTAAGGAGCCTGATCCATCCCTGATCATTGAGGCTCCCACATCTTCCATATTTGAGCTGGTGAGGAAGGCAAAGGCTGTAGCACACATTTAAGTGCTTACCAATTTGAATGAAGGCAAAATTTGACTCAACCACAGTCTTTCACCTTATCTTAACAGATGGAAGGTAAACTTTTTCCACCCTTCATTCTTCCTCTACATGAATATTCAAAAACTTTCACTTTTCAGGAATTCTTTAAATCTGAATTTACAGGTCTTGACTTTTCTTAACTGAAAATAGGGGTATATCTGGACACAAAATCATAAAAACTTAGTTTTAGTTCCCACTCTTTAAGTATTAGGTGATATCTGGCTATTAGGAGCCTTTCTCCTCCTTGTATGCATTAGCCCCACACACCTGAGTAACTGACACATTCCACAATGTCAGGAAAGTACAGCAACTTGATATTCATCATAGCCTTAGATTCCTGTTTATCATTACTCTACACTAGGCTCTTAACAAATAAAAAGAAAAACATCCTGTCTCAAAGAGTTTTGCAACATAAAAACATCAGGAAGAGCCCAAGAGCAGATGGCAGAGGATGCGGAGTGCAAAGAAGGAAATCAGAATGCTAGTAGTTTCTCCTGCCACTAGATCTCACAGATGCTCTTTTTGCATGTGTGTGAACCTTTTTGCATGAACACAGATCACAACATTATAGGGACACTAGAAAAGAGAAGTAGAGTAAAAAGGTAAGAGATGAAGCATGCAGCCCTGTGCACTGAGCAAAGCACTGAGCTCAGCTGGTAAAGTACATTCCTGGTGATAACAGAGCAGGACTAGTGAAAAGCTTTTTACAGTTCCATGCATTTTTCAGCTGGGTTTTTTCTTCTAGCAGTATGATGCACTTTGAAATCAGCTGGAGGCTAAAGCACCTGACATCAATTGGAACATTATTTTCTCATTGCAAGTACACCAAACAGAAGATTTCTTTGTTACAGGGGGGCCTGGGTGAGAAGAGAAACAAATCAGATTCAAGGGATGCAGTCCAATCCAAAGGCTCCCACCTTTTTGCTCACCATCTGTGTAGTGAAATATAGCAAAGGCTTCCTTGCCATCGGATAATGCAAACTTGGGGACTTCCTTTACGTCACTGTGAAGGGTGGGTGGTCTATGTGAGAGAGCTGGCAGCATGCCAGTTATCAAACATGTCAGAAGATCCTAAATGGTAGAGGATAAAAGGTAGTTCACAAAGAAACAGAGCAAGTCTTTAAGGAAACTTATGTTGTCCTTACCATTTATTATTATTTTTTTTTACTGAGATTTACTGCTTTTCTAATAAATGGACTCTCATGCATCAAGCTTGCAATCCATAGAGGCATGCAAACAATGTTTTAAAAACCAAGCAGGCATACAGAGAATAAGAGCTAGGATTTCATATAGATAGATATAAACACATCAGTTTCTGTTCCTGAGTTTCTTTGAGCTACCAAAGCTGCTAAAATGACAGTGATGAAAACACTGGAAGACTGCAGTTGTCTTCCAATTCCAGACACAAATTCTGTGAGGAAGAGTGATATTTTATAAATAATTTCCTTCTCCTTTTCAGAAACAGTGCAAGTACTTGGGAGTTCAATATCTGGGAGGCTCCTAAAGCCTGAAGTGACCTCTGGGAATGAGTCTAGAGAAACAACATTTTTTTCTAAGCTAATTAGCACCAGGATCAGATCGAATGCAAGAACAACAAATCTGAATTGCACCATCTCTGTTCAAGGGTTGTTGTGGCTTCATCTGACATCTGATTCAGCTCTTCTAGAAGTCAGGGGAAAGGTTTTTCATGTAAGAGTTAGAAGACATTCTTTCACTGGGTTCATCTGCTGACAGAGTCTCCCTTCTTTACTTTGGTGGTGCACAGTCCTAAATCAATATTCCTTCACACAAACAGTTTCTGGAAATATATTTATCCTTTCTCTTCCTTCAATTAGTTTTAGATGTTGCCTAATGGAGATGGGGAGGTTAGACAAAGGTGAACACAGAGTGAAAGAAGAAATGGTAGGAAGGAAAAAGAGAATGAGTTCCCTGTGGTCCAGTCCTTTCCTTCATAAAAGGCACTCACCAATTAATGAAAAATTGCTTGCAGGGATCCATGATCTTTGTCGTTAACTTGACTAAGGACTGGCACTAGGTCTACAACCTTTCCCCATGGAGAAAGATCAAGACTGTAGGCCAGGGCATTGTTACAGGTGAAAGTTGACAGGTCTGTCTTCCCCAGCTTTATGATGTGTTCAGAAGCACCATGAGGTAGCAGTTGTTCTTTCACAAACTTGGTGAAATAGCTCAGAGGTTTTATTGGTGTGACTAAATAATGTGATAATAAATAAGAATCAGAATTAACTTCAGCACAAAAAATACAGATGGTTATTTATAGTGTTTACACACATGCATATATGCATATATACATATATCCTGAAAGTAATAAATGAGGCAGATTTGCTGTAGATAAGATTACCACATAGGGATTATGAATATCTTGAGTACATACCAAGGATGGGTTCCAAAACCACAGTGCAAGTTATTTTTGATGGGTGGTACCATCACTAATAACCTGTATGCATTTGTGGCTCTCCTTGGTGCAAGCTTACAACATTGTCCCTAGAAGCTTGTGAGTGATATCCTAGTCATCCTTTTTCACTGCTCACCTCAAACTGATCAGAATGTGAATGTCATGGCAGTTACAGAGCTCTCTTGCTGCTTTCACAGTACATGTCAGAGCTGGCTGTTTGCAAAGCAGCCCTCAGATCAGAACAGATCAAAGCTGCCTTAAACTACCCATAAGCACATTTCTGTGCTTTGTGACTGCTCTCAGTCTTTGAGGCCCAAATTTGAGGTGTTTGTAGCCTCTTCACCTACCCTGGTCTTAAATTATTTGCATCTTTACAGGTCAGGTCTTGAGCAGCTGACATTACCTTCCCATACACCGAGTCTTCTGAAATTATAGCATCCGTGGCTAAAATCACACAGTGAAAAATGTCAGGCACAAGTGGGTTTCAGAAGGAAGAAGATGGGCAGACAGATGAAGAAACAGAAAAGAGCCAAATAATATTCCTTTAGTAGTAAAGAATAACTCAGCTACTGGCATCTTTACAGGAATGTGACATAGTACAATCCAAGTATCATTTAAAATAGTTTAGGGAATGGAGAAATATATTTAAAAAACAGCTTAGAAACGTATAGTTCAAAGATGTAGAATGATATGTGAATCCCATGGCATTTTTTTGTTCAGCCCAATCTCATATCCTCCTGTTTCACAACTAAAAATCCTATTCTTTGTCTCTCATTGACGATTAGTTTCACTGAAAAAGTCATAATTCACCGTGGCCTAGAATTTGTCCTATCCTGCTTGCTGTTTTTGCTAGCCTCAAAGGAAGACAAAACAGAGAAAAAGGCTTTTATGCTCTAACAGAACACAAACAGATCTTCCATGAGCTATTGTCAGACATAAATCTCTCCTGATCTCACCACTGTATTTATCATAACATCAAAAATACAAATAGCAATGAAATAATATTTTATCTCTGTGGTGCCATTTAGTCATTGACTAAACGCTTTGCATTTAGACAGTACTTGCACTACCAGTAGCTCAAAATTATGAAAGCCATGGGTTTAATATTGACAATGCAAAGGGGTCATATGTTGGGTCTTAATAGTTACTTATTCACAGAACACCTATTTTCATCAGAAGTTATCAGAAGCTAGGGTGACTCACTCTGGATAGAAGAGCTGATGATCCTAAGAAAGTTAATAATCAAGGGAAAACAGATTTCACAGTGGATTCTGCAGGAAAAATAATCCCTCAAGACCTCAAGCAGTGTTTAGAAAGTCAAAGCTGCATTTGGTGTGGGAGCCATGAAATTATGCATGTATGTAGTAAAACAGAGGGAAAAAAAAATCTTACGGTATAAATAACCAACAACAGCAAGAAGATAGGAGAAGGAAAACTGCATTATCTCTACTCCACAGATGGAAGATTATAAAGATTAAGGATCTTGCCCAATAAACTAAACCCTAGATTAAGGCCTCTGCTTTAACCACTCAATAGTCTTGAACGAACAACACTGATATTGTTAAGTTCTGCTCCCTTGTCTCTGCTAATGTTCTAGGAGAGAAGACAAAATTGTCTTTGATGTACCACCAAGAAACTGAGAAAAAGGCATTTTTTTTTCCACACATGGAAATCAGTATGTCTCAGTCTTGCATCTTTTGAGCTCCAGAACTGAAGAATAGAAGTTAAAAAGCTTGTCCTAGGTCACAAAGCAGACCAGTGTTACCGGGGCATCCCAATTACTAACGTCCTACACTAATTACGAGCCCTTAAGTGCGTTTGGTTGCTACATCATATCCTGTACAGGTCTGCTGCTGAGTCAGGATAGTGAAAAGTCCATGTAACTCAGGTGGTTTAGAATGCAGTTCATCATCTGATAAAAAAAAATACAATATTAAAATAAGGTAAATATTCAAACAAGCATAGGGATAAAAAAATGAGCCTGGTATGAAAAAGAGCAAGTTTTACATCTACAAAATACCAGATAAAGCTTTCTATTTCATATTTTAAATGCTTCCTGAAAATTTTAGAGAACTTAATCCTGTCAAAAGTATCAGTTTTGCACGTGAAAATTAACACCACTTGGAACACATTATTCCTTTAAGTTTCAAGACTTTCTAGTACCCCATCACTGCTTTCTGCCTATACACTTTATTGTCTCCTTCACATTGCAGAGTAACCAACTATGCATTGAGCATGCAAAAGATAATGACTGCAATGGACAGGTTTCCTTGAGCATATCTATAAGGATAAATGATGCTTTTCTGTTGAGTATGAATACTACAACAGTAAAAGGCACCAACAGAAAAAAGAAGCAAAAGCAGACACAAATAATAAAATTGATTACAAACTGATGCAAAAAAATCCTTCAGGAGTGGAACACCAAATATAAGAAACTATACAAGCAAGTTTGCGAACTCAGAGCTAGCTGGAATGGGGCTCACTACAATAAATAGTGTTGTCACCTGTCTCATTTAGGAAAATACCCTTTGTACATAAAACCACTTGAACCTATCATCCAGTTTTCCTTGTAGCTGAAAGACCTTACAGGACTCTGAAAATTAGCTATGCACATACACAGGTAAACCTCCTGAGGGGTCAACAAGAAATAAGGCTATTACAAATGGGGCATGGGGTGCACGCCAGACGAGTCGCTCTAATGGGCTGTATTCAGTATATGAAGTATTGCCTGAGCATCCATTCATAGATTAGTCATTGGTTTATGGAATCTTTACGTTTAGGGACAGGACAATTCATGAAGCTCCTGAACTGAAAATATTTGGCGTACTTATAGAAATGTTTGCCATGCTTCTGCTGTTCTCCACTTATGATGACTGTTAACTTGGCTAGCACTTGGCCAAGATGACTGTTCTGTGCTTTTGGACATCTGATAATGCAAAACCACTATAAGTTAAGTTACAATAAGTCCTATCTAAACAAATATTTACCTGTATGTATGTTTTTGAACACAATTCAGTTTCCCAGTCTTATAGCATTTGGGTTCCTCTGTAACCTTAAATAAAGTACCACAATATGATAGCGATAAAGTTCTCTTTGTATGTACATGAACTCCTGGTCTCAGCCAATTACTGGTGAGGCAAACCCAGCATCTTACAAGGAAAAGTCCTAGCCATTTCTCTGTAAGTTCTTGCTTGACAAAGGTTGCACTGAAACCTCAGTTCCATTGAAGTAAATAGGTTTGCCATTCATTCTGTGGATCTGTCTTCTACCCCAGTTCTTTATTTGTAACCTTTAACAGCTGGTCTTCTAACAAAGCTCACGATGAAGTGGGGAATGTAGCTGAAAAGATATGTTTAAATAGACAAAGTGTGCTAAATGCTCATCATTTTTACAAGGTATGTTCATTCTTGAGTAGATGCCATGAAGAAACATGGAGAACACCTACACTTTTCAAAATATACCAGTAAGAGTGCTAGATAACCAGTCTGAGCTTAAGCTTGGGCAGTATTTCCTCAGAAACACAACACCAACTGGCTGATGTTTCATGGCATTTATATACCATACAGCAATATTTTCAGAGGGGATACAGTCTCTATTTTTGAAAGAAGTTAGATCTCCCATTTAGATACTTGAATAAAAAGGTTGTTCAACATGATGTGCAGCCAGAGAAAAAATACTTGTAGATGTTACAGTAGAAGCCTAAAACAACCAGATATTGAATATAAAGCTCTTCAGTAGATGAAGCCCTAAAATCCCAGTTTAGCTCTGTTTAAACAATGAGCTTTGTTCAACACATTGGAAACCCTATGCATACTACACAGAAAACTTAACTGAGGTACAGGTAAAAGTTATGAACTCCTGAACTATTAATAGTTGTTTATGTGCTGCTGTGGGCAGAATGGCAGAGCCATCACTCAGGTTTCCCAAGCCAACTGATAACACAACCTTCCCATGCCAGTTCTGAGGCTGAAGATACGTCAGCGTGGAATCACTGAGGTCACTTCTCTCCTTTGTTATTCTCCTTTTTGGCCGACTCCTAAATTCAAAATTGTTTCAGAGCTAACAGGATTTACAATCATGTAAATAAAGGACATTATATTAGCTTGCATATCAGATATGCTTGTTTATTCTGTCCAAGGAAGAGCTAGTAATAGCATTTTCATGACATCAGAGGCGAAGCAAAGGAAGCCATTCCAACTAATTAATCTGAGTGTTGTTTATAAAGAAATATAGGCAACTGATCTGTGTAATTGTTCTAAGGAGTCACAGTTTGCACAGTATGTTTAAACAATGTATGACTATTAAGGGCAACTTTGAGGATGGATTTTTAATTTATCAGTGTGAGGTACTTTCCAAAGTTTATCAGAAGTGTGAGGCCCGCAATGGTGGAGATACAGAAAAATTTCAGTCTTCTCTGTACTTAAAGTCCAGCTGAGCTGGTGGGACAGACCTAGTCTAACACCCAGTAGTTTATGAACTGCATAGCAAAGAGTTAATGACAGTCATTAAGAGTAAAATGATTAAGATATCAGATTTCCACTGATATTCCAAAACTTTGTGCAAGAGACAGTAGAACTTAAATAATAATTCTGATATGTTGTTTTAGTTTTGTTCTACCTGTTTCTCACCTGAATATTTGCAACTTCTAATCATTGATTTGTTGAAACTACAACACATTGTAAGTATACAAACACCGAAAGCATAACTTTATGGCTAAAAGGGGAGTTAAATGAGGGAATTAAATGAAATAACATTGCTTCATGTAAAGAACACTGTGTCAGTACAAAATTTACCTTTAGTTTTTAAGTGAAGAGTGATTTTTATGGGGACTTGGAAACAGATCATTTAAGATTAATTTAACCAGCTTTCTAAGAAATTGCATTTCTAAGCTTAATTTTGTTTATTAAACAAATGTTTTTTTCTAATCCTTCATACTTTACATTAAACCTCATTGATAACTTTAGGGGAAACTGGGCTATAAATAAGGCAAATTAGTAACAGTTCATACCATTAACACTGCATCTTTTTTCAACACCTGTATTTCATTAAACAATCACTGAATCTTTTCTATAGCTTGCCTTTGGCCGATATATATGAATCAGTGATTTTTACCTGTGCACTTGGTAATTACTTGATAGGTCAATTCATGTTTAACTGGTAGTTGTGTTCATGATGCCACTGAACACAAGACCAACTCTATACGGGCTGGGGAAACTTCAGGGCTGTGGTGTAGAAAGGGTATCTGTTAGCTTTCTGTTGCCTTGCATTCAATCTGTTTTGTAGGCACAGTGCTGCATTGCTGGAATGCTGCTTTGCTATCTAATAACTCAAAATTTATGTGCCTTTTACCTTCTCTACCCTATAAACTCCTCTCATCTCCATGTACCATTACCACCCCCTGAACCTAAGTCTAATCTACCTCTGGGTGATCCATTTTCTCCTCAGTGACTGCAGATCAGGAGCTGAACTCAACTCTCCTTAAGGTCTCCAGTCTTTGATCAGCACACTTTGGTGGGAACACTACTACCATTTGCATCTTCCCCCAGTTCCATTCAGAGGCCTTCCCTTTATCAGCTCACTTGGGGACTTGGAGTCCTCAGCCAGCCAATTCCTTCAACAAAGTATTTGTTGCTGTACTGCGAGAGGCAAAATATCTGAGACAGCTGAGCTTTTTCACCAGAAACCAGAACATACTTTTTTTTTTTTTGATTCCAGACATCTGATTTTTCTCATAATGTTTGAAGTACATCAAAATAATCCAGAAACATCATACTTGGCTTGCCAGCAGCCACCACCATGCAAAATGACACTGCACATGACCCCTGACCTCAGAAGAGCATCAGCTAGACCTCCAACAAATAGATTAAAAACCACTCCTGATATGCTAAATTAATCTATTTCTAGGGCTCTTCATTTTCCTGCCAGCAGTTGAGCTTACGGTGGATGATATCTCCAAAGTGTTCACTGGTTTCTAAGGTTAAAATCTGACCTTGCACACCCACACAGCAGCAGAAGGCATGGCCTCCCACCACGCTACTCACAGGAGAGTGGCTGCCAGCCCAGCCCAGGTGTCCCAACCTACACCCATAACTGCCTTCATCCTCCTCCTCCTCCTTCCCCTCTACTTCTCTGGGCTTCACTTCTACTTGATCTTCTCACAGACTGTGAGGGGATGGTGTGGACATTTTGTTGGCTCCCAAACCATTGACAGTAACGGGAGGTGGCAGCAATATTGTGTATAAGATGATTCATGTGTTGGAAGCTTTCCCATAGGTCTCCATGAAAAATTTTTGAAAAATCACTAGATCCATGGAGGTATAGTAAATTCTGCTAACACTGGCTGTGTTATGACTTCTCAGAGAATTTCTTTTGGCTGCCAGCTGTGCTAGGTAAGAAACCTGCTCACAGTGACCTGTGGCCAGCACAGAGCCACTGGGCCTGTCACCCAGCCAGTCTGTCCTTGCAAAACCTGCTGAGGATAAGGAGTGGGAATGACAGTGGAATTCCTGTGTTTATATGGGAGCTATTTAATCGAAATAAAGTTTTGCTGTCATACCTTCCTGTTTTCAGAAGTTATCCAGCCGTTAGCTTCCTAATCAAAAGAGATGTGGCAGCATGCCACAAAAACTGGGCCTCGCTTCCAGCATGTGGCCCAAAGTATTTCCAAACCCCATGTTGTGCTTAGGAACACACACCTCGGGTGAAAAGTTGACTTCTACACTCTATGCATCAGAACATAAATTCATTTAAACAAGCTATATACAGAAAAAACATGCACCAAGGCCAACAGACCACTTTGGAGAAAATCCCAACAAGGAGTGAAGCCAACTAAAAAAATCCCCATGGGTCCAGGGTTTCACCTGTTGTTCAACAGAAAGATACCCACCCATGAGGGAAATATCTCACAGATTTACTTGATAGATCTTCATATATTTAAATTAATGCCTGAATTTGCTTTATAATACACTATAAATTCAAAGGCCTCATACTTACAGCATGATAAATATGTTTTACTGTATGCAATAGAAAAGAGCTAAAGAGGCCCTCTGGGTATTTTGACTGGTGACATGAGCGATCCTTGTCCTCTCATGCTTCAGCTCAGGGCAATAGGAGGCAAAATACTAAGTATACCAGAAGTCTGACTGCCTGACATTAATTCATGGGGATTAAAAAAGATTTTTGTTCCTGTAGATTTTAGTTTGGCATTATTAATAAATAATGATGAATACAAGGTCTAGGGACTCCTGTCAGCAATATAAAGACACATTTTATGAATTTCAAGGATCCAGGTATAATATTCCTGACTCAGAGCTGACTGAAGGCTTCTTAGCAGCAGAGGCTGTAACGCTTTTCTCTGCATTTTAGGTAAAGGGCATGTTCCTGACTTGGATGAAGCTGCACATTTTGTGAAGAGGGATAGTGAGAGGAAAGAAGACAGAAGGCCAAGGGTCTGAGGCTCCTGCCATGAAGTGGAGAGGCTACCCCCCACCCCCACCCCCCCCCCCCACCCCCCCCCACCCCCCACCCCCCCGTCACAGCTGCAGCCCCATGAGCTCTGGCACTTACCTCTGGCAGCAGGAATGCTTAACGGCTCCCACAGCGTGGGAAAGGTGAACTATGAGGACATGGCCATCTTTTCATACCAACAATACCCTGACTAACTTCTGTCCATGCTAGGGCTGTCCTCGTCCAACTTCACCAAACGATCCTTGAAAATCAAGACCTCTTCATCATTGAGGGTATTTTCCATTAAAAAAAAAGAAAAAGAAAAAAAAAAACAATCACCTATATTTACTAAAAGTGTATCAGATCACTGAACTCAATGTTCCTTTTTTAATGATCATATGAATCTGAGTCAGTTCATCACAACCTGACTATCCTGTGTCATCCTGTCAGGGCTGAGGCTCACAGCAATCCTTTCTGGCTTTAACATCTATGAACCTACAGTTCAACTCAATATTTGTTACAATTAAATGTCATATGGGTGTGGATTTGTCTTCATTGCAGAGAATATTTCTAGATAGTTAGAGGTTTGATGTGTATGTGAGCTTCACCCTACACATGTGAAACTGCAGTTCAGCTGAAGTCATAGGCAATGTGCAGAGACTGGTACCACTTTAATCTCTCCTGCCTTGCACTGAGCATGAGTCCGGATTCCACAGGTGCATATCCCAAAGGTCAGCTCAACATGATTTCTTTTAAGCAAATTTCAGGCTGCAGACTTCCACCTATGTCAACTATCTACACATCTCATCTCAAAACACTTTTGAAATGATCTGTTTTGTATATATGTAAACTGAAACTGAAAGAAATGATCATATGAAAATTTATACCAAACCACCAAGAGTTACTTAATGTAAAACCGAGTATGATCCTTTTCTCAAAATTCAGCATGTTGACCTTGATACTCAGATCATACCTGAGAATGGATGTGACCTTATGCATAGCCATGTTTTCGTCATAGCTAATGATGGACAGTGTATGCTTTTCCACTTCCTTTCCTGGTGCACATCTGCACTCTTATATTTACCAGCCTAGGAACTTTTTTTTTTAATCAAAGGATAAGTGATTTTTTGGATATTGTCACAATTTCATTGTGTGGTAACAAATGTCCATGACACAGGTTGTCAGCTTTTTATTGCGGAAGACATTAGTGATGTAGAATCTCTGTATGTGTTGATGTAACTAATTTTATCTCTGTAATTGTTCTTGCCCTTGAACACAATGCCATGGACATATTAACCTAAACATGAATGAACAGCTTATAGAAAAATTTTGACTGTTAAAAATGGACTTAATTTGGACATACTAAAGCAAAGACTACCTTCATTTGCTGCTTGTGACATCTCCCTCCAGATAATTTACATCGAACAAAATCAACATAACACTTTTCCAAAACTAAAATCATATTTGTAAATTTAAAAAGAGAAACAGAATCTTAACATGATTGACTAAACCTTACCCACTCTAACTGTATGAAGGAGTCAATCTACTCTGTGTTTTTCATAGAAGTCTTTGCAGTATAAATGCTAAGAAATATTTCTTCTTTCCATGCTAACAAGGAGCCTGTATCTCTTCTGTGCACTCGAGTGAAATTGAACAGAAACACTGGTGTAGCCAACTGGAAAATCAATTATTTACACAGTGTTATATGCAAATATCTAGAATTGAATTTTTCACACCTGATTGATTAGTAAGCTTAATTGCATTCATTTTTGAAAGCCTATGAACCTGAGCTGCAGTTTGTATGGTTCTTATAAATAGAAATTAGACAGCTTCATTCTTAATGCTAAGAGAAATTTTTGCATGGTTCGTGGATCTTTAACAGTAGGAACTTTATTGCAGTATCTGTGAGCATTCCTGCATCAGACTGTTTGTGACATTTACTCTTTCTGCAGTGCTTGATGTCTTTTCCTTTGGGAATTTACTTGCCAGTTAATGCAACTTTTCCTGTCTGCATTAAAAAAGGTTCCCTTTTCTTGTGTTTTGCTGACTAGTGTTTGCTGACCAATGTTTGCATGTACCTATCTGTACTTCACAGCAGTCTTCCAGTGCTTTCCCATTCTCTGCTACCTTCCTGCTTGATTAACTATGTGCATCCCAATTATTCTTCTACTTTTCCATGCCTGGAGTGCTGTTTCAGCATTCAGGATTGTGGAGGACAACAATAAAGAGCCTGAGGAGATACACCCTTGCTACTGATGGGGAGCTCCTCCTTGAAAGCCAGGATTTCTTGCTGCCACAGTAACTCTTCCAAATGTTAAGGACATCTATGCAGAAATTTGAGGAGGATGAGTGTATCCTGAGCCTTCCAAAGAACCAGAGGGATGTTCTATTTCAGTGCAGAAGGTAGACAGCATGGCAGAGCTGTACAGCAATGAGGCACATAAGGAGGCATTTCCCATCCAGGAATATTTTGGAGTTCACCTGGTTCAGCATTTTTGCATATCTCTTCAATCTGCATCGTCTTGTGAACAATCTCTTCCAATGATGTTAACCCAAAATTTAATATCCAACATTGTAAGGGCTGCCTCCAGACACACAGGTGCAATTACTGACCTGCTCCCATCCAGTCCACTCTCCCCTTGCCTCAAACTCAAGGCCTGTGTCTGCTTCTTTGTTTGAGTGCTAAACATGTCCCACTATACATCATAAAGCCAGATGCTGTTGCCCACTGGTCCAGACCACAACTTCACACAACCAGTAGCAGTCTGGTGTACTGCAGCAAGATTCATGATTTGGCACTGAGAAAGCACAGTCTGTCATGTGCAAACTGCTGGAGCCTGAGTAAAGAAAAGTTACAACCCAGAGCTAGGGATTATTTTTTTTTCTTTCCATTTTCTACAACCAATATAAACAAGGTGTCAAGATGTTCAAGGTAAGTGTCATTATCTGCTAACTACTGGCCTAAAGGCAAGAGGTAAGAAAAAAGAAAATGGCCCACAAATCTATCAGATTAATGGAAGAAAGTGAAAACAGATGGCACCTTGCTCATGAGGAAAGAGAGAAATTTAAGCATCTATCTGATTACTTGCTTTCATGTTGGGCAGCATTGTTCTGACATAAGAGAACATTTACCTGCCCCACAATACTACCCAAAGGGCAGAGGTGGTCAGAGACAGCTCTTGGAGTTGATGAAGAGATAAATGGTTTTACACAAGTGCATGTTATGACTGTTGGTTTCTCAGAGACCATAGTAGCCTCAGACAGTGCAACAATCCAGTCATATACATGAGTCATTGTGAATAATACCTGCTGAGAGGAGAAATTTTCTGTGCAGCACCTTCCTTTATGTGTCTAGAGCACTCTTCAGGGTAGACAAAGCTGCAGTGATGGGACACGACCTTCTGCTTGAAAATGAGGCTTTGGGCACAGTGTTCAACTCTTCAAGCAGACTGGTAGAATTCTCAATCCTCTCCAGAGCTTTTGTCTTTTCCAGTGATTACAAAGCTTACAAGTCAGATGATGGTCAAAGGATTTTGTTTCTTTGATAAGAACATTTTTGCTAACAAATGATTTGATTCTTGTACGGCAAAGTACCCCAGGCTGAGAGCACAATGAATGGCTGAGCAAAGTGTTGGCCTTCATTCACTTTAGGAAAATACAGTGTATACAGTGGTCTTTCCTCTTAAAGCAATATATTTAATATATGCCATTCTGTGAAAAGTGATTCTTTTTTCCATAAAAGTGTAATCCTCATGCTTAAAAGCTATGATAGATAAAGTATCTTTATTTTCACATTTCTTGTAGGAACACAAATCCTCTCTGAATTTGTTGTCTGTCAACTCCACATAGGAACACCTTTTGTTCTTGGCCTCCATGAGAAATGCTTTCCCTTTTTCTCATTAAGTAGAATTAATTGAAGCTAGAGCAAGCACTCAGGAGGGAGGTAATGTGCAAAGTCATCCACTTAAGCATTCTCTTTTCCTGTCCAGTCCCTTAAGTGCACGGTCCACTGCCAACCTGTAGATTCTCAGGCAAAACAAATATATTGTGCTGCGCAGGACTCTTGCTTAAAGGCTTCAAGGGCAAGGGCAATGACAGGTAAGCTGTTTTTTTTACCAAATAACATCAGCAATTAAAACACTGAGAGCATCCCCTGTGGTTTTTAGAGCAATGTCCCACTTTTTTCTAAGTATATATGAGTTCATGACTGGTGTTGGAGAGGCTGCCATACTGAGCAACAAGGCCATCAAAAACTAGAGAGAAACTCTTTAATCACATTTCTTTGGAATGTTTTATCCTGGTGCAGCAAGCAAAGTATGGACACACAGATGCCATCGATACATTAATATCATATGGCAACAGGCAGGCAGAGCCACCAAGAATCTCCCATGCCTTCTATGTTTTATGGCCCACGCTTCTGTGCTGCTGCTACAGCCATATGATTGGCACAGCAGAGACGCTATGAACAGACATCATCAAAGTACTTACATGTTTATCGTCTCCACTAAGCAATACTTATCTGCAGCACAGTGCTTTCCCAGCATGCTCTGCCCTTTTCCCCTGCTCACAAAATGAAATTATTTCAGAAACAGATAATTACTGGTTAGCATTCTCATCTTCTTCCTGGTGCCATCACCTCATTTGAGCTGCTAAATGACTTGTCAAAATGGTGTGTGCTTTCTATAGACAAATCCATTCAGTGTGGAGATGTCAGCCTCTTTGTATGAGAGACTCCCAGTGGCATGGCAGACAGAAGCTATCACTTCATGGTAGCTGACAGCAACTTGAAAATGGAAAGGAGATGAACCAGTGGAAATGTGTCATTTGACCACAAGTCCTGCAAGTCTGTCTGATTCCAGCTGGCTCTGCTATATAATCACAACACACCACAGGAGAGCATCCAGAACACAGACAGCTAGCTTACCATCTGGAAAAAGGACTATAGGTTTCCTGCCCAGAATGCTATACGCTTACTTTGAAATAGTCCCCTGCTGTCTTTATGCCATTGTTGTAGAAATTAAGATTTCTACAATCTAGAAATGTAGAAATTAGGATACAGCTGGCCATGTGGACACAGTTATTGCAGAATATCACTTCTGCAATAGGGTAGCAAAAAAGGTCACTGAAAACGACCATGTGGAATGGGCTCTCCATATGCGCATGACTTTGTCAGCTTGCAACATCTGTTTTGGAGATGGAGTTCGACTGCTTTTGCTGTTGTCTTTTGCCTTCCTACTAAGTTAAACCTCAGCAGCAATGTCAAGAAAAAATCTTGCACTGGTTGCAGGAATAATAATGGAAGATAATGATATGTGTGCTGAAATGGCATTACAGAGAACTGTTGCTCAGAAAAACAAGTTCTTCATGTCTAAGTTCCGCAAGACATTGAAATTAAACAGAGTTAGTCAGCTTGTCATGATAAAGTAAGTTATAAAATAAAACATTTTTATTCTAGAGTAGTTTATAGAAAACCTAGTTTCAATGCTGTGCTTTGAAGGCAGAGTCAAAGTACAGCAGGAATCAAAAAATGCTGAACTCCTTAGAAGAGTGACTTAACCCCAAAGAATGCTTAAGTACGAGGAAACTGAAGCAGGCAAATATATACAGATGGTTTATTATTTGTCTGGATTTGGATATCACTTATGCTACCAGAAGTAAAGATTAATAGATTTGAATCTTTTTCAAGGCCTGTATCCCTCTGCTTCAACTATCATGTGTCCCTGAAGACATGAACTATAAGTCAGACTGCTCGCGAAAGGGAACTCTGTGAAGGGTTATGCTAAGACACTGGGGAGTCTGTGGCTGCTGTACTAATCAGTGTCTAAACTCAAGGGCCACAGGTTTTCAGCTCTCAGAAAGAGTGATTAGACACCAAAATCAAAGGGAGGAACAGAATGAGCATTTTAATATTTTCAGCAATCTCAAGAATGTCCAAAAGGGATGGCTTGACCAGTTTCCTGAGGACATGTACTTTGCGTAAGTCCTGTTTAAACTTAGGGTCTGCCCACTTAACTTTTTTCTTCAGTTTTTTTTTAATTAAATGGAAAGGGTCCTTGTAAATATGCAAATGTGTTGTCATATTTGCATTACCTGAGATAGGAAGTTTCTGGTTTTGCAACAAGTTAATAGCTTTTGATCAAAACTCAATAAATCTCTGCATGAGGAGAAGGAGGTAGATTTTTTTTTTTAATAAAGTTTGGCTCTAGGGTAGATTTAGATCAGTACTCCTACAAACAGACAGGCCTGCCTAATTGCTAGAGTGTATTTCAAATAGTCATGAATGAATACACAGCAAGTTTGATAAACAGCTATACATTGAAATCTATGTACCATGAGTAGTGCCTGGATGAGTTGCATGTACTTACACTAAATATGAAAGCAAGTCATATGTACTTAGATGTAGGTATTTATATGTGGAAATACTAATTTAAAAAAGTAATTTCCTTCCTCAACAGATGTATGTATTATGTTGTGTAGGCAACGTAAGTACCACATTTCTAACTTTAGGCATATACAATGTGTGCACTATTTCTTCAACCTTTTTAGTCTCATTTCTTAACGATCTATAATGTTTGTCTGACAGTCCATTTGACACTCTGTTAACAGATTTTGAATCCATTGGTTGATTTCAAGCACATTACATAAAGGGATAGAAATTACAGTCTTCATTTCCTGCAAATCAATGGATTATTGCCGCCACCACCACCACCACCACAAGAAAGGCTGCAGGGCAACACTTGTTTGGATTTGAATGCATCACAGCAGGCATTAATTTCTGCATAAGTAGGCATTAGAGAAGGTGTGAAAGAGAGGAAGAGGAAGTACTGGGGAAAATGAATGAGATGCTTTAAGGTAAATATGAGAAAGCAGCAAAGACTGATTTTGTGAACGGGTCAGGGAGTCAGGGTTATTAAAAGGGTAGCATAGCATGCTGCATACTGCAACCAGCATTTATTAGTTCTTCCATTTGTTAAAAAAAAAAAAAATTAAAGAGCTGAAAGAAACATAAATATGCTTGGATTAACTTCTGTATTTTCTGCAATCTGTTAGTAAATTTTATGTGTTGTATTTTATACAAAGCAAGCTTCCTAGACTACTCAAGCTTTTCCAGTTTATACTCAGCAATATACCAGCTCTCCATTACTGCTGTGAGAACACATCCAGCAGACAGGAAATAATTTCTCTGAGAAATGGTTAGCACTTCAGCTTGATTAAGGGTAGCACCATCAGGGTCAACTTTCTGTTGTATGGCTTGCTGTCCTGACTATCATTTTCTTTCTGCTCACATGGAGGTGAGAAGTATTTTGAAATTGTAAAATTATGTAAGAAGTAGTCACCTCCAAAATTCCTCCTGGAATGGCTAGACAGATTTCTTATGACACAAGGTACTGGCACAAATAAAGTTGCATTGCTTCATGTCCATGTACTCTTGGGAGAGCTTTAAATCTGGCTCAAACCCAAATACTTTCATCTGAGTGAGGAAGGCATCTTTTAAAAGTCAGACCTTGCATCTTTGTATTCAGCTCTGGCTCTCTGAATGAAAATGCAGGAGGGGTTCTTGCCATGCTGAGATAAAGCAGTATGAGGAAAAAGAAACTGCAGGTTTTGCAGGTCATATAGGTATTGCAGCAATGCAAATCCCGTCAGCAGTAGTCCTTCAGTATTCCAGTCTCCAAATACAACTCTTCATAGCTGTGCAGAGTCAGAAATGAGTTGAACCATTAGGAAGCTGACAGAAATCTGCCCTGGGACAGAGTTATAGTGGTCATTGCCAGATTCATACTGTGGTTGTTACAGTGTTGCAGTATCTCTCTCAGGAAAGCTATAAAAGTTATGTAGAACCTGCAATTTTCTTTTTGTTGTTCTTTATGATAGGTTGCAATGTACCATGCAACCTCCACCTAGATCCACTGTGGTGTTTTAGCATAGGAGATAAGCCCAGAGAGCCCAGTTTTTAATGCTGACACGGCCCGTTTTCACAGATTGACTATGTAATTGGTTCTAATTTGCTTCTCAAAAGTACCCAAGGCACAGGAATATCCAACAGAAATAGTCTGAAAACCCATCATAGAAGTTACTATTTTTTCACAGACACATAACTGCATGAATTCAAATAGGGATCTGACATTAATATAGGCACTGTGGTTTACGTTTATGTATGAATCCTTTGCTTCAGGACATGATCACTAATACAGATTGGGAAAAATTCCTCCTCTGAGAAGGCTTTACCTGACATTTTTCTCAGCTTTCTTTACCTGATCACCACACAGCACCGGGTAAATGCTATGAACTAAAAAGGTACTTTGGAAAATCTGATTATTATTCTTCTCCTGAGTAATACATACATTTCTCACTAATGATGATAAAAGGCATAAAGTCCCTCACTAGGAAGAGTCAGCCTCCCTGGGTTTTTTTTTCCCAGCTATAGCTATAGAACTTCTTTGATATTAACCCAACATCCACATCAGCCTTAAAAATGAAACCTTGTTTCAAGTCAATTGAGTGACCTTATTGACTACACTGTAATTACTCTTACTGCCTTATACAAGGGAAGAACTGAAACCCCAGACAAATTAATGTTCCTTAGTTTCGTCTTTGATGCTGAATACCAGTGGTCAGACAGTTTGGCTGGCATGTTTTCCTCACCTTTAAAAATGCTAAATATCGCCTTCTTTAAAAGTTTTCTTTTTTTCTTTTTCTTTTTTTTTTTTTTTTAAACCAATCTCAAGATTTCCTCAAACTCACCGGTAGAGTGTATTTTCTTTCCATTTCAAGGAGGAAAACAACAAGTGCCTTTCTGTCCACTTGTCAGAAAGCAATCAACAGGGAAACTCCCACCAGAGACCAGATCCAGCAACTGTCCAGGACAATTGCAGAAAACTGAAGAAGCAACTGAATTTTGCAGGCCAGGTTACAGTCTCCATGTCTGCAACATAAATCCTAAAAATTGTTTCAAATGGTAACACTTAGCAGTTTCATAAGCTCTACCTTCCAGAAGTGCAGAGTCCTTTTAGCATGTGCTCCACAGGCCAGGAAAGCCCATGAGGCACCAGCTTCTGATTGATCACAGCAGTACTATTTCTGTCACTACAGATTGGTGATTAAAATCTCTTGAATGTGCAGGTTCCTAAAGTAAATTAAAAAAAAGTGATGATTCCTCTTATACACCACTTTTACTCCCAGTCAGCTCCATCAATTTCATGAAGGGAATGTGGATAAAAATAGCATTAAGCACTGTGCAAAAATCAGTTACTAATATGTGTAGGTTTTTTCTTAATAAGAGAAGTTAATTTAGTTAACAACATGCCAAATATTTTGCAGCATTCATTTATTTATGTCAATCCAATATTACAAGCACCTATTAGAAACATCAGCTAAGTCAAGTATTTCTCACTTAGAGAAGGCCTGAATTTATCTGCAGTTTAATGTGGCTAGATATTATTAGCTTTACTTGTGATTATGTGCTCCGCCGTGTAGTCCTATGGGAAAACTTTTTACTGGGTACTTTTCACATGTCTTCTCTTCCATCTCTGTATCAGACCAGCTACAATGCAAGTAAGGGATTTTACTTGCCAGTTCAAAAAAGGTGCTTCTGCTTTTTCTTGGTATGAGTTTTGGACCTTTTCAGACCAGAAAAGAACATCAGAAAATACTTCTTGTAAACAAGAAGTGGTTAAGTATTTTGCTTGGAGACAGAGTTCCTAAGTCTTCGTGAACAATGTTACTTGAAATGCTTGTTATCACTTCCTCTCTTAAACTGTTAAATAAAGAGACCTTTAAACCAAAGGTTCACAGTGATATTATCAAAAGGTTAAGATAATATTTTTAGATTACTTTTTTAATCAATGATTTCAAAGGGGAAAAGCAGCATAATTTAATTTAATTACTTGTCCTGTTTCCACAGACTGGTGTGTATTGATAAAACAGATGCAATCACACCCTCTCTGAACGCTCTTACATACTACAGTCATGGATAGGCTAAATGAACCAGAACAGAATAGGAGGAAGTATGGATTACATGAAAACACTATAAACTGGTGTGTAAATACTTAATCAGAAATGTGTTTGTATACAATGCTCTTTGAATCATTTGGCGGTCCATCCTCCTGAGGCTAATTTCATAGTCACTCCTGGTCCCTCACAGTCGCAGTGAAACAGTACTGCAGGTGTGCTGAAGCTGTGCAAGGAAGTGAAGGGATCAGCTGCATCAGCAAATTGCCTCCATCTTCTGTCACCTTGGGCAGTAACAGAGGCACCCTGGAGGATCTTGCAGGCCTTCAACATGTTTCTGGTTGCAAAAGTCCCATTCTGGGCCACTTCTCAGGTAGGGATTGTTAGAGTACAGCAAAGCTTTGGCATCCTTGTTCTGTCCTGATGTACATCTTACCCTGTGAATCAAGCCCTGTCGCTGTGATGAATGGGCCTGCTGGAATGGTATCTGGAATTATTTGCAATATTGTCTTGGTATTCAGGAATGACTCAAGATTTGCTTGGTCTTTCAAAACAACAATTTGTATCTGTGGCTTTACTAGTACAAAGAAAGGTTATACAGGACGGAGACATGAGAAAGAAATGTGAAATAGTAAGAGGGGAAGACTGGAAGCCACCGATGTGAAAAAAAGATAAAAGATCCAAGCCAAGTAATCCAAGCAGGCAAAGAAGCTATAAACCTGGGACAAAGTGTAAAGTAATTTACTCAGCTGTGTTTTCCTAGTACTTGAAGTTCCTGAATAATCTCTAGTCAAAAAAAGATGATTCTTTTTCCCCTGAAAAAATGAGAACAATTTAGATGCTCAATGAAAGCGTATGATTAAATGATGTTGTAATATACAGCCCAATTCATGCTTTTGCTTTATTAGTGATGAATTAAATAATCTAAAAACATCTGCAGAGAAAGTAACAGATTCAGACCAAAATGAAATGAAAACAGTTCTTTTTTTTCCCAGCAGAAAATCAAATATAAACCTCCAAAATGTTTGAAGTCATCTAAACTCTACTGCTTAACACAAAATTAAATGTTTCATTTGATGATTATTTGGTTTGCTTTTTTTGCCCTTTTCAGCTGGAAGTATTTTGTCCAGCTAGCTGCACAGCTGATACAGGCATTTGACCTAGAGGGCAAACAGTACATTTAGAAATAAATCCAAGTAAAAAGCCAGGAAAAAATGCTGAAATATTTTCTGTCTGGTCCATTTTTCTGCATCCCAGATAACAAAACCAAAGCTTTAGGAATTCTACCTTGAAATCCAGAGAGACAGCTATCTGGTCTGGGGAGCTAACCTGACATCTTTTTCAATGTTTCAAATCACTGTTAACTGCATTGTGACCAGTAAAAGTATTTGAAAATGCCTTTAAAAAATCTTACAATGGAACTGTTCTCATAAGTGAATGAATTAGGATATAGAACTGGTCTGAAAAATTCCTTATGGGTTTACAAGTTGCAGCAAGTCTCCAGGGAGTTAGATTATGAGCTATAAACCTGCCAAAGTACACAGATCTGTGCGGTTTAGACAACGTTTGGGAGCTGACAAGTTTCCACAACAAAGACACCTCTGATACTGAAAAACAGACCTCTCTGGTTTTCTGTCTCCTGTGTTAAATTAGCCTTAGCATAGGTTTAAATGTAACATAACAATGATAATGTTAGGAAGAAGGAGATTTCCAGATAATAGTAGAAAAAGAAAAGTAAGTGTAGTAGTTCTTAGTCTAACAAGCTTAGGAAGGTTTCTTCCTTGTTTTCTCTGAACTGCAAACTCCTGTAGAAATGATTTAATGTTCATTAGTGTTTTAGATGTGTTTTGCAAAAATATTTATCCTTCCCTTTCCTTGTCCTTTTCCTCTGTTTATTTCAATGCCAAATGAAAAATAATGACTCCAACTTACACTACCATTCAGAACTGTTACTGTGAAATGGTTCTGGGACAGCATGCTTGATCACCTGCTCAGTGCATGGATTTTATATTGGCTAGCATCTGGCCAACAGAGATGATAAATGCTGAACCCAGCTTTGATTCCTTCCATTAGTAGAAACCTTCAGCTATTTCTTTCTCCTGCTCACTCTTACAGCCTCCCTGTATTTAGTTGTCCGTTTGCTTGGAATCTCTAAACCCCAGGTATCTTTCAGGCCCATTCACCCCTCTGTCAAATGTAGTTTAAATTAGCCAGCTGTTTCAAAACTCACCACCAATGGATAAACTATTGGAGTGCATAATGCCATTCCTTTAGTAAACTAGGTAAGCACAGGGTAAGGCATAACGAGGCCTTTAATTACATAAACCTTTCCCTTAAGTTTTACCTTGCTGCAAAACTCTTGCTTGAATCTTTGAGTGTTTTTCAGTAAAAAATGGTGAAGGCAAGATTATGCAATATATTTACCTTACCTTTAAGTAATTTCTTTGTGGTAGATGCTTGAAAACGGAGCTGTTCAAAGAAAAAGGAAAAGGACTATTTTCCTTGCAGAAAATATTGATTTTTTTTTTTTTACAAAAAGTCTGACAGAAAATTAGTTTAAGAGGATGTAACAGCCTTTCAAAGGTTTTAAAGGAAAGCATATTATGGGCAGGGCTCAACAGTCTTTTTCATAGTGTGCATGAACATTTTTCATTCAACCTCATATATAAAGCTTTTCACCTGTGGTCATCAAATTGGGAGCAAGAATGGCAACAAACATAACTTGGAATAGGCATTAAAAAGTCTTTCAGCCTTGAATGCATTTTGGCTTGATAGTAGTATATACAGATGTTTGTGAGAAATCTTGCACCCATGTGACTTAAGGACTAAATGTAGTGGTGGGACAGTGGAAATAATTCTACCAAATTTATTTTGGTAGATCAAGTCTTGAACAATTTCTAAAGCTTGACCTTTAATCTAAGAACTGTTTTCCTTTTCTGAATACTACAGACCAAAAAGAGGGTTGTGCAAAGGATGGTCAGGGAAGAGAAGACAGACCTAATTTCCATTAAAAACTGTTGCTTCTCAGCTATTAATTTGCTCTCCAAACATTGGAGAAAAATGTGTATATCTACAGAGAAGGCATTAATTTTATGGCACACAGAGGATTTAGCCCTGAATCTCTGAAAATAACACAGAGACACACAACCTAGCTCTGTTTCCACTGTGTAGTTAATGCGTGCTTTTAGTATTTGCAATATATATATGGCATAATCTAACAGAAGACAGCATGTTGTGCATGAGAGTGCATTGATACAATTTGCTAGGCTTATTAAGTTGCAGTTAATGCAGTACTTAGCTAGTATAACATTACCTCCTTGATTTTTAAACTATAACGACAATAGGGAACAATTTGCTCTGTTAACAGAACAAGATGGATAGTTTGCGAAACTGCCCAGCTTCCTGCCTCCCACCTAGGACACCAGCCTTCTTGGGAATCATGAATTAATCCAGTTAGCTCTGCAGCAGCCACAAGGGAGCCTAAGCAACATATGAAACACAGAGCATTGGAGCAGTGTAAATATGTGGAAATTTAAAATTACCAGAGCTGCAGACCTGAGAGGTGATGTTTTTGATTGGAAGCCCTGCTTCAGATTGCATTTTGAATACAGGTGTTAGTCAAGCAATAACTTCAGGTTTGTTACATCCACAGGGCTGGCGGGGCTTCTGGAATTCCAGGACATACTTGTGTTAATTCTCAACAGGAAAAAGGAAAAGAATTAGATCATTCTCTCTAATGAAAGGAGCACTTATATATCTATATTAATGTTTAATTTTGTTAAAAATAATTTCTCTGGGTTTGTTTGTTGTTTGGGGGTTTTTTCAGTATTTCAGACTTTCCTATACAGTTTTCTTGCTGTTTTCAGTGTTTTCCTCACATGTGCATTTGCAAAACTACTAGTGAGAAGAAACCAGTTACCAAAAAAAGGACATAATAATTAGGTTTTTAGTGTAGTAACTGAGGAATTGGGGGTTGAAGAGGATTTGGGGACTGACTTTTTTTTTTTAACACTTCTGTTTTCCAAATGATTAGTGATTTTGGATGCATTGTTTATACATGGGCCTCCTTGAGTCAATCTAAACTAGATCTGATTTTCTCACAGTAAGATTTTGCCACTAGAAAAGTCAAATTACATTGAAGTATCTCAAATTAGGCATCCCCTGAACTGAGAGATCTAAAACCACCAGTCCTTTTCCAAAGCCTTGACTGCTGCATCTGGAAGCATTTTAACCCAACAAACCTATTTTGACACAAGTAAATTACGGCATTTGCCCCATAGTCAGGTTCAATATTTAGCCAACTCAACAACAGCAATACAAGGGCTGCATCAGATGCCTGATCTGTCATGGGAGGTATCAACTTACATAGAATTTCAGTCAAAGAACTTATTCCACGAGGAAAACTGAGCTGACATTCAGCCAGAACATTAAAACATTTAAGAGGCAGTACTGCTCATTTTCAGTGCTGTGCAGTGTATGTTGGTTAATGTTCCCATAGGACTTTCTTACTGCGGTGAGGCATCGTGTAAGATGTAGTTACCATCAGTGTTCAAAGAACTTCTCCTGCAATGTAGCTTTTTGCTGCCTAAACACAGGATTGTAGGTCTATAGATAACACAGTCAGCTTCAAATTTTGCAGGCCTGTAGGAAGAATTGTGCTGGCATCACGGGATACGTACGGGTGTGTCTTTGCCTCTTCCCTCTACAATGGTACTATCCTGTTAACATTAGTCTGCCAAGTTAGGTACGTTATGTTCTAGCAGAACACAGACTCCTAATAATGTTTGTCTTGCAGACAATAAACTTTATTTTCAACAGGTGGTCTGTACAGGGTTGAAGGCTGCAATACTGCAATTTGATTTTGATCATTCTTCCAGTCTGTGAGTTTAGGCTCTGAGAAATCAGAGAGAAGCCAGTTATTTCTACTAATACTAATACTAATAATTAAAATCTTTAAAATGTCCTAAGGAAAGTTGTGTTGTCTTTTAGGAAAAAAAAAATAAAAATCATGACACTGTGTGGTATCTGCTAATAGACAGGTGACATAAGCAATGTTCTCTGAAGGAATGCAGTTGTTTGTGCTTATATTTCTGCTGTGAGCCAGAAATCCCATAGCATTAAAGAAAGGTACTTCCTCCCTCAGTAGCAGCCCCTGAAGCAGTAAGAGGTAAATGACCCTAAGAGCAGGTCACTGACAATGGAGCAGAATGCAGCACCCCTCAGCACAGCCTGGTGGATCCACAGGAAAGGCCCCTGGGCCAGAGATTTGTTGCCTCAGGCTGCCAGATGGACTGAGGCTTTTTCTTCAGGAGCAGGTAACCCAGGTGGACTCTTTAAAACAAGACAACAACAATTTTAAAAATACCTTTAAAGGAAGACAAAGCAAGCACTTAGGAAATCTGGTAGGCAGAGGAAGGAAGGAGGTTAGGTATGGGGTAGAGGGACTAGAGAGGATGATGGAGGAAATAAAGTGAAAAAATGACAAAGTGAAAACAAGTAATGAAAGGAGGGGCTATAGAAAGGACTGACAATGTAAAAGTGTGAAATGATCTCTTATGCAGACATTCACGATTGGGAAAGGTTATTTCTCCCTCATTTTTATTTCCTTGGCAGAGAAGGGGGAGCTGTAGAGAGGAAGAAATTAAGTGTTTGGTACTGGTGCTGATGGAAACTTTTGTTTCAGCTGCAATTCAGGCAGGGGAAGAATTTTCCTTGGTCAGACCCAGGTAAGGGTTTGCAGAACAGTGGTATCTGTATTGGAGGCGGATGCCCTTAATATCTATATTCATTTGTCAGGCCTTGACTAAAGAAACCAGTGTTAATGAGGCTTTAACATACTTGCCACTGACATGTGACATGCATCTATAAATAGTCAAGGAATGATGGGATCACTTAACCACTTTCTTTGTTTCAGCCTCAGTTCCCATCCCAAACTGAACTGGAAAATTTTTTATGCACTTTGGCTTGTCTCAGTTAAATTACCGCCCCCCCCCCCCCCCACCCCTCTTTCTATACCTCCTTTCCTGTCTGCTTCTTCTGAATCACTCGCTAGAGCTGTGTCCAGGTTGCTTTCAGCTCTGGCGCTGAACTGCAGCTTGTCACTTAAAGGCATCCTGGCACATACATAAAAGAGATTTGGAGGTGGAAATGACCACCAGTTAAATCACCTCATCCTCCCTCCAGTCAGTGTGGGATTATTCCTGCAGCATACTCCCAAGGGCTTGGGGTTTTAATGCTTTCAGCAACAGAAATTCCACCTCCACCCCCTTTGGGAGGGGTGCCTAAGGGCTAATAGATCACACTCTTATGCAATTTTTCCTGATACATAGCCTACATTTTCCTTTGTTTGATGTCTTTACTCTGTTATTCCTATTTATAAATGCTGCTGGGTGAATCCTAGGTAGTTCTGAGGTTTATTTCTGTTTAAGAAGCCATGCAGAAAGGCAGAAACCTGTCCACATTCTTTAAACCTTTTGGTGCCTTCCTGACAGGCTCTGTTGCTTCCTCCCTAAAACTGCCCAGGACCCAGCAGAAAGCCTCATTTCTTTCTATCCCAGGAGAGTAAGAGATTGGATACTGGCCAGTCCTCTGCTTTGGTAAATCTATTCTCAGAACAGAGACTAAAGCTCTGATCTCCTCAATCTATAACATGCCTTATTGTACATAACCCAGTAGCCTAATTCCTCCAGTTTTATTTCCTGTATTCATCAGGCTGTTGCTGTGCTTTTTGTTCTCCCTGACCTAATTGGGTGGGTTTATCAATCCCTTTTCACTGAACCTGTTCCTTTGATGCCTGAGCACGAAAGTTACTTCTTCAGTATTTTTTCTTAAGAAAGAAAGGTATTTCTTATGCTGTTATTCCAGTTGATGTCCCATGAAACACCACAGTAATCAAATGGGAGCAAGTGGGAACCCTTCCCTTGTTCTGAAGAAAACTTGCATCAAAGGATTCATTCAGGGTCTGTGAATTCTTCCTCTAGACCCTCCATCCTGCACATGGAGACATGAAAGGCAGAGGACCCTGAACATACTCCACACTTCAAGGCTGCCCAAGCAATAGTTCAACATAATTGTCAGCAGCAATCCTTTTCAGCAGGGTCATATTATACCTGAGTGCAAGTTCAATGACAAGCAGAGCTGTCAGGACTTTCTCACTATCCGAAATTTTTCACCATGAGAGCAATTTTCATTTTCTTCAGATGTCAGAGACATTAGTCCAATCCTTGATTCAGGCATCTAATTTGGCCAGGACACATGAGTCGCACTTAGAGACTGTTCCTACTGCTGTTCTTTTAATAAATAATAATTACCAGGGCTGTAACAAGCTGCAGATCCTATCTTTCTTCTGTTTGGTTTGAAAAGGGATTTAAATCCACAAATCCATGTTGCTGTCTGAATGGTCCCTGTGCTACAACGTACAGTCTGTCTTCTCACTCTTTCCCTTTGAAGGCTAAATAACAAAAAAAAAACCCAAAAAAGCAACAACAAAAAATGTACTATTGCAGCAAAAGAAATAAGAAATGAGAAATGCCTGCTACAGTTCGGTAGTCTAGGCATTTAGATTATGGGAAAATTATTTATAATGCCTTTACTTGAGGCATTTTCATTTTTTATACAACTGTAAATTAGTTCAGCAAGACACTGGTTCACAAATAGCATTTGTTTATATTATTGTTTTAGGAGGCATCAAAACTGCAGTTCTATCTCTGATCCAAATCCAGGACACTGGTTTTCCCCCAGTCACATCACTACTACTCTTTAACACTAGGTAAGAGGCAGGAGGAAGTGGCACAAGCACTGCTTCCCCCGTACGTTTTATATGGTTTAAGTATGCTGTTAGCCTGCTAGACCCCAAAAGGGAGATGGAAGGAGAAATAACCAGTTGTGAAGCTTGCTGGCTCATAGACAGCACAGCAGTAGTCGGTCTTCGGTGGCTGTTCACATAATGAGTACTCGGAATAGAGTAGGCCAGGGAAAATGTCTGCTTTGGTACTGTAGAAATATAGGTGGGAGAAGAACAGGGCTTGCATGGACATGAGTCTTCTCTTCCCCTGTCCTGGACACACATAAAATCCTTGGTTAGAATTTTTGCCATCAGCTAGTTTCTGAACTATATATCCATGTATTTAAATTTAAAAGCAGGGGTTTATTGTGTAAATCGAATGGCAGTGTCAAGAAGTAATAGACACTGACAATAAACCATTGCACTGCCAGAACAAATAGCTGGACAGAGTAATGACTTATAGAAAGGGAATTTTTTTTTTTTTCTTCTGAGGCAGAGGACTAAAGATCATCAAACCAACCCTAGGATGACTCAGGAAAATTTACCAAGATTAGCATATGTACACAGGGAGACCCTTTTTGGCATTACAGACTGTAAATTATGCTTATTCCTAGGAGGCAACAAAAGAGGTTCTGTCAGTTGCACAATTACTTTTTATTGGCAGTCCTCTTTCAATTGAAGAAAACATTGGCTGAGGTTCAAGACCAAGATTTGGCTCAAATGCCACCATAATTTTTTAGAAATGTGATGAATGTTCCTCAAGAAATAGTTTCCTAAGAAAGCCACAAAAATGTATCCAGCTAGGTTACAGGATATCTAGAATGATATCCAAAAGTTGCTACCACTAGGAGATCAATTGCTGTAAGTAATTTCACCATATGTAATTTTTACCTGTCAGACTGGCTGATACTGAGAAAAAGATACCTAGCATACATTTGGATGAACTTTTTCATCCAAATTGGATGAACTGGATGAATATTGGTGTAAGTATACATGTACATGATTCATCACACAAATCTCAAGCATGATTCATCACACAAATCTCAAGCATTCATTTTGAAGGATAATTTTTTTTTTTAAAAAAATAATCTAGCTACAGTGGAAGAAAGTTCTGCCACTGTGAAGGTAACGACATGCTGGACATAGCACTAATAGCCTGTGGGTCATATACTGGACATAAATTCAGTCAATAATCCCTCATGCCATATTCCCAAACTTGAGTAAAAACTTTATTGAAGCTGCTGAGATTTTTTCCACTTTCAGTGAAGGCAAGATGTCAAAAGTTTCTCCTGCTGCCTTCCCTGATGATGTATCCCTACAATATAGCAGTGGTAAAGCATGTATCATTATGGATCTCAGTTCTAGCTAACTTAGAATATTAGTGAACATCAGTAAACCGATCTTTAGTTTATCCTGACTAGAATCTTAAATTGCTAGAAAAGACTGGAGATCAGTCATGTAGAATATGCACTTTTGAAAAGATCACAAAACACCTTTAATGACTACTGCAGTTATCAGGAACACAAAACACTACTTGTACAATTTTTCTACAGTGTTTTAAACAGAAATCCTGGAAAATTAGTAGGTACTTCCAGAGCACTCCTCTTTGCAATGGAATGAAGACATAAGAGCATACAACATTTAAGTGTTATGCCTGAGGAGACATATTTAAAATAATCTCAATTTTAACATGTATCAGGAATTAGCTTCTACAATTCTTGAAAGTTAATCTCTTTGCACCTTTAATCAGCTGTAAAAACTGGTACTATTAATTTCCTTGATGGCAGTATTGAGTTAAGTAAATTTAGTGACATGTTTAGAGATTTACCAGTGAAAGGCACGGCAGCTAGTACAGCATTTCAGCCCTTCCCTAACTGTTTGGGCCTCTCCAAGCCTGTATTTTTACTTTTTGCTTTCCTGGGCTGCAGAAAGATTTTAGGTCCACAGTTAACTCAGAGGATGTTTCCACCTCTCTATCAACTCTCCAGTGAATACGTGGTACTTGTAGTTTTGATGCAAATGTGATCAGATACTTCTTCCTCACACTCATTTCCAAGTTATTTTAGAATATAGAGGCCTGGCATACCGTCAAGCACAAATCTTAGATTTGGCAACATGGCTACAACAGAAACATGCATACAGAAAGCAGAAGGCTAGACAAAACAGGATAATTTGAAGACTGTATTTAATAGCACAGGAAAGAAACAGAATTACATTCCCCCAATTTGATAAGATTGCTGCAAAGAAATGAACTTGTAGCTTAGTAAAATGTTTAAGTTTTGCTCTCTTCAGGCTATAAAGATTAATTTTTACTACTTAAGGTTCCAATGTATTTAAATAATTTGGTTTCTATTTAATTGCATTTCTAGAGGACTGAAAATATATAGAAAAACATCCAAAGTTTATACTGATTACAACCTTTTCCAGACCTTAAAATAGCAGTGGAAATTTACTTCTCAAAGAAAGGTTAGACTGATTACCGATTTAATCAGTTGCTAAACATCATTAAAATCAGGGCGTTTTACGGTGCCTTAGACCCAGAATAACCCTCATGTAACTAACTCTGCACCATCTGATAGTACCCTCTATACGAAACAGACCAAGAATGTAGTAAAGGAGTGATAAAAGACACCACAGAAACAGGTGATAACATATTCCTATGTCTTTAATGGAAACATTTTGTTACAATTTAGGTTATGTGATATTCTTGCATTTTTAAAATGTGTGAAAGAAAATGCACAGAATAAAAAGTCAAAGGACACGAATGAATGTAGATATTTTAAATGATCAAGTCCTAAAAGAAATAAAATACATTACACAAATAAACAAAGGTTATATCCACAGTCATGAATACGCACTCTCCTCTACACAAAACAACAATAAATAAAATCACATTATATGCAGATAGTTCTACTTACATCAGTACAATATACTGTGCGGCTTTCCATTTGTTTTCTACTAGACTGGTACTAGGTTTCTCTGTTGTCCAGTATTTTTACATTAATAATGAACAGTATCACCGAAAAAAGGGGACAAAGTTAACGTCCGCGGTGTCTATCCTGAGTCCTCTTAGTTTTGTGATAATTACATCCTATGCACAAGAAACACAGCAAATTCTACCCATCGTCTTCATCCTGCCACCCTACCCAGCACTTTTAGACCTGCACAGTAAAGATGACATTGTTACTAGGTAAATGGCCAACCTAAGAGCATGGTACACCCTGAACAGGTCCTATGCACCACTAAAATCCTGTTTAAAATTTAGGTAAGGGGGCTATGTGAAGTTTAAAAGGGAAATAAGCTTCTGCTGAGTCTGTAAGAAAGTAGGTATTAAACAACAGTGTACTATGCAGAAACAGCTTGATCCCATCCTCCACACAGTCTATAGTATCATCATGGGAGTATAATAGATCCCTGAGCCTCTTCCATCTTCTCCATCTCCCTAACTCAACCGCACAGATATTTTCCCTATATTCTTAACAGATCTTTTCATCCTTTGCATCTATATCGCAGAAGTCATCACAACATCTGCCACAAAGCTACATCAGGGAGACACAAAATATGGGAGGAAACATCATCTCACATGGCACCAAGATAAATGGCCACTGATTCGTAACTGTGATACTGGCTTCTCAGTGGTGGCTTGTTCTGCCGTCACGCTGCATATGCAGGTCACAGAGGAAGCGAAGTCCAGATCGTCACCAAGTATGAACCAACATAGCTGTGCTCATTATGTCTGCTGATGGTTTAGTGTAACATTAGCAAAACCTCTGTTCATAGTTTCTGGAGGGGAGAATTTTGTGTTCCCTGTGCATACCAGTTGAGATTACAAAAGAAACCATTAAATCAAGATTATTTTTTTAAATACCCTTTTTGGTATGTTTTCTTTACTTGCTCAAGTGTCCTTTAGAAACATTCACATGACAGAAACACCAAGCAACAGTTCACACAGAGTGGATTTTAACCTTTCAAAGATTTAACATCTAATGAATCCACGTAAGATATCTGAAGTACTATAGCTTTACATACAAACTTTAACAGTGTCAGGTTATTTAGAATACTTTGCCTTTGATGCAGAATATTAACTTAGTGGTTAGTGAGAGATTTTGAATGCACTCTAAGCAACTCCTTTCAAAAGCTAATTTGTATGCTGTAAATCTGGAGGAGTCATTCTGAAAGGTAAATTCTGGAAGAAGTAATAGCATAATAAAACAGTCTACGTAACGATATGCTGGACATAATTAAACACTAGCCCAAGAAAGCCTCAAAGCTGTGGCAGCATTATCTTCCTGATCAAAACCAGCAGTAACTTCATAAAAACACCAACATTAACCTTTATCCTTTCTTCCTCTGTGGGTGAGATAAAGGGAGAGCTGCATTTAGGCCAGACTCAAGGCTTCACTGGGGCAAACCACAGTGCTTAGGCTTCCTGTCATTCTCTGGAAGAGAAAAGACACTATCAAAGTCTGCCGCACAGCTTGCTGACCCCTGTAGACAGGGAGGCCCGAGGTCTCTCACAAACAGCTATTTGTTTTAAATTCAAAAATCATTTCCCATCAGTCTCAGAGCTCAGATGTTAAAAGATATCTGAGAGTGGAAAAAATACAGGCCTCAAGCCATCTGAATTCATTTCTGCCTCTAAGCAGGGATATGCACAGTGCAAACACTTCCATCCTTCCACTTGAAAGGTTTCACACACACACAAATCCTTCTGTGCTTTCAACAGCAAGAAGGAAAGGGGGGGAGGAGAGGAGACACACAACACATCTGAAGGCAAAACTTTTTCCAGCATATCCCTAAAAGTATATTCCAAAAAGTAACTTTTGCATACTGTTGTTTCTAAAAAAGGGCTAAAACTGCCTCCTGTAACACATACACTTTGCTGAAATTTGTCCCTTCATCACTCACTATTGAGGCAAGTTACTAGGGTGTGTTGCTGATCAACAGAAAAGGCAATGTACCATCAGAAACTTGTATTTCTGTTCCCATATACCCTACTTTAGGGTGGTCACTAGATTTGATGTCATTTTATAGCAACAACAATTAGTGTTAAAAAAAAAAAAAAAGACTGGCTGACATCATCTCACCATGCTTGGACCAATGCATTTTGTGTGAGTCCAGTGGCGCCCAGTAATCATTTTAGCTTTAATGTGACTGCTTCTATAACCACAACTGGTTATACGAGCCTTTGGTGTTTTTAGAAGGAAAGGACACCAGCTGCAAAATTCAGCTTAAACTTCAGAATGTTTTTGGTCAATCTGATTTTTCAACTTTGCTTGGTTAAAAGACAGGCAACATCAGACAATTCTGGGTCAACATCTCCGATAGTGGCTGGTGTGGCCACGGGCCAACACAAGGTGTGCTGGCAGCAGAGCAGTGCTGAGAGTACATTAAAAGCCACAGCTCAGTGAAGAGGGAGCATTTCTGACTGAATGACAGAAAATGGCTGTCTATTTTCAAAGTATTACTGAAGCTAGAGAAAAAAAGCATGAAAAAAATGGGGAATTCAAGGGTGTTCATTTTATGCTGGGAGAAAATGAGGAAAAATAAGCTCAACTGCTTTATTAAAAGAAACAGAACAGCTACAAGGCTACTCTGAAGCACAGAGGGTAGTGAAGGATGAGGAACTGTCTTGAGCTCCGGAAAAGGTGGACTGAATTGCCAAAGAAATTTATGACCAGGCCTATTAGCTTCCTGTCTTTGATGTCTATTCTTGGCTTTCCAGGAGCATTATGGCATTCATGAGGTGAAAATCACACTGGAGCCAAGGTCAGCTAAGGCTGATGCAGCCTGTTCTAATGCAAAGCTGAGGAATTCACTCTGAACTGCTTCAAGATGCTGAGTTTAAAGCCTGAAGACACTTCACTGAGAGTCTGAGTTTACTTCCACTGAATCAATTAGAGGGATTTTTGGTCACCTTAATGAGAGTGTGATCACCCCTCCAAGCCAAAAAATGAGTCACAGATCAAAATCCCAGTAAACCATACTGTCAGGGAGCACAGTGTTATTTTGTCCAGCACAAATGTTTTCAAAGCACTAGCTATGTCTTAATAATTCTCCATTAAAAATCAACAGAATACTTCCAATAATGAAATGAAGCGTTTCTTAAAACCAAATTGAAAATAGATCAATAAAATTTATTTTCAGAAGTGAATGAATATAACTCTTCTATAAACTGAATTCTGACCACAACCTTGCAAGGTGCACAGCACTCTCAATCAGAAAATTTAGAAATGACAATGTTCTCAGAACTTAGCTGGGCAACAGAAGAAACTGGTAAATACCTGGTGATAGTGGTAGTCACAGACAACTATGGACACACGAACTGTCCGTAAATAACACTTCCAGAACTACCAATGGCCCAGGATAAAGCATCTAGGCATCTGTCTAAAGTTGCTGTTCTCAGTGTAGCAAATCACAGGTACTATTGAAAGTTCTGCTTCATCTTTGTCAACTTGCAGTGGAAGTCTACGTGTTGAAGATAAGAGGGTACAAGACAGCTAATTTGTCCACAGAATCTATTAAGCTGACCAGTATTTGGTAAATTAAAAAAATGCTAAATTAGCAGAATATGTGAAACTGTCAAACAAAAATTATGAACCCACTAGTTTAATTTTAATGTAACAGGCAGAACTGTAAGATTTAGCAATAAACATGTGCCTATGGGGCCAACTTTTCTCTGATTCAAGCACATGGCAAGATTCTCTTTGGTTCAGCCATGGCCAGGATCATACCCTTTGGTCCCAAGTGGGCAAAGCACTTAGAAGCTGAAATTGAGCACATTTTAAGTGTGTTCTAAAGTGCTGAGCTGAGCCAAGGCCCTCCTTGTGCTACGCTGTAATACAGATGTATGTCTGTACTACAGGCAATTTGTTGAAGCCAAAAATGTAGGGTTTGAAAACTCTTTTGAGAATCAATTATTATTATTATTTTGATTAGGCATTCCCTTACAGAGTCTGAAGCCTAAACATTGTGGCATTGAGCTAATGCAGATGAACCAGAAAGGAAAAGTGCTTTAGCTGGTAAAGAATCTCTCTGCTGAATAATCTAAACGCAAGGCAGTTTTTGATCTATGGTCCATAGAAGACCTGGGAACTATTAGCAAGAGGCCTGTGAAAGGTAGCTAAGAAGAGCAAGTTTATTTATGCTATACAGGAATCTACTTATATGAAATGTATTAAATGATCTCCATACTTCCATGGGAAAAAAGCACAGGTAAGTGTGCACCAACTTAGAAAAATCAAAGCCCGCTGATCTAAAATGTTCTAATGTGCAAGGAAGGTTCACCTTCTTGGGAGGTGCTGGGATGTGAAGTTGTGGCTAGGCCTCCACCAGCCTTCCACCAACAGACATCTCATAAAAACACTTACTGAGGTCATGATTAAAAACCCTACATAACACTGAGGATCAGAATTATTATCATTTTAATTGAAAAGTAACCTCTCATTATACTTCTTTTCAAAAATATGTTTAGTTACAGTAAGATGATGCAATAAAAAAAGCTGTCTCAACAATTTATTGTCCCAGCCAAATCTCCTGGCTCCAACCTTCCGCTCTGACCTGGAACAGGAAAAATGCAGATGTACACCGCTGTCTTGTCCCTAACTAGGACTGTTTGAGTACTAGTTCACACTGCAAGGCAAGTCATAATAAACATAATTTCAAAAAAAGTTTATGCTTCAAATCATACTCTCTTTTCTCCACATATTTAAAATTTTCCTTCCCTTTTTCTGTGGCAAAGTAGTCAAATGGATAAAAGAAAACACAAATACTGAAAAGTGTATTTGCAAAGCAAGAAGTACATCAAAACTCCCTTGGAAATTACTTAAAAAACCCAAATCTGAAGCATGCCCAGGGGCTAGATGAACTCAACCGCTTGAAAAAAAAATCCAAAAACTCATCATGAAGTCTTTTTTGTCTCCCCAGCTCCACATGAATGGTCTCCGGCCTACATCCTTCTCTGGTGCCCATGAGATAAGGAGACTACTTCAATAAACTGTACCTTGACCACAGTTTTACTTTGGCTAAGGCATCTTCGCAGAGGTCATACAAGCCCAGACTGGGCAACAGGGTGATGGAAATCCACCGTGTGAACAACAGCTGTTAAGGTGAGCCCTAAAGACACCAGATCTACCTGGTGTACATCCAGCACCTACACTAGAGCTGCACGGACAGTGTGGAAGCCTTGCCCTCTGGCTGCTTAGGACACCAGACAATATTTTACAAGTTGATGAACCCCTACATATGCTAAGAGACAAGTGAAACATAAGAAAAAAAAAAGTCCAAGGAAATGCTCCCTGGGCTATTTCCCCGTCAACAAATAAAAGGCAGCAGAAAGAAGACAGAGACAGCTTTCACTCTTCATCCACTTCCAGCTACCCCAAAATGGTTTCCCTCAACTGGCACTCTGGCTTCTCAGGGCCTAGAAGTTTTATAGAACACAGGCTTCAGTGCCAGTTTTCAGCTTAACCTTCAAGTCTGACCATGACTGCTGAGACCAGAAAGTTCTGCTTATGAAATCGGAATAGGATAAACCAAGAGATTTCATGCACTAGAACCATAGTCATAGCTGGGTTTTGCCCCAGAAAATATTTTTATGGGTCTTCTTCACCACATTTATAATATGTACAATCATTTCCATTCATTGGCTAGAAAGCACAGAGCTCTCCTTTGACTAGTATAAAATAACCTGTCAGTAGCTAATTCATCACAGATTTAGTTTTGCTCCTGGTAAAGTCAATGGAAAAAGTCCAGGGATACTGATGGCAGCAGGATTGAAATCAGCCCTAGAGTGGTGTTTTACCACTCCAATTCCTACTAATACAGGACTATTTAACATGTGGAAAATTCATTATTTTCAAGATCAGGGCCATCATCACACAGACAATTCAATAACTACATTTATATTGTCTAAATAACTATTTGAATGTTGCACGTGCCTGGAGAAGAAAGTGGGGCAAACATTCTGTTACTACCCATAAAGTCACTTCTCCTCCCCAAAATCCTGGTTTTAAAGTGTATTTACAGCTGTTGACTTTCCCTGCATGTTACTCCTATCATAAAAAATATGTCTTCGAAACATCCTCTCCCTTAATTTTTAATCCTACCAAAGCAAAAATAGATACTTTAATAGAAAAATACAAGATAAAAATATCCTAAAAATAAAATGGTAGCATGGAATGTCATTTGTACACAAAAAAGATCCCCTTTTGAATTGCCTCAGCTATACAAACACTTTCATATTTACAATTTTGGATGTAGTCCTGTGCTCAATGAAGTTAATGGGATTTTGCCATTTACTTCACTGCAGACAGTAGCAGGCTCTACATGGACTGTTATTTGCCTCTCTGAAAAGTCGTGGCAGTAGAGAGAAAAGAGCACAATAAAACACATACAAGATTCAGGAATTAGCCAGTCCTCTCCAGAGGCCTGATTGTCTTCTCTCTATTTCACACCAGTGAAACTCCTCATCCTTTACTGGAGTTTTTCCTAACTCCCAGCACCTAAGAGGGAGAATCAGTGCTTTTGATTGCGATAGTACACAAACAAGGAAAAAATCATTTGCGTGTGCTTCCACCTGCCTGACTTTCTCAGTGGAGTTAACTATACCCCAGTGGAGTTATACACCCAAGTGCCAGTTCCCTCCCAGAACTAAACTGCATATGCCTAGTCTTGTATCCCCTGTAATCAATGGCAACGATTCAGTGATGCAGGACCATACCCCAGACAAATCCCTTTTCTCCTTCTGACAACAACCAGCACCTGCGCCTGTGAAACCATATTTGATACCCATGGGTGAGATGCAATTAAGGAAGGAGGTTGTAGCAGATTTAAAAAAAATGGCAACAGAATGAGGCATTCCCCATCAACTAAACTCAATCTGCTGCCCTTAATATATGCCTTAAGAAACACTGTCTTTACATATTAAGTACACCCTATAACTTCAAACTGCATCATTTTCTTTTTCATGAGATGAAAGGCCATGCGGCATAATGTGATTAGTAAATCATTCCTGAGCTTCTGAAAGAAATTAAGACAAAATTACTGCTTAAAAGAGTGAGTTCTTCAAGCGCCTCTTCTTTTTACACTGATGTCTTTGGTTGTGTCCTTTTCCCTAACTCTTTTTCCCTAGGAAGAATGGGATTCTTTTTCTTCTTCTTCTTTATGCAGCAGAAAAATGAGATCTAATGGAGTCTTCACGTAACTGCCGATGTTTCCCCATGTTACACTCCTCCTGCCGAGTTCGTCTCTCAATAGTTATTCTGTATTTCTTTCTGCATGAAAGGAGAGGAACAGAGTGAGAAATCCTTCTCCAGCTATAGGATAACAGGACTTCCCTTATAAAGAATGCCTGTAGGGGACAGCTGGGTGCCAGTTGAAAAATGAAATGTGGCAGAATGTGAAAGCCTGGTCAAAGATTAAAGTAGTTTGCCCCAAAACATTTTACCCAGTCTCAAGAATGCCTGTTAATTTCTACACGACAGTCTCAAAGCACCAAGACACAGACATTTGCTTCTTTGAAAACTTCTGATCTAAGTGATTAGGAAGTTTCGCTGCAGTGTGTTGTGAACTGTGTCACATACTGCTTTATATTGATCAAAGCCAAACTTCTTTCCAGTATACAGGGTGAGGGGGAGACACTTTGTGCAGAGTTCAAACAACAGATCTGACTCTTCATTCAGTTGTGTTTCTCACTGGAACTATATATTAACTGATCCTCCCACCTCCCTCTGAGAAAGCTACTATGTCTGTAATGTTAGAGGAGGTAGTATGATGAATTAAGAAGAAGGATGTAGAGGATAGATAAGAAATAAATACAATTGCTCATGCATCAGACACAGTTTTTCCTGTGTGTCTTCCTCTAGAGCCTTTTGAAGAATTCTGTTATGTTATTTTATATGTCAGACAAGCCCTCTGACTGCCTTTCAGTTTCCCCTTTAATATCCAAATCTCAAAAAATCATAAGATGATACACATTTACATTTTATACATTTATGCTTCTACTCAGATTCAGAACCAATGTTCAGAAGGGCATTAGTCCAGCCGTATGCATATACAGTACTGCTTGTGCAGATTAATGACAAAAAGCTTGTATGCCAAGGAAAACTCTGCTCCACTTTCATGTGTAGCAGGAGTCAGAGCTAGATGTGTAGCTTTTACATGAGGATGGCATGAACTGCTCTAAAAAATGTGCTGATTTCTCCCCTCTGATGAAAAATACAAAGACTGGGTACTGAGCTCACCCAGCCTTGCTAACAAGGGTTTCCAATCCAAATCTTTATGTCAGATGACTGAGTTTAAGTTGCGTTCCCACAATGATGCTTTGCATCATTTTATACCTGCTTAGGGTATGTCTTTTGCCTCATCTCTTGTCCTCATATACCAATACTCTCACAATATGAGTAATGCTAAAAAACAAATCTAAAAATTGTCATCTTAGATTGAAAATATATAAAAGATGCAAGAACAATTGCATGTCTGATGACATACAATACAAAGACAGACTTGTATTTTTTCTTTTAAAGACAGTCTTTAATCAGTCCCAGCTAACTGATCTTGTCTCAGACCCAAACAACATATTACATAAGCACCAAACACATACACAAATAAAACCACCCTGCATAACTACAGTTTTAAGTAGCTGGTGATTAATCCTGGTTCTGGAGTCTTCTGAAACCCTGAAACTGTGCTGGTGAATTGAAGCATTTTTTTTATAAACAGGTATTTTTATTGGATAGAATTATTTCATTCTCACATACAGAGGTTAAATATATTCTCCTATGTGCCTTTTCTCTTCCACAGCACAAGAGGATAAATTAGATGCCGAACATGTATAACTAATTTGTTCCATCAGTGTAGGATCAACTCTCAAGACACGGATTTGCTGACTAGCAGTGTAAGAATTATTTTACTTAAACAGGAATAAAACACTGATCACCGTGCACTGACCTCACCTTATTAAGTTAAATGCACAGCTCTCTTAAATCCAAATGCTGTTTTATACAGAAATCTCTTTCTAGCTTCCAGTACAGTTCCACTCAATACTCAGAAACTAAGCAGGGTACCAGGCAAGTGATAAAATCTCCTGCATGATCACAGCCTGCACAATTTTGCTGGCAAGGAGTACCAAAGAAGGAAGGTTTCAAGGCCAGGACAGTTCACTAAAGCAATTGTGAATAACCAGAACTCACTAGAATTACTTCCATGAGTGAAGTTATTCAGACATGTAAGTGGTTACAGGATAAGGCCTTGATTCAATAAAATGATCTGGATATACACAAAAGGACAATCAAAGTGTGCTCACTGTCTTTGGTGGGAATGTTGCCACACATTATTAAAGTGCCTCTCTGTCTGCCATCAAGGATGCACTGCCAGGAGCTGAGAGGTTTGGATGACAAGTACAGAGTCTACAGAACTTTCAGTGAACTGGACTAACCTGAAAAAGTAGAAAGCCATTAGCAATCCTGCTCCAAGCAAGGCGCCCACAACTATTCCTGTAACTGCTGATTCTCCTAGACCACCTGCTTGAAAAGGGGAAAAATAAGCAATCAGGGTTCATATTGAGAACTACTTACATTCACATATTGGAAAATACCCACAGCTAGGAAATGAGTGACCAACTTCAGATAATAACTAAAACCTTTCAGAGCTCAGGACTCCATGGGGACCTCTTCCTTAGTTCCAGTTTCTGCACGTTTATTTTTTGCCCTTGCTTTCCTTGGGGTTAAAGAAGCCCCTAAGATCAGTGTCAGATGAAGACACAATTCTACAGATGTGATACACAGGAATGTTGTTAAGAAACTGGTCTGGACACCTTGGTATGAATCATAACAAAGACTGGGATTACAATGACGCACGTAATAGGAATCAGCACTGAATATGCCCTGAGTCATTACAACTGAAACAAACTTATTTCACCTAGTTTAGCATAGTAACTCTCTACGACCTAGGTTTCTTGAAATGACTGTATGATTATCCAACAGCTCCTCAATTATTTTTTTTTCTGAACCCATGCTGTTTCAAGTTAAAGCCATATGAGCTTTGCCTTGCTCCAAATCTCAGCAGAGGCAGAGTAGGGGCACAGCGGCTGAACAGGAGCCCAAGTAGGGACTGTCACTCTGCAAAGTGCAGGGCAGCTGAAGAATCAATGATATTTTCATGTGTGTATAGCCTACTCCCTCTTCCATGCCTACCTGGATTTGTGGGAAAGAACAGAGAAATATTAAGGAAATTAAGCTGCTCCCTCCTCTTCATTTATCATTGACCCTTTAAAAAGATTCTGTCTGTACATCAGGATGTGTGGAAGTAAGAAGGTGCATAGCTACACCATGCTGAGCATAGAGGGTAGGGCCTGGAAACAGTCTACACACAGGTTTTTCAGGGATCAATGCATTACCAGGCTGCAGATACCTTTTCACTGCAGGACTAGCAATTTGTTTCCTCCGAAAATCTAAGACCCTTTGCCACTGAGGCACCACTATCTTCCTACCTTTACCTCCTTGCAATGTTCTGCTCACTACAACACAGTCTGCAAAGTCAGTACACTGGAAAACAAGTACACCTTCTCTGCAGAGGGCAGTCCCAGCCTTCTGGATGCATAGGTGTTGCCCCATTCAACTGACTTCACTTTTTCTCAGCCTGCTGGGCCCCTCACAATGCCTTCTCATAGCACTAAAAATCATTCTGCACTGGGAGAACGCTGCTCCCATCAGCATTGACCTCCCCAGCTGCTAATTATCAATATGATCACTCTCTGTTTGAGGTTTCAGTTATATCCTTCTTTCTGGCTGGAAGAGATTTTACTTTTAGCCCCTGAAAAGTACTAAAGCCTTCAGGGCCCTGGGCTGTGCATCATGATTACTGTCACATTTAAGTTCAGGGAAGTGATTCAGACCACATACTACCCAGGGCTACCAGACCCTGACTTCTCAAACAGCCAGCAGAGAGAGACGGTCACGACGTCTCAGTTGCACAACTGTGCTAAGCAATATAATATGGCCTGTTACATTGCATCACCACATGGATTCCTCTCTCTGACAGGCTAGGCAGAAGCATTAAGTCACTAAACTTACATGATTTACACGGTGTATTATTTGTGTGCTCTGAAACTCGGCTTTCATCTAGTCGCAGCCTGCCGTGATTCCAAGGATATTTCACATTTGAACGGATTTCAAAACGGCCCTGCTTTCCGTAGTAGTCCCCAATCACCTATGTAAAAAAGAAAGGAATGAAAAGATTTTCCTATCAACTTCGGGAAGTATAGCAAACAGGAGAGTGGCATCACTCACTTGGACTCCTGTGGCAGGATGTTGAGTCACAGAGGACAGGGCTGAAGGGGTCTGTGGGAGGTTATGTAGTGCATGCCCTCCCCAGAGCAGGATCAGCTGAACAAAAGCATTCCTGACAGATGTTTATCTAACCTGTTCTTAAAAGCCTTCAAAGATGGAGACTTGACAGTTCCTGTAGGCAATTATTCTGGAATTTAGCTATCCTTCCTGTCAGTGGTTTTCCCTAATATGAAACTTAAATCTCCCTTGATGCAATTATCCATCACTACTTACCAAATTGCCAGTGGACATAGACACTCTTCCTGTCTGAAATACCACTTTACATATTCACAGGCCCTTATCTGGTCTGCCCACAGGCTTGTCTTCTATACAAACCCAGTTCACACAAGTTTTTTTAATCCCCTAAATATCCTTCCTGCTCTCCCTGCACTTTCTTCAATCGCTCCATAGTGGGTTGAGTGCTTAGGACAGTCACTCAGCTAAGTGAAAGTTATCATTTTAAGCACCTTGTGTGCGGAGCCTCCCAACCACACGCTCCAGGCTGGACTTCTCCATTTTGCAAGGATCTGGAGGTACTTGATCATGTTCAGCTAAAATCTTCACACCTTCTGAAGAACTGACAGAGCCTGTCATTCTCCATTATGCATTTCTGCAGTTGTCAATATTTACACAGAAAGGGCCTTTCACACTTATTATTCTGGTAGCATGGACTATTATTTCAGATCAATGCATCAAGATATTAGATTTAGAATTTCAGTCCTGTCCTCAGCAGTAAATGCAGGCTTTATTCAAGATAACATGTTTCATCTACTGCACAGTTTCAGGGCTAAATTGTGCTAACAGTAGCCACCCACTCATCTGAAAACATTCAAAAAAACCCTATGTACAGTAATAAAGGCATGACACTGAAATAGTCAGAAGCAATGGGTTTAGAATTCAAGCCACTGATACCCTGTTCAAACCTTTCACCTAAATTTCACTTCGAAAGGAAAGAGTTAAAAGATAACATTTCTCCTGGTTAGATACAAAGACAGATCTCACACTAAATGAAGGAGATTAATTTCTCCCCCAGTTCTGCAGCTGGGAGGTACAGCCTTAGAGGACAGACTTTTTTTAATGTTTGTTCAAAAATAAAGGCAAACTCAGTAAACTGAAGAATGTAGAGAGAAAAAACCTCCAAGCCCATTTGCAGGCAGCAGGGTATTCCTTAAGAGATTGTTTAATTTATCAAACAGGAGTGGAAGAGTCCTGTGCCAGCAGGGCTTACTAAATATGAAAGCATGCAGAAAGGCCTAAGAACAAATAGCTACAAGTAGCAACCAAATGGATTCAGATGTAATCACATGTAAAATATGTTAATTGCCTGTATATTTATATACATTATAAACAAAGCAGAGGGAAGTTAAAATAAGCAGTATGTTAAAAGGAGAAATATAACATCAAAGAAATAAAAGACAGTTTTCAATTGCAAGTGAAAGAGGGCTGGAAGGAAGAGTAGGAGAGGGGGACTAAATTGATAAACAAGATGAAAAGCTAATGGACTGAACAAACAGAAAAGATAACTTTGTTTGAACAACTTGTATCCCAAGTAATTTGTACTCCCAGATTCAATTAGTGATGATTACTGCACACGTCCCCCCACTCCGGGAGTGTCTGCAGTTCACTGCTGTAGTTTTTCAGTCACTTACACGCTAAAACACACGAGACAGAGACATCCTCATGCTTTTAGAAAGGCTCCTTGAGTTTGTTGCTGTTGCAAAACTGGCAAGAACAATGAAAACTTCACTGGATTCAAATCCACACATAGAAATGTCCAGCTCAGATTCACTGATGCTTTATGTTTGAGCTTGATGAAATAGGGAAAACCAGCAAAGCTTAGACAGCAGCTTTACGCTGCAGCTGGAGTTAGGGCAATATATGTATTAATAAACTCAACCCTGTCATGCTATTCCCTATGTGCAGCTGGTGCTATTTCTCCTAGACTGTTTTCCACAGTCTGGCTGCTTCCACTCCTGCTGTGTCCAGTGGAATAATCCACATGGCTTATATGAAGCTGTCTGATTAAAATGTTTTTTAAACACTGAAAACAAGGCACTTAGGTCTTACAGCTTGATAAGCAAAGTGAGGCAAGGTCTGCACTCCTGCCTGTGGTTAACCACAGGGTAAGACTGAAATACCTGTACTCACTGTGTTTACACATCAGGGTAACTTGTGCATCCCTGTTGCTGTAAGATTAATTTTTCTTCTTACCGAACAATGATTTATCATATTCAAAATTTATCAGTGCTTAGCTAGCTTGTGAGGTTTCACCCTCCAAATTTTAAAGGCTCTAGCATCATCAAAAAACCCTTAGAATAAATACTTCAAGATAGCTATTTTAGAGAAAGAATTTGGTCTCCAGGTTGATAAGATTAAGCAATGCCATTTTAATGTGTATATTAAATAAACGGTTGCCCACCAAGTAAACAGATAATACCGTGTTACATTACACTGGCTAATGCATCAGTGGCCAATTGCAGTGGTGTTTGTTTCCTTACCTCCTGTGTGCCTTCCTCCGGGTCGGTCATTCCAATCACAGAGAAATCCCCGTATCTGTCTCCATTGGCATCAATGGACACCTGGCCTGCAATGCCTAAAGAATGGCATGTGAGGAATTAGAAAATTAACTTCTCTAAAACACCGAACCTTTCCAAGGAAAACAAGACAACAGCAGACAGGTTTTTACAGACCCATATGACAGGAAATCTCATCCATCTCCCAGCATTTTTGTTGGCATTCCAAAAGAAATTGTAATTTCAAATCAGTGTCTGCATTCCCAAATTCTTAACATTTCTCCTTTTTACATATCAAATGTGTGAAGATGTTTGGGGAATACACAACAAAAACCTAATCCAAAAGCCAGCATCCAAGAATAAAACACAAACATATTTAATGTGAATTATTTACAGAGAGCCTAACCCTGAAATATCTAATGATGCTTCAATAAGGAGAGACCAGCTTATGTGCTGCAGAGGACACAGGGGCAAAGCCCTGCACCCCACAGACTGATAGGGCTGGTGCAGCCATACAGCCAGTCCTGTGGTGTTTCCATAAGATGGGATACTGGAGGCTCATGGACAAGGGGCACCAGTGCACTACATATGCATTAAAGTCCTGCATAAATTTACATAGGATTAACTGCATAATATGGTGCTGTTCGGTTTACATTTTTAGATCCCCCAGTTCACTTCCTTCCTTTTCAAGATCTCGGAAGCTTTAGGGAAACTGGGAATCACAGACTTATAGGATAACTCAAGTTTTAAGGGGCTTCAGGAGGTCTTGAATCCAACCACTCAGAGCAGGGTCAGCCAGGAGGTCAGGGTAGGAGGATGCTCAGGGTTTTATCTGGTCTTCAAAACCTCCAAGGATGGAAACTGCACAGCCTTGCTGGAGCAACCTCTTCCAACTGTAGCGGTAAATAAACACGTCCCTGTATTCAGTCTGAACCTTGTCTTTCAATGTATGGCCTTATGTACAAAGGATGTGGCTCTAACTTGTTGCATTGTAAGTCAAATGGGTTCTTTAAATCCATCAAACAATATCAATTAACTATGATGAAGAATTGCCGATATGCTTTATCACTTCAGATATTCTCAGATGTGATCCTCTACTGTCTGACACTAAACACAGCCATTTACACCAGTGCAAGTCAAACAGGCATCATTATACATCCATGTTACACCAACCACATGACTAGACCAGTTACAAAGCAGTAGAGAACCAGGTTCTCTGTAACAGTAAATCAGAAGAGAGAGGTGATACGCAGCCAGAGTATAAATTCCCCTCAACATACCTAATGACAGTAAACATGCAAGAGATTAACACACTTGCATTTAGCTTGTCTCTGTTCCCCTTTGGTGACGGCAGGAATCCTTAAATTTACTGTGATTTTCAAAACATGTAGTGGTCAACAGAAGCTTATTGTCAAGAATCTGTTTCAGTATAACAATACAGAAATCGAACAACTGCCAGTTTGATTACTGCAGGAAAGCAGAATGCTTTTCACCACTTCGCTGTGAAAGCTCTGGGAGAGGCGATCACAAAGGGCTACAACGTCTTTGCCTACATGGCAATTTGGATTCTGGATCTGACAGGAAGTGTTAATTGGAACAGACATCTTGACCTAAGAAAGCCAAAACTCAGGTTTTGGAAGTAGGTACTAAAATATGCTGAAACTCAGAGTTCCTATAGGATTTTTTTTTTTTTTAAATGGGAAAGACTAATTTTTAACTTTTCCATATGAATCAAATCAAAGAGTCTGAAATGTTGACATTTCCTGCAATGCTCTTCCTTAAGAACATACTTAGGAAATTCTGAAACAGCCTTATTGAAGAACTGTATGTGGATGAAAGTCAAAGGATTTTATCCAGACTTTCTTTTTGTTCTACTAAGTTAGATACATCCATACAGAAAATTTTGCTACTTTTTCAGAGGACATGCCATTGGACAAAAAGCACTCTCCACAAAATATGCCCTGCAGTCATACCAGGGTTTCTCTAATAACCCAAGCAATAAGCAATCCTTCGATCACCTCAGCCTTATCCTTTCCTAAGCACACGATGTCTGTGCAGTTGTGGCTTGTAAGCTGTAAATGCTGCAGGGAACGGCATCTACGTCCCCTTGGGAGTTCTGATGGGTCCCCTGTTCGGAGTAAGTGTAATATGATGTGCCCAGGCAATTAGATATCTAGATGACAGCAGTTAAATTAATGTCATTAATGAAATGAGAGTTCTTATGGAGGCCTGCAAAAGTTTAAGTTAAATAAAAAGCTTCAGTCCTGCAGTAGAGCCTCGTGGGTGTATGCATGGACCACACTCTGATGCTGCATCCACTTCAGAGAAGAACTTGCAAGCAGAATAAAGGAATGTGATTTTCCTAAAAGGACCGGCTTGCAAGATGTCAAGTCCTTCAAGGCCTCTTTCAAAATCAGTCTTATCCTTGTAAATTATGTCCAGCAAAGTACTGCCACAGGGAGGAGATGTCTTATGACTTACATGGCATTTTGACCTTTTCAGCTGTGCCCTCATAGCTCAGCTTAACAGCTACATTTTCAAAATAGCTGTGACAGGTCAGCCAGCAACAACAAACTGGTTTTCACGAGTGGGGAAAAGGAACATTTTTTTCCTTCTGGCTGGTTTTACAAGAAAGGTGTGAGAATCAATGATGCAACCTGCATGAAGCACACTTGCCTGGGCACACCAGTTGGTGGCTTCCTGGAGCAGAGAAGTAGGAGCAGAGAAAACACAGACAGGCTGCACTTAGGCATCTGTTCATAAACAGGATAACCAAACAGTGAGGCAAATCCTCAGGCACCAGATTGCCTCTGTTAAGACAGCATGTTTTGGGAAGCTGTGGATGTGAATGGAGGTTAGTGGGACATCAAGCACAATCTCGAGCTGGTGCAGGGCTTCTTACGGGATAACTGCAATCAGCATCATTTAAAGCAACCCTGTGTTGCCTTAAGCTACCCTGGGGACCCTTTTGCCCTGTGTTTAAGTCACAGTCTGAGAACAGAAAAGAGGTGTGGAGCCACCATCCTTCCTGCCTTCCTCACTACGTCCACTGTTTTAGAGCAGAGAAACTGACTACCAAGATTCTTCTTACACCTTCCAATTAATCACTTGCTTCTAATCCTGGGGAACTTATTCCTTCTCTTAAGCATTTCCATAGGAAATCTTGCCAATCCTACACCAAACGATTGGAGTACTGTAAGAGATGGATGGGAATATTAGACAGACGGAAATATTGTAAGAGACAACAGATGAATCAAATAATCCTTGGTTTCTTTATTATGATCCCTACCTGGCAAAAGCTTTTGCACCGCTTTGCATCAGCTGGGTGACATACAAGTGCCAGTTGGACTGTGGAATTGCAACCTACAAGACTAGGCACAGAAAAGCACAGAGCTGTTCAGCTGCTGCCTCTGAGATAACATGCACAACTCCTGAAAGGAGGCTGGGGGAAAATCCCTCCAGGGCCCAAAGGAGTCCCATCAAGAAATAAAAAAAAAAAACCAAACCAAAACCAAAAAACCTGGCACCTGCTTGCTTCTATTCATTCCCAGGCTTTTAAGATAAAAAAGTCAAATGGAAAAAATGAGGCTATCTCAGAGCTAATAGATGCACGAGTAAAGCAAGCAGCTGTAATCTTTTCAAAAACAAAGCAGGAGCCTGAGAAAATTATTGGTATTCCTTTACAGCATCAGTGAGGGTCATTAAATTGTTAGGAGTTTTTTGAGCTGAGTAAGACCTTAAGGGTTGGTGCAAAAATAAGTCAGACTGGTGAGGTATGTAAGCCAGCCTTAAAGATGTATATGGTTTCATATGGTTATTTCCCTCACATTTAAGAGTGGAATAGGCATGGGTCCTCTTACTCTGCACACAACACCACCACAAGACCTTAATCTTTTTGACTCTCATAGCTAGAATTCCTTATTAACTCTTACCTTCGTATGTTCTGTTTCGTGTTTGCTGAACAATTTTTTCCCCATCTTTCTTACTGAAACCAAACTTCAGGACTTCCTGTAAAGCTAGAGCATAAAGAAGAATAGCATCATGGAATCCTTCCACAAACATGTTCACCTAAAAAAAAAAAAAAAAAAGAAAAAAAGCAATGGCAATTGACACATGAAAAACTTTTTGTCCCTATGGAATCAGTTAACTAGAGGGAATCTCCAAATTAACTGAAATTATTAATTTGAGGGTTATTTTCTCAACTGCTGGAACACAAAGGAATGTATCTCAAAAAAAACCCCAGGGAAAAATGGCAACTTTTGACCCATTTTTAAAAACAGTTAACCACTCCTTAGTACTCTGAACATTCAAATCACACTTCAATGTTGTGTCTGAATAGCTCTGCAGATAGGGGAGAAATCTGCAGACCCAGTTCCCATGCCTAGAAGCACAAATTCTGCAGCTGACCACGTGACATTCTGTAAGGTGCTGAGCACTCTCATCCCACAGAACCAAGTATGTCCTCCTCCCCCTGTGCAGAGGACTTAGCACCTCTCAGGACTGGGAGGTATGTTCTGCCATGATTTTTTTTGGAGAGCGCAACCGGTGTATTTGCTTGTTTAATGATTACCACTTCCATTTCTGGCCCTTGTTCAGCTGAGCATCTCTCCACTAGCAAATGAGCAATGGAGGAAACTACTTACCCTCTACAGTAATGTGTTCTCTGGAACTGCCAGGAGAACAGTTTCCTGTCCTTTATAGTTTTTTTTCAGTTAAGTGACATGAAATGAATGAAATTTTGGTTTCTAACCCTAATATTAAAGAAGACTGCTGCCAGCCAGCTCTGCCTCCCACTAGTCTATGTTGGCAACCTACAGCCTTTGGTCTACATCACTGTGAGTAACAATAGTTAAAGGCAGAATGCTGCAGAAACATTACAGGTTTGTTCACAGGAGCCTGGTGTGCTTCAGTGATGAAGTAATTATTTTAAGAGCTGAGATCAGATGGAGACCCATCAGCAGAAGCAGACAAACACGGCTTAAGCAGCACAGGTATTCCTCTCCTGTAAGCAGCAACTCATATCTCAGTAGTGCAATGCACCCTGGCTTGATGCACAATAATTCACAACTAATTATCTTTTCAGCTGCAAGAAATATGTTCCTATTCGCTCAGTTTCACTACAATGCAAAAGCTCCTGACATCCTAGCGAAGCATAATCAACAGTTAATGGGGTCTCTTATTGTCATTTCCAGTGAACAACCCACCTCTACAAATATTCTCCTGGATAGAAACATCTAGCTTATCTTCCACTTCAGTGTATCTAAACAATTTAAAATGTTGGTAAATAAAGTGCTACTCAACTCTCGCAGTTTTAGCTGGACATTAAAAATGTTAAAAGATGGAAACACGTAGCCAGTTAAGTAAATAGCTGCTCCATAGATAGAAAGTGTTACATCAACTGTCTAAGCTGAACTAACCAAGCCCCTGGTAATGTAATTACATGCAAGACATTCCTTTACTCTTAAACCAGTTGCCAAGTGAGGAGATACACAGAATTATTTACTGATAATAGAAAAATTTACATTGCTCTGACATTTAAAATTGACCTTTTAGATAACTCCAACCTATGTTTCATTAAGAAAATGCACCACCAGTTTAGACGAAGAGCCCACAGTGCTGCAGAAGGAACAGAACAGCTCAGCTCAGCCTGACAGCCAAAGACTAAAAGGCAGCTGCAGTTATTTTGACCTAAGGAGAAAGCATGAAAGAAGAGGTGAAAGTCAGGCTTTTGGTAGAGTAACAAGAGCTGATGGACAGAGTGCACACTAGGACAAGCTTTGCTAGTGGGGGTTTAATTTTTCAGAACTGAAAAAAAAAATCCCAAACCAAGAAACCACAAAGCTCAACAACTGCTTTACATGCCAGTGTTAAGAGTCCAAGTGGCCTGTGGATGATCAAACATGGGCTTTCTTGATGTGACACTCATTCTCTCGGGAGAGAAATGAGTCTCTCTAGTTGCTTCACCTCCCTGCAGGCTGATTTACAGCTTGTGGCTGGCACTCATTTCAAGAAAAGCTATTTGTCACTTCCTTTGTCCATGGCAGAGACCTCTCAGAGTAACACAGAACCTTCAAAATCCATTTTGTCATCTAATATGCTCAATCTGAAATCGACCCATGCCACCAGCCTGAAAACCCTCCTGGCAGACACTGCAATTTGCTAGATAAGCCCTTTCAAAGCTCACTTGGCACTCTGGGAGGTTACTGGCAGAGCCCCTTGCCTTGACTCTTTACTAAAAGCCCTGACATTATGTATGAAAAATCCCATTAGAAAATCACCAGATCATCTGTGCCACCTCTTTTTATCTTACGTTGTCAAGGAAGGTGAAAGTGCTGGTAATTTATACCACTTCCTATCTTTTTCTAAAAGAGTAATATTTATTGTTTGCAGGTGAGACTGCACCTACAGTCCCAAGTCAAATCCTATGTTGGGCACACCATCTGCTTTTCACATTATTCCAGGAACATGTCCAAGCACCAGTTCTTGAAAAGGGATACAAGATGCCATAAAGTTTTCCTGCATATCATCTTGCCCAATCATTTAGAAGTTGCCATGATCCTACACTGAGAATGGGTTGCACGATGGGTAAGACTGCTCTAACCTAAAAAGGAGAAAACATCAGAGATGGGAGGAATATTACAAAGCAAAGTAATGGCTGCAAACAATGTTGAAAGGATTGCTCTTTCTTTATTCCATTTTCCACCTGTCCAAAGCTCACTCAGGCTCATTTTGCAGCCCTGTTGCCTGCAACTGTGCACAACAGATCCTCTGAGTAAAAAGACTGGAAAATTTGTTCTGTCTGATACCACTCCTGACTTATTAGAACAGTGTCCCCAAGCCACACAGTCCCAGGACTTCCTTTCTGGACAACATTAATGCTGTTAATTATATTATATCTCATGTACCTCGTGTGTTAGAAGGAATTTCTTTCTTCTTCTTTTTTTATTAATTTAACATAGCTTCTGTTTTACATTCAGTCCTATCAGAAATGATGAAACAGACCGAAACCAAATTTTCTGCAACAATTTTTACACTTTTAGGCCTGTGTTTATTTGAATTTTAGAATACCTGATAGTAAGAATAAATAATACTTACCAAAAAACCCCATATTTCCTTTGCTGTAGGAAAAAGGTTACAAAGGGCTAGAAGAAGTGTATGTTCCATGAATGTTTCAGACAGGAATGAGAATAAATGTGAAGATGTCTTCACAAGTCGCTTGAAGGTCTCCATGGTAATTTATAATGTGTGGTTTAACATTAGACAGCCCTCAGGACAAAACTAAACAGATTATAAAAGTATTAATGATCCACTAATCTTGTAGGTAATGAAGTTATTTTACTTGGGCTCTAACAAAAAGCAGAATTTCTTCATTACAGTATTTTTTATTTTGATTTATGCTGGTTTTTTTTTAATTACAGCTGCAAGCTGAGCTCCAAATGCTGTGATCATATTTGCACGTCCGTCTACTAAAATGTTCTGGTCCCTGACCCTGTACTGCTCAGCAGAGCCACTCCTCAATTTATGTCATCAGTAACGCGAGCAGCAGCAGAGAAGCTGCCAGGTTTGCTGAATATCTTCGGAGGATGCAATACAAATACGTGGAAACCTCCCTGTTGAGATACCTTCCGTATTACTTTCACATCCCATCCAAGCTACCATGTAACTAAAAAGTGTGTAAGCTAACTGCACAGCTGGATGAGATAAGCATATACTTTTACGCCTTTTATTTTCCTACCTTTCTACTCCAATTAACCATCTGCCATCAGAAAAAGAACCCTCTCCAGGGAAATCACATGAATAAATTTTACACAGTTCACAGTTATAGTTCCCTAAGCAGCTATAGTGTGACCACACTATTCACATATACCAAGGTGTTAACAGCATACACAGCAATGCAAAATACTACCGACATGGAAGACAGCCAAGCTACAGCTATGTAGGACCCATAATTTTCCATATCCTGCCCACTGACTGTTAAGTAAACTTATTCTCTTCCATCTGGAACTGCCCAGCTCTGAATCACAGCAATTACAGCAATTCATACCACTTCAGCGCTAGGTGGGGAGGATCATCATCACATTTTCTTTATGGCAAAGGCAAACAGCTGACATCCCCCACACATGGTCTCTGCACCTACTTCCCGGTACATCTGTAGTGATTTTCAGGTTGTCAAACTACACTCCTAGCCAAAATCAGTGAGGATCCTGGGGGTTTGCATAGCGTGTACCCAGATTCTTTGCAAAAATCTTACCAATTTACACACTTGATGTGATGCTCAGGTGAGCGAACGCACACTGAAAGTCCACTGATATTTCATCCTCTTTCAGATTAGTCCACGGAGTTTAAACTTTAAGCAATCAAGCGTGGAACTTTGATACATGAAATACATGAGGCACATCTAACCTCAGGACTGAATACTGTAAATGTACCCTCATGAATTTTAGTAATACTATGTTATACCGTAAAACTGTAACATGACACAGTAAAAATATGGCAACAAAGTTCTAATATAGCAACTATTATCTCAAATATATAATTATATGTGCTTTGATGTACTTCAAAACCAATCTCATGCCAAGTTGGTTCACCTACTTCATGACCGTGGACTGCTCCAACACAGCAACACATCTTGCAGTTTAGGTAGATGTTTTCCCACTACCTCATACTGTTACAATGTATTTCAATAAACCAGTCTTTTTCAAAGTTGTTGTAATTTAACTGTCAGTTCCCTCTTTTTATTCCTTGTTCACGAAGCAAATTATAATTACGGTGCTTCCTTTATGCTCTTTTCCAAGAAACCCTGACGTAGCTAACTTTTTAACATGCATTTCTCGACATTTTTCTTTGGTTGTCTTCTGGCAATTCACTCACTACCCAGCAATATACTCCTCACTTAATTTTGGAGCAGGGACTTTTCCTTCTGATGCCATTTGCTGATCTTACATGGTCCCATTCAGGACATTGTCACTGCTGATGCCATTGTTACAAGTACTCCTTTATGTTCCTGGGTGCCCAGGGGCCCCCAGCAGTTCCTTGATGAGTTGCTATACCTTTGCTGTGAGCTGCACAAATTCAGAACAAGGTGCTCATGTTCCCCATACAGTAGATGATAAGACAGACACAACTGGTTTGGTTTTAAATATCTCTTTTTTAAAGAAAAAATATAATTGTTAGAAACTGATTTTATGTTAAATGTTTAGTTTGCATAAACTCAGTGAGAAGCTCTGGATGAAAGTGAAATGTTGTCCTGAGAATGTGAAGCTGTGGGAAGAGTATCCTTACAACTGAGCATTATTATTATTACCTGTGAATAAATGAGGTGCATTTCAAACCAGTAATGCTGTGTCCAGTTTCAGCTTTGCAGTAATTCATCAGACTTACTGCCATAACACTACCACATATCATTCCCCATGTTACCATCCTAACAGGATTATCACAGCTCTCATTAACTTGCACCTACGGATAACAGCTACTCCCATGCATCGGGACTGGGATTTCAAGAATTCCCAACTATAAGAAATGCAAAGCCACCGGATTCACCCACAGCCAGCTGCCATGAACAGCATGTCTCAGGGTGCCTGCAGACATGGATACATGATCCACATCACTGTGAAACCAGCCTCGCAACAGGAAAGGAGGATAAAGCCGTAAAACAGTTAAAGCTGTATGTTTAGATGCCCAACACTAAAAATACAGCCTGTTCACTTGGGCAGCCGGGCTGCTTCCCTAATGGAGTTGAACCTTAGTGGTTCAAAGAAACAGGAAGGGAAAAATAACAGAAACACATGCCTTCTCCAGAGAAGCCCATTTCCTCAATATTTAATTCACAACTGAGAAAGAACATATGGTGTTACGGCAAATTCTGGGCAATGCAGCTGTACCCAAGGACAGCCTCACACTGTATTCACTGGTATCAACTCTCTGTAAAAACATAAATACATAAGCTGGCACCCGCTCAAGAACACAGGAGACCAGAACTCAGGAGCTGGTTTTCTAGGTGACAGATAACTATCCCAATTCTCATGTGTTATTTGGGGCTGGAACCCACATCTCTCTCTAGAAAAGAGGATGAGCATTCCCCAGGGTAAGGAGATGTCATGTAACAATAAAACCTTGTGCAGATTGAAGAGATTTATTCAAATACCACTGCATCAATTTCATCTTTCGCAGGGAGACAGTGTGTATGTGGAAATCCATACAAGAGTTTTCTTATAGGGGAACATGTGACGTTATTATGTAAATTCTGCAAACGGAGGCTTATAATGAGCCTTTAAAATTACAGCTTAAAAATTCAGCACTGCAGTTGAACAAGACCTCACTTACTTTAATTTTAAGGAGGTTTTTTTCCAACAAGGCTGCCTGTTTGTGTTCATCTCCTCACCAGTATTTATTGGTACAGCAGTAATGCTGAGTGCAGAGGAGATGGAGATGTGTGCCTCCACCTAAGCACTCTGCATACCAAGCAATGTGGCCTCAGCATGAGACTTTGCAATTGAAATGCAGTTTGAGAGAGAAGGTGTAGGTAGGAAAACCAAGGTGAAGATTACATCTGGGCAGCAAGCAGCCATCACAGCACATCAGCTGCCCACCTCCATCACAAAAGAGCCTGCAAGCACCATTTGAGAGATAAGACTAAAATCCCACCTCTACTGCACTTTTTTCAATTTGGACACAAAGATGCTCTGTCACCACTATGACCTTTTCCTTCAGGGTGAGACCGTGCCTTTGCCTACCTGCTCTGTTCTGCCATGCATCTGACCAGTTCATACAGGAGCTGATATGCACCCTGGACACTCCAAACCATGGCTACCCTTGCTCTACCTGGACAAGAGGATGCTTACTCCAACAGGACTGAAATATTGCCAGTGACAAACTTCCGTCCACTTTGAAACCAGCTGTGGACCAGAAGCCAGCCCTTTGTTCCACAAACAGGTCTGCTGAAATAGAAGAAATTAACAAAAAGAAAAGAAAGGTAAATTAACAAGCAACATCTGGGATTTACTTAAGAAAGACTGCCAATTTCAGGGACTTAAGGAATTTTGTCAGTGAAGGTTATTTTCTTCCTAGGGAAAGAAAACTAACCACAAAGCCAGCTCCTTTGCTCTTGCTTCTTGTCCTCATTCTTCATGTCTCTCCTCCTTGTTTTTCTTAATGCTGCATTCTCGAAAAACTAGTAGATTTACTCAGTGTCATCTGGATGGGGCAGCCACAAGTTTTTCTTTTGTCTCAAGGGTGAATTGAAGCAGAAGCCTGCTCAGTCCCAGGCTGCAGGGATGCTGCGCTGTGAAATGCCAGCTAAAACGTAACAACGCACAGCAAGAACTGAGATGCAAGGGCACGGAGGAACCCTTCCACCCCACTGTCTGTGAAAGCTCTCATTCTTTGTTTGTTTATTGCTTGCAACACTCTTCTATGATTATCTAGAAAACAGCTTTAAACCCTTAGTGCCTGCTGCCAGCAGGCCAGGCAGAAAACTTCCAAGATACAGCCAAAACTTGCTCCTTCCATTAAACACACACAGAGGAATCGCCACCTCAGCAGATTTAGAGCCTTACCCACAATCAGTTCACATCAAGTGGCTCACACTGTCGCTGATCTGCACGAACTTTGGACCAAATCCACGACCTGACAGCGCTGGGTCTCAGCCCCACCCCCCCCCTCCCGCAGAGACCTCCAACAGCGCAGCCAAAGCAAGAGGGGGATGAGCTGAAAACTGCCCTGCTCCGGGAACGGGGACCACCTCTGGAACCACATTCTCCCCCTGCAAACCTGTGTGGGATTTATTCCTGTCTCTATCCAATGCACTCACTGATTAATTCTGCAAGTTGGTACCAGCCATTTTGTGGTTTTGATTCCAGCATTACGTTTTAATACTGGTCTCAAATGAGTGTAATCAATGTAGTTAAGAAGCAGCGCTGTTTTGTGCCAGAAGCGAACTACCTACAGAACAATTATTTAGAGGAATTTTTCCTTTATGTATACTTCACACAAATACTATTCACCTACATAATTCAGCTCTAAAGGGCTCCAGGCCACCTATCAAGGAAAAGGACAGAATCAGAGAACACATCAATGAGCCTCTGCAGTTAAGATGAAGTCCACCTCCCCATGCTCATAAGACATCTCTAACTCCACAAAAATGACCAGTGCAAAGGATTTCTGCCACACGGCACTATATTACCACTGCTTGAATACTGCAAGGATCTTAACCGTAAAAGGTACAGCTGTCATTTAAAAACTAACCATTCTATTTTTTTAGTATTTCCTGCCTTCTACCAAAATATGTGGTCATTCATGTGATGAGTTACAAACCTATGTTCAGAAATCATATTTCTAGTCACAGTGGCAAAGCACAAGAGATCATAAAGAAGTTAGTATTTTCAGCTGAAAATACACAGTAATTAAAACATGCTTGTTTAAAATGTGTTTTTCTAAGGACCCCATTGGTAGTCTGATGATAAACTGTTACACAGTTGTAATTTTAAGTTAGCATTATGCAACCGTCAGGACATTTTAATTGCAGATAAACACTTAGTAACAACAAAAAACCAAATGAAGAAAACGCAGGTCCTTTCATTAGATAGTAAGTTTTAAATGTCAGTGAGCAAGTTTGTTTTTCAAGCAGGAAGATACTCCAGTTTTCAGGATGACAAAGTCACTCATCTGAAAAAATCAGTTCCACTTGCTAAAATAAGCTAACTGGTTTAAATAAATGCACAGATAGGACAAACAGGAAGGACATTTTTTGTTAAATGTTTATACTTCTACAATGTGCAATTGTTTTTGGTTCTGGATTTCTAACATTATCACCAAACCGCAAATATAATGGAAATGATTTATTTTCTATACTAAAAACTCTCAACATCACACCAGTTCTCAAGCAGAACTCAGAGAAAAATCACTATGTCACTGTGGAGAAAACTCACACGTTCAAACTGAATTTACCTGTGTTACACCAGCTGGTAAGTAAATGAGGGTGGGCTGGTGAAATCTTCAATGGGGCAAAAAGCCATCTGATGAAAGGACCACCTGATCTGTGCTTTGCAGCAGGTTAGCAAAGGCTACCCAGTGGAGCTTTTGCTTTAAATAGTCCTAAGGGCTGGATAAACATGGATGATTTAGGCATAGCCAAAAGAGGTGCTTAGCTCAAAAGTATGCTCGGAGCTGGATTAGTCATCTAAGCTCCTTATTCAGTACCAGGCAAAAATTAGGCACACAAAACCAGGATTCATAAGCACCAGCACCCCGCCTCACCCTTGCCAGCAAAGGAGGTGGAGAATGAGGGATAAATGTGACTGTCTCACACAGGCAGGTAAAGAACTGCCGACTGTATGGGAGATGCAGTCAAGTCTTTACAAAAACCTCACAGTGAGCCAGTCCTTTCAAATCCCCTGCCCCTTTCATCTAAATGCCCCAGGGCTATGACTGCTGTGCTAGCATGAGAGAAATTCAGGATCAAATCCCTGCTTTCAGGGAATCTGAACCCCACCCTCCCCTGCCCTGTTTGCAGGGCACCCCGAGGTGCATGCTGAAACCCAGGTGCTGGGGGAGAGGGATGACCTGCCAACACCTAGGGTACCTCTGGGCTGGGAGTAAATCATTTGCCAGAAGAGCCCAAATGATCCTTTGCACTAAATACCAGGGTAAATGGGCATATGAACTTGTAAACCTTAATGGCATGGAACTAATGCAAACCCTCAGGCTGCTATTTATCATGCTTTCATTCAAAATAATTTAAAAATTAATGGCTTGGGTTTGTAATTTTCTTTTGGCTACTGGACTTCAGATGAAAGGTGTTCAGCTGGCTGATAACCGTCCCTTCACTGGCATACCAGTGAGGATCCCACTGGCATGGGAAAGGAGAAGCATAGCAGCTCTCTTGGAAGATACTTCTGTGTACCTGTCAGCAGGCAGTAATGTTCCAGCTACACACTTGGAATGCATCCTCCCACCCTCCAGCATCAGCATGGTAGTAAATGCCTCAAAATCTGAGGATTTAGAGCCCTTTCAAAAGGCTAAAACCTCACTTTCAGCTTTTTGCTTCTTCATTGACTGTTCCCTGAGATCCTGCTTGATTTTGCTTTCTAAAGTATTTTGTAGTCCACAGTCTGGTGGGCTAACTGAATGCATTGTACAAACATGTGTCCCACCAAATGTAAATGTCCTCCTGCCTACTGAATGTCGCCTTGTTCCTGACCCAACAAAGGGGTGCCCAGAGCTTCTCACCTACCCTCCTCCCATTGTCCCATGCCCCTTTCTCATGCCCCTCTTATTCATTTGCTCTGGGACAGAGACAGTCCTTGTCTTTTCAATCTGTCTTGATATATTAGTTCTTCCTAGAATGGACTAAGCCTTTTGATTTTTGCCTCAGGGTTCTCTTCCTGATGAAAAAAGTATCTATAGAGAGAAGGAAAGTTGGGAGTATCTTCCTGTAGGTTTCTACGGCTCCTTGAGTGCACAAGATCACCACTACCTTTACTCACGCAGCTCGTCCTCACAGGCCACCTACGTTAACCTCCCTGCATTAGAGGAACTGCTAAAGAAAAGAAAAAATATCCACTGAAAAGAAATCAGAGCAGGCAGTGTGGCACAGTGATCTTCTCTCACAGCCCCAGTGGAGCACATCCAAGCCCTTGCTGCCTGCCTTTGCTCTGCCAACACTCAAACACCTGGGTGACCTGACTCACCGACAGGGCTGGCGTGCCCTTCTGTTAAAAAGATTTGTCCCGCTGGAGAGTCTTTCTCAGAGCTATGTGCAGGTTGCTTAACCTCCCAGCACTCAGCTGTCAGAAATGGATGTGCTGACATACCAGGAAATCACAGGATCGAGGTGCTACTGATTGCCATCTGTACTGTTCTTTCAGGAAGACTAGTCACCTGAATGTCATAAAGTTAGACCTTGCCCTGCTATCATTCAGGATTGCTTTCCATGTATCGATAGCTCAAAATGAGTACAGGAGAGCTTCCCTGAACCAGCTCAGCGCAGGATCTGTCCCTGTGGAGGCAACATCTCTTCTGCCCTGGAGCTCTCAAACAAGGAATACGCATTTCTGGCCTTGAAAAACTGTCCTTCCTTTATGCCCCTAAAGAAAACAAAATGTCTCCTTCCCCCAAACCCCTGCCACCCTCCTCATCAAGCCCTCCAATGACGCTGTTTGGCTCAGCCACATCTCAAACACTGAACTCTTCACCCATAAATAAAATAAAACTGTAAATAAATAAATAAAAAAAATAAAACCTATGTTACTGCATTACAAGGCTCCTGGCACAGGTGAACCCTCCACAGCACCCGCAGTGCTGACGCTGGAGCACTCCATCAGCCATCTGGCAAGCACACCACTCCCACGAGAAAACAGCTTCCAGCTGCTCACCCAGGGTCCTGCTGCTGGCTGCCATGGCATCCTGACACGGGACAGGCTCACCCAAACCTCCTGCTCCATGACTTACTGACCTGAGGGGGTTTTCCAGTTAAAAATGAAACTTTCAACTGAACGTTATTTTCATAAGCTACCCAGGGAACGAGGCTTGTAGAAGAAGGTGTTAGCTGCTAGAAAGTCAGTTAGCAAAGGTCTTTCATTTTTAAAGTGTCATTTTGTGCAGAATGAGATATATATGGTGTTTCCTTGCCTTCATTCAAACACCTCAGAGCCAAACCTGAGGACCATTTAATAATAGTATTAAAAATCCCATGAATTTACATAAAAACAATACCTCAATGGGACAAATTAGCTTTTGGATCATTAGGAATGCACATGGTATGGAGAGGCATTAAACCCAGAAACAGATTATGAACTTTGCTGGAAGACACATTTTTCACACTTTTATTAGTGGAAAATGATGTGTATTTCTAGCAAGGAGCTGAAAGGCAGAGTGCCTTGCCCATAAATGTCTGAGTGTCTGTTTAGTAAAGTGGAATGTGAACATCTGTGAAACTCAAGCGAAAACATGGGGCTGTGGAAAATATACAACATATATACGAAGATCAGCTCTAAACTTTTACACTTCCAAAGAGTTCAGGTGTTAACTATTTTCAGCTATACCTACTGTTTTATACTATCTCCTGCGTGGTTTAAGACAGCTTCAAAAATATGCTTAGACACACTAGAAAAACTAAACAGAAATCCAATGGAAGACAGAATAATAATTTCTTTCTTTTACTGTCTTTTACAACATCTGTTAATGGCAAATAACACACTATTATGCTGTAGTTTTGACTAAGATCCCAATGTGGAAGACACTAGTCTTTCGTATCACTAAGAAAGCATTACCTTCAGCAAAAAAAAGTGTCTGTTGTATTTACCGAATTTAGCAGTCCGGAGTTCAATGCTGCTCTTACAGAAATTGAAGAAACTCTCATTAACTCCAAGGGGTGAAGGGCTGGTCTTGAAAATCCTAAATAAGTTTTACTAATACCATTCATCTTGTTAATAAGCTGGCATGTGAACCCATTTTTTCCAGCTGCTGAAAGCAGTTTGTGGTTTGCTTTTATTCTTTTGAACACAATTAGCAAAGCACTCCAGCAGCTGAATAGACCTATTCATTTGAACAAAGTATTCCCTAGTAGGTTGTTTTTTTTTTAAAAAAATACTCCCCAAAACTCTCTCCCATCCTGGGGTAGTCGGAAGTGACACAAAAGCCTGCCTGTCATTAATCTTGCCTGCCTGTGCCTGAAAAAGACAAGTAGGATGAATATTGCTGAATACATTACATTTGACTGAATTGCTCGCTTCTCCCAACTCTTATCTTAGCTGGTGTACAATCCTAATTAAAAGGCTGACGTAAGGAATACACACAGGGAAGGGTCTGGCAAGGATGTTATGGATGAGATGATAAACTTTATGAGCACAGCCACCTCCCACGTAGCTTTTGTAGTTAACTGTTGGAGTTCAAACAGTTGTCTTACGTGCACCATTTCTCATTGCAGAGGGCTGAAAACGTTAAATAAAACAGACTTGCCCTTTCTAATAGGTAGTAGCATCTTGCTGATCTAATTAATCTGCGTAGCTCACTCTTTCACAGAGATAACTTTACAGGCAAAGTGGGCTCCTGTTTCCCTCTCCTGCTGCTCATTTTCAGTGTGAAAAGGGCTGTGGATAGGATAAATCCCACCCATCCACCTTGCAAACAATGCTGTCATGTAGTTAACAGAGAAGAAATATTTGTTTAATTAGTTACATTTTCAGCTTTTAAATGAGAAGAAAAAACAAGCCATGGGTGGCCTGTAACCTCAGAAGAGCAAATATCCCAGGCTGTAAAATCATCCCGGCTCAGAATACTGGGTTGGACGTAAAAAAAGCATTTATTGAATCCTAGGCCTGAGTCAGGAACAGAAGATGCATTAAGAACTTCCAAACTGCAGCCTACCACCAATTCATTAAGTGTTCGGCATTATTTAATAAAAATGGCTTATACATATACTGTAACTGTAACACTATTTAGTCATAAACATTTTTAACTCACATATCTGTTGGGAGTTATTCACACACCAATTCAGAGATGGTTTCAAATTCTTCTTTCAAGTAAATGCCTGCAATTCTCATTGCTGTCTGTCTCACCAAGGCTACAGGTCTGCAAGCAGAGCTTGTCCTGTATTTTGCAATTAAATCAAGGATCTCCATTGGTTTATAGAGACCGTGACATGTTTCTGTTAACATGTTTCTTGATAACAGATTAACATTACGGAAGTGAAAAAAATGCTGTAATTTCTGTAACAGCATTAAAATGATTCTACTGTCCTTAAGATTAAACCCCCAAACTGAATGGCTTTTTGAAAAAACACTCCTTTATCAGTGAAGTCAGTTTCCAAGTAGGCACGAAATAAAATGGTCAGGCTTTCCACAGAACTATAGGATGGTTCTTGAAAAAAAAACATGACACGACTGAATGGAGCAGATCCGATGCTTCAGCCCACAGTTCTTTGGGTTACATCAACATGATAGTAACGGCTTTCTGGTGACCAAGCAAACTAGTATTTGCTAAGGGACTCAGGGAGCTGTTGCAATGGGATGTTGCAATGGGACATTGCAGAAAGGGAACATCACCATTTTTAGCTCCATCCTGTGCAACCACTACCCACCCAAATACTTCTGAGATGCTTTCTTAGAACCTCCGTGTCACTCTTATTTTTGATGCTGTCTAGTTAAAAGGTGCTTAAGGAAGCTTTTTCCTTCACAGTTGAGACTCCTGAAAAGAGTCAGAGAAATTGCCTCTTCCACACTTTCCTGCTCACTCACAAAGCACAACAGGTTTTTCCACCTTCCCCCTCCCCATAGCATAACACCCAGGCAGAAACAAGAGCAACTTCTGACCCAGGGACGATGTACCCATAACACATTTTTCTCTTCTCTGTATGATTTCACAGCTGGAGATGATGGCCAACACTCTTTGACCTATTACTCCTCCAAGGGCCGTATTTCTGCATCTGGCAGTTGGAGAGCTGCTGCTTTAGGACTTTGCCCTTTCTGTCTCCTTTATCTTTCCTTCTGTCATCTGCTTATTTTCCATTTTTGTGATATTCTTTTTTGGTAGATAATAATGCCTTTAGGATTAGTGCTGGCAAGAGGCCAGGACAAAATGGCAGCTCGAATGACTTTTGTTTGAGTTAAGGTCACTGTGAGATAATTTAGACCACAGACCTGGGGCCCCATTTTCCCATGACACTGGAAAAATCCACACAGAGAAGCAGAAACACTGAATGCTTCAAATCCAAACGTCCCTGAGTTCAACCTCTTGGGACACAGCTTGCAGAAAAGGACGAGGATTATATTTCAACACCGGTGGACAGGACTGTAGATGGACTGTGCCACTAACTATCTTTCCCCAAAGTTTTTGTTTTCAGGAGCAGAATCCAGCAGAGGAAAATCCACCTCTGTTGCTTGCCACCCATTCAGCTGAAGCGCCTCTCTCTCCCAAGCTTCCCTTGGAGGACACAGCCTTGCTTAATGCACACCCAGGCCAAAACTGCCACTTTCTTCCCATGCTGCCAAAAGAAGCACCGTTAATTAATTGTCCACTACCCATATACCTTTCAGAGAGGAAGGAACTGGCCCTCAGTTTGGCTTTTTATTTTTCCCCATTAGTTTTTAAAACCGATTTTTTCCCTTAAGCCTGAAGGCTGCCCCAGAACGTTCCTCCCCTGCACACGGCAGCAGGACAATCAGTTAAGAAGTGAGGAAATGTGAAACTCCTCATAAATGATGAAAAGCAAACCAGATACTTAAAATTCACACACTGTTAATGAAGTAACACAGCTAATGTTTTTTGCTTTGCTCAGCCCAAGGTTACCCCTCTTAAAGAAGTTTTATTTTCCCATTGGGTTAGGAGGCTGTGAGAAAGCAGGCAGGGGAGGCTCTGCTGAGATCCGTAAGTTAGGCACATATGTGATACCAGGACACCGCATTTGAAACCAAACCTCCCTTCCCCACAGCCATGATCTGTAGCTCCTCTGCAGGGAGCCCCAGACCTCTACGGCTTCCAACATGAGCTTCCCATGAGTCAACGTCTTATTTTTCAGATGTCAGGAACCTGTGGTAAGTGTACATAGATCATAGCCCTCCCTCTGCTCTGACAAGAAGAGACTGGGAAGGGTGCAGAAAGCCAGGTGGGAAGGAAGAGTGGGAAGAGACTCAGAAGAGGCAGCAGCAGCAGGAGAGGCTCCACACCACTGCCTGGCCCTAACAAAGGCTGATAGTTTTGGGAGAGGGAGTGCTGGGAGCAAGATGAAAAGCTCTGGATGACAGGTGGGATGGGATATAGGGAAAGGCAACCCTCACAGCCAGGCAGAACAAGGTTAAGTATGTGGCAGCAGGGAGCCAGGGAGCCCTGGGAGAGCCGGCATCCATGCCAGCATGGACGGCTGATTGCACAAGCAACCGTGGAGTGAGAAAAGGGAAGAAAGGACTTCTGGCAGTGGGTATGCAGCTGCGCAAGAAGTCTCCTCAACAAGCACATCAGCCTGCAAAATCTCCCCTCTGCTGGCATGGGGGAATTTTCTCTCTCATGGATACAATTCTGCTTGACCAAAACAGGGCTTACACCTATACAGCCTCTATCAGTGCTGAACTTGCAAAGGGTAGGCAGTGGGTCCCCATCCTAAAGAAGAGCAAAGCAAACCCCTGCCTGCCTCCACAGGCAGCATCCTGAACTCTTGGCAGTTTAACTCTTTCTCATCTGGGGAAACATCACGCTGCCCAGACTGGAACGGCCACAAAACTGTGGATGACTTACTCTTTAATACTCAAAATCACAATCCTCACCAACCACAACCAAGAGCACATGGCAGATTTTCGAGGTACATAGCTTGCAAAGTGACACCTGCAAAAGGGCACATAAAAGTAAAAGGGAGGAACAGCACAAATCACAGCCCCACGCCTTCCTCACAACTCCTTTAACAGGTTCTTCAAAGAGCAGCACCTTGAACTTGGCAGCTGGGGTTTCCCCACTGACAAAAGGCAAACAATGCCAACAAAAGACTGCCTAGACTTTGAAAGTTTCACAGGAAAAATATGAGCCAGTGATATGATTCAAACTGAACATTTTAAGTAAAATGTTTTAAATAAGATATATCCAAGTTCTAAGAAGCACAGGTTTTCTGAAGACAGCTGAGGTTATGCAATAAACTGCAGGAAAGGCCATTCATTAACATAACATTCAAGTTCATCAGTCTGTGCTTCAAACTAAAGATGATGCCTCCACCTGTGAGGGATACAAAGTTTAAAGCAAAGAGATGAGGTAGGTGCCTAAGTGGCAGCTGGCAAGTGAGGGGTTTGGGTTGCTTTCCTGAGTTTCAGACATAAATTCCATAAATCATTTCCTACAGCTGAAGACTGACCAAAGCCTCTTCAAGCCTCTTTTCCTTACAAGCGTATTTGGAAAGTTTACTCGCTATCATGGGGGAAGACTGACTGCCTGGGAAGTACTTTGATCAGCATGCAGAAATCTCTATAGGCATGTGCTACATATTCTTGATTTCACAGAAGACTTTTCTATGAAAACACCTAATGAACTAGCTTAGCAGTAGCTCAAAAGCCATTTTGAGAGGCATCTTCCTCCTACATTTGGAGAGATTTAAAGAAGAAATACTTTCCCACATCCATCTCTGGAGAACAGTGACAGTCCCCTAGGCTTAAAGCAACTCGCAAGAACTATACTGATATTATAGACAGTTTAAAATAAACACAGCAACAACGTAAATATGATTAGTTGGGAAATAAGACCATTTTTCTCATTCACATGAAGAAAAGCTTCATCAGATGCAATACAGAGTGTAACTTTCTGGTTCTACCAAAAATAATTACAGGGAGAAAACAAAAAAGAATATAGTTCTTTGCCTTGTAGAAAAAATGGTTAGTGGGAGACGGAGAGAGACTTGGCAATCTGCCTTTCCCCAGCCTTCCTGCTGATGAACGACAGGACAAGCACAGGACAGGTCATAAGATGGTGGTGCACAGACCTAGTGCACGTAGACCAAGTCTATTCTTGCTATTTACATTATTAAAAAAAAAAAAAAAAGAGAGAGAGAGAAAAGAAAAGAGATTATAGAGGCAACAGCGGGATTTTACAACTGTACCCAGATGATTCTGTCCTAGTAAGGTCTCACTGCTACTTTTGCCTTAATCAGGAGCACGTTTTTGAAAATGCAAAGACCCGAAGCCTGCCATCAAGTACTTACATAGTCATCCTCATGCAGACCTTGCTTCTGAACAGAACTTTTCACCTCCAGGGAAAACTTCTCAAACTCAGGCTTTACGGTCCTCAGCAGAGTGACGGTTTGGAGGTATGAGTATGCCTTCTTGGCTTCAAGGTCATGTTTGTCACCTCTTCTCCAAGAGCCATTTCCTAAGTGGAAAACAAGCGTATTTCCAACACCAAATTAGGTAGCATTTCACGATCGCCTTCCTTTTTCTACCCAAAAGTCCCCTCTCCTGCTCCCTGGGGAGATGGCAGAGTAAAAGGGAGAACTGAACGTGCTCCAAGACATGCAGGAAACCGGGCAGAGAGGAATGGCTGGTGGTAAGTAAATGTGCAAACAGAAGGACAACTTCACTCCCATGCTGTGCTTGCTTATTTTTAAAGGGTGGGATGAAGCCTAAGCATGAGAAGACATCTCAAAGCAAAAAACACGTGCCAGATCTCAAACGCAGTGATATTTAAGTTAGAACAAGCGAGGGAAGATTTGACCACAAAGCTTTTGTTACACATCACTCCACCAGCAACACTCTTGGTCAGTCAGAAAGGCACCAGTAAAGTCAACAGTATGATCGTCACCCTGAATGGGAGGCAGATGGTGCAGCTACTTCTCCCACAGCTCTCCCACAGCAGTCAAGGAGAAAACCATGTGTGCAGTGGCTGCCAGACCGGCTTTGCTCTTAGCGGAAAAGAAACACTTAGAAATAAAATTGGATCCTGCGCTATTGCTGTATTTATATGTTTTGTGTCACAGCAGGGGAACCATTTAACTCAGACCACCAGTAATCAGATTTTTAAAAAGCAGGATAGCTGACTGGTTAACCATTAATTAGAAGAGGAGTTCTTCTACCTTACAGGGATTGACCTTAGCAGGTCCCGAGACCCCGATCTCCAAAGCTTCACAAGATCAGTGGAAAGGTTCACATTGCCCTGGACCAGTTTTTGTGCTGTTGTGTGTAAATGATAAATAAAACAGGCCCAGAGGAAACAGTGGTGGCCCAAAGCAGTGTGCCTTAAATGCTTACAAATAATTAGAAGACAGTAATTTTATTTTTTTGAGTGGCATCAAAAACCCCATCATGCCTAAGTGAGCCAAGACAAAGACCAATGTCATGCTGAGCTCCCTAGGATGACCTGGAGGCACATGGGACCCTGAGGTGAGAGAAGATGTAGCTACTTTGCTTGGGTTGAGAAGATGTCATTTGGACAAAGAGAAGCAAATGGTCTGGGAGTGGAGCCGCTAACGGAGATGGAGCCCAGGCATCAAACCCATGGTGCTCCTTGCACAGCACTACCAGCTGCACTGCATATCTGCATGAGCCAGTTCATGGACACCACCTCTGCCACCCTGAAGCAACTGAATACAGACCCTGCAATCTGTCCTCCCAGCAGGTCAGCACTGCTGCTGGGACTTCTTCCCCACCCTCCCGCTCCCTTTTTTTTTTTTTTGTTCTTCTTCTTTTGGACAATAAACATTAATTGGGGAATTGCTCTGCTTCCTCAGAGAGCACAGGGGAAGGAACAAAGGACCTGCACTCCTCTGGAGGACAGGTCCTTCCTCCTGCTGCTTTTGGCTCCAGAGCAGCTCCTGTCACTCCCAGCATAGGGTGGCAGGCACAGGACCACCTGTGCCCTTCTACATCTCTTTTCCACCCCTGGAAAGCCTTATTTGCCACAGCTCAGCACCAGCCAGGACTGTAATCTTCATAAATAACATGAACCTTGCTAATTCTTTTCTTGTTATTTTTTTGGAAGTGACTTCATTCTCTTGGGAAGAAGCTCTAAATACATCTGCCTTGGTTTAGGGATTTCTTTCCCAATACAAAGTTTAACCAGTCAAAACTATTGACACCAGGACCCTACTCATCAGACCTGATGGAAAAACTGGAGCAACTAACACCCCAGCATCTGGTTTTGCCCTCCTACACCCTGTCCTGGCTGCTGTTTTTAAAAAGAAAGAAATGCACTGGCAACTGCAAGCTAACATGTCTTGCTAGCTTCCCCACAAGAGGAGGGGAAGGAGCCTTTCAGGCTTTCTGGAGCCTCAAAGATGAAAAGCCTCAGCCCCAGCTGGGTACCTGCATTTTAGAAGTGCAGTGTTAAAGAAGTATGGCAGAGACCACAGCACAGAGGGCTTTGCTATAGCTTTGCATTTACAAATGGGGATAGCTTAAAAGAGTGACACTGTAGACCCCAGAAAACTAGTAGTGCTGGTAGAAAGTGAACAAGTTTCTGTCCTGGACACTATACACATCTATTTTTAAAAATCCTGAGAGCAGGAGCAGGGAAGGTACACTTGCATAACAGTGTTCCTAAAATAATTTATATTATTTAAATTCCTTCATGGATTATTTTGCAGGACGTCATCTTGCCACAGTACTTATGTGCAATTATTGCACCCTTGGCATTTAATACGCCCGCTCTTCTGAAAAATTTAAAATATTCAGAACAGAGGGCAACAACAAACTGTAATATGATTATCTGAATTTAAAGGCAAAGTGTTAAATTGCCAGTCACACCCACTCTGAAGAGTACCTTATAAATACAGTACTCTTATAGTACCTTATAAAAGGTACAAAATCTAGTATCTCCAGGCACTAGGAACTAGAACTTTTGGGGAAATTTCTCTACATTTCTCTTTTATGCTTGCTTTCCCCATGTGATGACCATCTGCACAAAAGTCAACTTCTGATGCACAATCATTTCACTCTTCACAGGAAACACGTACACAAAGAAACAGAAAAAAATGGCAGTCTAAAAGAATTACTTAGAAATGCCACATTTTAACTACACTACATCAGAAGACAGGCAGTTTTCATTAATCCCTTGGAAAATCTACAGGAAGACTGTACTGTATTACCTGTGATGCAAGGCAGGATGGTGCTGAGGCTCCCACATGACCACAAGGCAAACAAGTATTGCCCCCATCACCGGGCTGCATGGAGATCCCACGCCACGACGGCACAGCTGCCCTCTACACAGCTGAACAAAGTGCTGCCTTATGGGGGCTGCATGACCGGGGACACCCACCTCCCATCAGCTGTGATGTCAGGGTCCCACCTGGGACAGGGTACTGAGCCAGGAGATTGCAACACTGCAATCGCCACTGCCTCCTAGCAGGAAAGCAAAACCATTCCAAAATGGCAGCATCCCACCTCCTGCAGCCACTGCCCTTACGTGAGCATCCCCTGCTCATGGAGAACCTTCGGTACCATCTGTCCCAGCCAGCCTAAGCGTTTCCCAGGTAGCCATGCCATGCTCATTTCAGCCAAGGCAAGGAAAACATCAGCTGTCGGGGATGAATCATCTGAGCTACCGCGGATTCCTAAGGATGAGGTGAGTCACTGTCCAGGGGTGCCTGCTTCTCTCTGCTGACTCCAAAGGGACCCCAGCTCACACACAGGCTTGTACCCGTGGTTAGATGAATGACTTCTGATGTGCTTCTGCTCTGTGAGATGAAACACATCAGTAGTGCAGCAGTAATGAGCCACGAGCAGCAGCCAGAGGGGTTATTTGAACAGTGGTTTCTAGAAAAGTCAAAGCTGCAAAGCTCCCAGGGTCTACAGAAGGGTCAAAACTTCAGGATATGGACAGACCTTCAGCTTTTTGCTCTGGGTCCTGATTAAGGCTGCAAGGTCAAATGGTTTTGCCTATGCCACAAGGGATAAAGTCACTCCAAATTCAACTCAACAAGAAGAAAACCTTGATTCAAACCATTGGCTTTGATCTTGTCTTGCAACTTTATCTTTCAGTTATTTAAGTGATTTCCTTATTGCCTGGAAAAACTTGGCACTTCTTCAGCTAACGTAGATGATGCATGTAGCAATAGCTGTACTCCTGTAGGTAACGCTCTCTCTGAATTTAAACATCTACATACATTCATTACAGAGGTTTTCAACAAACAGCACTGTATCCTGCAAATCATCTCAGAGGTGGTAGGTGGATAACAAAAAGTTTAAGCAAAAGAATTTAATTTACAACCAACTGATTTATTAAACAAAATACATCACCGTTTTGTGAATTCAGTTGTTCCTGTTGGTCAGCTTTTGGAAGCTTGAAAGAAAGAAAAAAACCCAAGTTTTCCTTCTTTCTCAACTCCCACTTGGTTTTCAATTTGAAATGAATTTGTTTTTGTAGTGGGTAAGTTACGGCTGCCTGCAGGGAGGAAATTATTTTCTCTGCACCTGCAAAAGAGGCTGCTCCTTTCAAAAGCCACTTTGACACTTCAACAAAACCTGGTTCCCAGGCATGAATTTTCCTCAGCTTCAGCCATGTGACATTGTTTAAAATTCAGCAAAGACATTGCTCCAGTATTACTTTGAATTTAACTGAGACAGCTGTAGCAGCTGAGAGCAAATTTAGTCCCTGCCATACACTGCCATAATATCAAAAGTAACTGAATGCAGGTATATTTCAAAAAGCAAATGCATTTAATTTACATTTTAAAGTCATGTTTTGATTTGACATATCTGGTCCTTTTTACTTGGGGGTGGGATCAGCCACTGCTATCCACTCTGCTCTAGTAAATCCAGTCTGTCTGTGTGCCATCCAGCGCTTCCCCTTCAACACAACGCTGCTGAGTATTTTTGCAGATGCAGTTTCTGATCAACAGCTGAAATAAATTAGACCCCCTACCCTGAGATTTGGCAGTCACCAGGCTGGGGATGGTGCAAGCCACCTAGAGCTGAGCATGCACAAGGCAGCGTGGGGTAATGCACGCCTGGCTGCTGTAGCCAGTGTCTCCCTGGTGCTGCTACCCCTACAAGTAACTAAATACATAATGCCTACAGTGTATTTGGCACCTTGTGATCCACCCAGTGGCAACTAGAGCCACGAGGTCTGTTTTATTTCCTGCCGTACCACAGCCCAGGCGGAAGGTAACTGCAACAACGGGGCGAGACGGTGGCATATTCTGGGACTTGGTGCTGCATATTTTGAGGCTATCAGATCTAAAAATGTCACTAGGCTTACAGAAGACTTTGCAACATACTCGGGCAGCAAAAAAATTACCATATGATGAGCTGTTGAAGAGTTCAATATTGAAGAAAGCGTAGTCCCCGTTGGTCATTCCTTGCCGATGAGCAGCCAACATGATGTTCCTGATTGTGTCACCGCTGGCACACATGATTACAACTGGTGGAGGAAAATAAAAAACACAGATAAGAAGCAGTTCAAGAACTTCAGGGAACAGCCTGTTAAGCATGAATACTGCCAGCGACCGTGACCCCAGCTGTCCTCCCAGTGTTGCAACAAACATCACAACACAGACGGCAAACAAAGCTGATTGCCCAAACAGCTGACAGAAGACAGGTACCGAATGCAGACGGGCTTCCCCCTCCTTTATCTCCTCTGAAATTAATTAAATAGGGCCTGTGCGTGATACCCTTCCCACATGTGGTAAGTTCTGCCTTCGAGTTTCTTCAACCACATATATTCATAGAGTTGATTGCAACCATAAGCCTTTTTACTTCTAAGTGGACATAAGACAATGTGAAGATGAAGAATCAAGGTGATACAATGACATTACCATTTTAATATCCATTCCATTGAACAGTTTGGTGTAGATTCATCTCACCTACACCTCAGCTATCTAAAGTTTAGGTATCTGGTCTAGAATTTGTTGCCTCTCTGCAGTTAATGGAGAGCAGCATCTCAGCAACTGTCTAGGGGCAATGGTATGAATCTCTCCAGAGCATGACTTCTCTCCAGAGGTGATACAATAAGCCTAGGCAATGACCTTTGATGGGATGCTTAATACTCAGAAATGGGAAGAGCAAGTGCTGCTTCCTGAGCATGAAGATTAAAGGCGGTTACAAGACTAATCACCACAGAGCCTCATTTTTTCTGCACCAAGAGCTAAGCAGGAGCTGTGCTGCTACAACAGGACCTAAACCCTGCAGGTGTGCTCTGTGTGGGCACCATGATCCAGACTGTGACAGCTGTGGTTGAGAGGTCTCTTCCCCAACCTGCTGGGCATGGGGGGACTACGGCCCTTGCTGCCTCTTCCCTCTACAAAGGGAAAGCATATATTCAGGCAAGGTCTTCAGCAATGGGGAGACACCTCCCACATAGAGCACATCATGCTATAAACTTTTATATAGGTTCAGAAGAACATGGGTATGAAGTTACTGACATCATAGGGAGCAGTAAAGTATCATACCAGTGCATGCTTTGGGGCTGTATCCTACAGCAGAGTCATAAGAGATCCTGTTGGGACGATGATTTGAAACCAACTGCACACACATTTCCAAGAACGCTGTTACGCATGGTAGGGCTCGAAAGCTACAATAATATATGCAGCTATTTTCAACCCAACAATAAAACTGAATCAAAACCACATTCAGCTCTTCTGGGTAGAAATGTTTGCTGTTGTAAGAAATGAAAAGGCCAAAGAGGCCAAATCTTTTTGCACACAATGAATCTTCTCCCATTGCTTTTCTGGTTGGATGCCATCACAGGCACAAAGCTGCAGATGCGACGCCAGAGTGAGTCACGTTCGGTACATCCCCACGCTTCAGGAGAGTTATACCATGCATAGCTCTGTCCTACTGATTACAGTAGAGCAATATAATAATTTCCAGAGCAACAGAGCAAGACATATTTCATGACCATGGTGAAGTACATTAGCATGAAGGAAAAGAAGAAGAAAATAAAATTTTCTTGCAATAAAATTTGGATCAAATCTTTTCCAGATGCACATCAGGAACAAATTTGTCTCACTGTTCCTAATTTCAGTATAGGTGAGAGATTTCCTTTTGAATGTTTCCCTGCTGCCTTCCCAATTCTCCCCTGACTTTGCCTTTACAATTCACATCTATCATAAAATTGTAATCTGTAGATCAAATCAAAGAGATTCTCACACCACCAGTAGAAGACCTTGTGCAAAAGGAATAAAAAAGGGTGGGGGGAAAACCCATACTTTAAAATATATTAAATCATATTTTGTAAGCTTCTAAAGGAACCTAAGTGAAGTTATATTAACTATTTGGATGTGGTTTTTAACTCAGCAGGAGAGCAAAGATAACATATTTCAAGATTTTGAAGCAAACAAGCTATGGGCATGCCTCTCGCAATCTTCCAGAAACGTAAGTAACGTGTATTTAATCTGCATCTGTACCTCACTATCGGTGTACACACAAATGTGTACGTGCAAATACATACAAAATGTTCTTCCTCCAGTACAATACACACAGACCACAATAATTCTAACACTACTATTCTGAATTTATTGACTAGGATTATGGATTCATCCAGCAAATACTTATGAGTTTAAACTGCAGTTAAAGGAGTACACGTTCCCTTTGCTACATGCATTCCTTGGACTATGTGCTTGTGTAGAATGCATTTAAGCAAGTTTGTGACCATAATGGTAAACCTGAGCCTACAGCATCAAGTCTGCGGCATGGTTAACTGAGCCTACAAGGGGGCCTGAACTACTGACGGAATTCATTCAAGACAAGCAGTTAACTTTTATCATCATATTTTTCATCATGATTTTGTTGTGGCTCCAAGATCTGAGTCTTTTGAAGTGGCTCCAGGGACTGGACAGGCAGCTGCTGGCAAACGCAGGTGCGTGGCTGGGTGTGCTGCTGCCTCCTGGACCCCTGCGAGCTCAGTGCAAACCTGCAGTCAGCAGTAACCTAACCCACAGGGCCCACCTCTGCCCCAGGTCCCCACAGGCCAGTTGGTGGGGCAGCTTCTTTCTCAGCCCCAGGAGAGTTTCAAGCAGGTATCCTGTATCTGTTTGAAAGTCCACTCCCACTTGGGCGCTCTGGGAAGCCCAACCACACGGGTGAGACCACCACTACCAGCCATATCTGGAAACAGAGAAGGTGCAGGGTCACAGCCCAGGACAGAGTCATGGTAGGTGCAACACCCCAACAACCAACCAACCAAGGACACATTTCTAGAAAGTGCTTTTGGACAGTGCCCTGTCACCCACAAGCCCTGCAGCACCGCTGGGGGGACCTCCAAGGAGTCCTCAGGAGTAATGAAGACTTCATCTGGTTAGCTAAGGCACATGGTGCATCCTTCACATGATATAGGATTTGTAAAATACTCTGATAACCTGAAAGATGCCGTGAGCAGCAGGACCACCCCTGATGCCCAAAGGAATGTGCCAGGTGAGTCCTGCAAGTCAGTCTTTAAAGTCAGAAAGGCACAAGTGGAAGCTGAATGGCCCCACTTGCTGAATTTCACAGTAGTGGCATGAGCCAGCGGACTAATGAAGAGGTGAGATGGAGGGAGGGACCCCACAGGGCACAAGGGCAGGAAAGAAGACAGAGGGCTGCTTTTGTTCGGTCATTTGCAAGTTACAGAATGATACAAGATCAAAGGTTTCGGCTCCACAAGGCATTTAAACCCGGGCTGAAAGTAAGCCTCTCTTCCCCGACTGTTAGCATGGTCTGAAGAGCAGGGTGGTCTTTAGCCATCAGTTATGTTCCCACAGCATAGCCACAGCTCCCTATGGCTAAGGGCAAACACTCATCTATTCCTGCCGTAAGCTTGCTGTTGTGCTTTTAGCATCAGGAAAGCCGAACACCACACACCCCACCACCACCACCCCACACACACATACTCCCACCCCACAGACACAAAAGTTACGCTGATTAAAAAAAAAAAATATCTTTCCCCAAGCGGTGGTTCCCTCGAGCACTTACAGATTTCTTTCTCTCCATTCAGTATATTCCCCCAAATGGTACTCACTAGGAAAGTTCTATTTTAAGCACCTGCTTCTGTGAAGAGAGAATTAAAGAGCCATCTGCTATTAGTCCCCAGCCATCTCACACACGCTCCTGTGCACATTAACAACTCTCTGCAGTGTAACAACATGAACAGCGCAAGGCTGCTCTGTCCACAGCCTACAGCACCATCACACCAGTTGTGCCAGTCACACACAACATGATCTTTTATCAGTCTGATTTTGATGCTATTTTAACGTTCTACAACCAGGGATGCAGAAATTGTACAAAAGCACTTTGCACACCTACGTCTCTTTTGGAAAACAGCTGAGGACTTTAACTCGATCCTGTGATTCACTCCTGAAATACACTTTTTCTTTTTTTTTCAGTAACATACTGGGCAAGCCTATGGCTGGCAAAAGCGTGTAACAGAAAATGCCTTTTTGATAAGCCCATGTACCCATGCTTTGCTTGGTGAGAGCTCACTTTAGAACACATCTAACTACAAATCTGCACATCCCAAAGCACTTTTTGAGTGTTTTACTACTTCATGAGGCAAAGTGAGTTCATCCAGCCCAGGGATGACTTTCCAAGATGTTTTACAAGCCATTTATCTCCATGGTGTTTTGCTAACAGTTGGTGGCAATATTACTGCACTCACTCATGGGTTTCGCATCCATGCATCCGCTGAAATGACCACTTCCCCTGAACGCATTTGTCATTTACGAGGTACTCGACAGAGCTTCCAACAGCAGGAGCAGGGAAAAGGGTCCCCGCTGCAAGGCACAGCAGGGTGAGAAGAAAACATCATTGCTTAGACTTTGAACTTACAGAAAGTCGTGGCAAAAATGTCAGAGAATAAGCAACAGGTTTGCTGCTCCGCAGATGCGGGTGATTTTGGGTAACCCAGACTGCCGGCAGGAAGCTGATCCCTTATAATGCCACAAAGCCCTCCTAGCACGGTGCCTGAGGGTCAGCCTCCCACTTCGCTGCAGGAGGCAAAACTCTAGCAAAGTTCTGTGGGCACAGCTTCTGCTCGAGGCTGCTGTCCCCATCCGCCGGGGCACGCCTGGCCCAGGGGCACCAGCAGAGCACTGCACCGAGCCCCTCCACAGGCAGGGACTGGCTGGGACCCCCGACCTCCCACAGGACCTTCCCTCCCCCATGCTCCCACTGCTGCAGCGCCTTGGCCCTGGCCCCCAGCCACCACCAAACGCCACTGAGGAGCCAAGCCGGGCACCCCGTCGCCACTCACCCCTCTCACCCGCCTGGAGGGCACGGACGACGTCGTCAAGGTCGAGGTGTCGGCTGTTCTCGTCGAAGCTGTGCACGGCCATGTGGAAGGCCTCCTCCTGGAACACCACATGGACGCCCTCCATGGCGAAGTAGCAGCTGCGCTCGGGGTTGCTGTCGCTGTAGAGCAGCGTGGCCCGGCTCCACTGGTGGTGGCGGAAGAGGGCCAGCAGCATCTCGCCCATCTTGGCGTAGGCGGGGGCGACGCGGGTGAGGTGCGAGTACTCGCCGCCCTTGGCGCCGAAGCCGGCGGCCAGCGCCCCCGCCGACAGCATGGGGACGTCCCAGTGCGCCGCCAGCCGCGCCACCGGCGCCGCCGCGTACTCGCAGACGGGCCCCAGCAGCAGGTCGGGGCGGCGGCGCTGCAGGGCCACCATGTCTACCAGGCTGAAGAGGGCGCGGTTGCCGCACGCCGAGTCCTCGTAGGTGAGCTGGAAGGCGTAGCCGGGCGGCAAGCCGGCGCCGCTCTCCCGCAGGCTCCGCACCGCGTACTCGATGGCCGGCCGCACCCGCCCCAGCGAGAAGAGGTACGCGTCGTCCTGCGGCAGCAGCACCAGCACCCGGATCAGCTTCTCCTCCGCCGCCGCCTCCGCGCCCGCGGGGCCGCCGCCCAGCGCCGTCCGCGCCGCCAGCACGCAGCAGAGGCTGCCGAGCAGCCAGGGCGGCATCGCGCCCGCCCCCCCCGAGACGCCCGAGCTCCGGCGAACTTTTCTCCCCCCTTCCCCGCCCGCCTCGAAATTGTTCGGTCGTGCTTTATTTCTCAGGTGTTTGGCCAATTCACAACCTGCCCCCGCCTGCGGGTCACGGACGGAGCATCTCGGCTCTGCTTTCCTTGGTTTCGTATAGATAGATGACGGTTATTACTACGACGATTTGCCTCGGCCCCCCGCCCGCCCCCCCGCCGGATCCCCCCGCGGGGCTGCCGGGCTGCGCCCTCCCCGCTTAAGTAGCGCGGGAGCGGCGGCGGCTCTCGCCCGCCCGGCGCGGCGCGGCCGGGTTTGTGCGCAGGGAGGAGCCGGCCCCGGCGCTGCCGCCCGCCCCCTCCGGCGGCCCCCCCGCCGCACACCTCTGCGCCGGCCGGGGCTGCGGCCCCGCGGGGCGGGGGGCGCTCAGCGCCCGTGTAACGCTGATGTATGGATTTTCGGCTGCCTGACGGCTCGGCTGCCGCCCTCCCCGCCGAGCGGGACCCTGCCATCGGGGCCGAGATCCCGTTGCACTTTCATTTTTTAAAATATTTTTTTGGCTTGCTGCAGCTCGGTTAAGCTGCGCTTCAGTGCGTGAGGGAAGCGTTTGAGAGAGCCCCCCCGCCCCCGCCGAGGGCTCAGCGGTCGGTGCTCTGCAGAGCTGCGGGCTATGGGGAAGGGGGGATGGCAGCATCAGCACGGGGGGATGCAGGTGCTGCGGCGGGGTGTAAGCAGGGCAGCCCGGCTGCCAGGGCCTCACCAGGAAAGGTGACCGTGCTCAGGGACGGCATAACCCTGTGGAGAATCTGGCACTGGACCCCTGACCGCTGTCTGTATCCTTCAGGGGTCTTTCTGAGACCCCCTGTGCCAAGAAGGCCCAGATGCAGTTTTCTGCCGCTTCCCACCTGCCATGCCTCAGAGACACAATTTCACGCACCAAGCATCAGAGGTGAAGGAGACAAGACCTGATCTGAGATTATTTTCTTGGGGGGGGGGGGAGAAAACTCTTTCAATTACCTTCACAACACTGCCTAGTCAGAGCATGTTAAATACATCCCTGTTCAACCCTACTTACTGGCCGTAAAGCTGCTCTGCTTAAGATTTTGTTAGTGTCCTTTTAAAATGGACTCCTGCTTTGGAATAAAGTCAATGTGAAATGTGCAAAACGTTTTGTGAAAGAGGCTTTGGAATACCTGGTGCTTTTTGACAGCAAAATCCTAAAAGATGGCTCTCTGTGGAGTTTTCTGTGCCCTGTAACAGCACGCATCCTCAAACCCAGAGCAGGGCTGCACGGTTTGATGTTTTATGGTTACTCAGAGAGTGCCAGGTTTGCATTCGAAAGGTGAGTGAACGGCTCCCGGCTTTACAGAAGGGGTTTGTTTAGTTCAGCACAGAGGTCGTTGTCAGGGCAGTATGTGTAAACTTACTTTTGTTACTGCCTTCTCCGTGTGGTCTGTGAATGGGAAACCTGCACTCCTGGGGTGACCATCTGCTCACCTTTAAGATGCCTCGATTAACAAAAAAGAAAGCTGGAAGTGCTTGTGCAATTACAACCGAGAAGTGGAATGAAAACAGCATATAACACGATGTACAGAAATAATCATCAAAAAAATCTTTTTTGGAGGGAAGCATTTATCTAACAAGGCTCAGTAAAATAAAGAAGCTCAGAAATTCAAAGATGGGTAGTGTCTCTGAGAAATGTGCCTCTCATGTAGTTTTATTTGATTACTGAATTGAACTTCAGAGCGTTCTTGAAGATTACATAAACATCCACCCTGGTAAAGCTGGTTTTGTATGTTCCTGTACTTTAAGTTATGTCAGGCATTTTTTGTTGTAAATGACTCCATGTAACATAGCGGAGATTAGGCAGAATATTACAATATACAACATGCCAGCCATCTTCACCACAAAGCTTGCAAAAACATTTTCTTAAGACACATTTTGAAATGCTGACCTTTGTAGTCACTGCTTTATGGTGACCCTACAGATGTGTTTAAACACCAGAATCTGGACTGATTTCTCTTGAGTCCCTCCTTCCCCCACCAGAATATCTTTTTCATTTTATGTGTGAGCTCGATACTCTCCTAGCTGCCTTTTTCGAGTGTAAGCTGTGTAAACACAATGGAAGAGATAGTCAGCCCATAAATCACAGGGCTGCCATCCCTTCACACTGGCTTCTCCTTGTGAGGTAAAGTACTGCTGGGAACGAATAAGAGTGGGAGAAGCAGGGCCAACATGAGGCAAAAAAGAAACAAAAGGCATCTGGCCAGTACCGTGTAGCAGTAGTAGCATCAAAGACCAATTTTAATGCTTTCAGAAAAACATTTGGACCACAGTATGTGGCCCTTACTCACCTAAGCAATTGCATTCAGCCTGATGGGAGCTACAGTGTCTCTGCAGGCCCAAAGTGTCACGAACATTTCAGTTATTCCCCCTTCACCCTAAGCGGTTATATAAAGAATCCCAGCCTGTGACTTGATTTATTTTTCTAAGCCAGAAAGTTATGCACAAGAATTTACTTGCTAATCCCAATTCAAAATGCCACTTAATCCACCTCGTCATTAGTTCACTTACAGTATTTTCTGTAGCTATAAATCTGACATTTCTCCACAGGCATTATTTTTTTCAGCTACACAACTGCTTTTTAATAGGAACAAATCCTGCAGAGGTGAATCGGTAGCAGGCAGAATGCCCGCAGACTGCAGCGAAAGCAAAGATTTCAGGCTGGCCCTTTAGGACTAAAGTCATTTCAGACACAGGCTATTTTCCCCCACAGAAATAACTCATACAACAAATCAAGAATCACTTGACTCACTCCAGCTAGCATTAGCAACAGTCTGAAGTGCCTGCTGCAGATTAGCGAAATTCTTCACAGACAGGTTCGCTGAAAACATAGTCCCCCCTAGAGGCTGAAAAGGTGAAATATTTTAACATCATTCGTGCTGCAAATACATCCTGCCATTCGGACTTTCAAATTCTTTCAGATTCTTTTTCAAGAAGCCTATTCTCTTTTCATTTCAAGGAATCTTCTGGAGCATGCCTAAGGGATTTCTTACTGTGACACAATGTTTCTGGGTGTCTCTTTTTGTCTTACCTTCGTATACTTATATAAAAATGCAATGCAGCTGTCCAGTGAAAATACCACAGCACAAAGACTCAAGATGAGCCAATATGATGCTAAAAAAATAAATGGGAAGGAGATGTATTTACTTGTTCCTCTTTTAGTTGACACCAACTTCTGTGTAGATATGTACACAAGAACTACAAGATGACAAAGCTATACACATAAAACATGAGCATACATACATTAATAACACTCGGCAGAACTCACTACTCTTGCTCTCTTAACAGCTTCCACTTCACAGCACAAAGTAAGGTAAAGGCAGGCAGGTAGATCTGATTTTTATTTTACAAATGGGGAGAGCAGAACTCAGGAAGGCAAACTGCAATATCCCAGAGGTTTAGGGCGATTTCAAGATCATTCCTCCACTACACTGGTTGTCTTCACCAATGCTGATAAGATCATGGCTTGATGGTCCTCAACAGCCACACAGGTGGTACACCTACCCATCCTTTCCCACTGATGCTGAAAGATGAGCTGAGATGCAGCCCCACAAAAGATGTGCTGTTCAATTATGTAAAAGCAGCTGCTGGGATGAAAAGGACTGACACACACACCACACCACCGCCACCAATTAATCACAGATTCTGCTCATGCTCCTGGAGTATTTCAAAAGCATGTACTCCTTTAAAACATACACATTATGGGACTAAAACACAACCCGATAACCCAATTTAATCCAATCAGTACTCACTGTGTTTCCTCATATCTACAGGGCACTATTGAATGTAATAGGGCGAAAGACTACAGATCAGGAAATCTTTGCAGAGATATAATATTCCATCTTTGCAGAGGTATAATATTCCAGGCAAAATGCAGGAGAGCTGCCATGTCTTACAGAAAAATCCTGGTCTCAGAATTGTCTTGGGAGATTCCAGTCCAGCCTAAGAATTATGACAGGTAGGCATGTTAGGGACATACTTGATTTATCAAACGTAGATTATTGACGACTGGTATGAATTACAGGAACTTCAGGAGGTCCCAAATTAATACCTTGAGACTGATACAGTATGAATCACAGTCAGCAAGTGTGTCTTGTAACAGTCTTATTTCTGTGCCTCATATAGTTATAATGAAGACACTGGATCCATACCTTCATTTCCATCAGAAGGCTTTGGAGACTCCCTGAAGCACTGCCCTTCACTGCATGCGGGAATAACATTAATGACCTTAAACTAGAGATGTCTGATTAGTTGTGCCATGATACACTTTCAGTCACCTCATTTCTTCTCCTCTTACTTTTCCAGTCAATCCATCTGGCATTATAGCAGGGATAAATCAGCTCTGACATATTTTATATAAAAAAAAAAGCTGAAGGTAGAAAAAGGATTTGCTTGTGACATTGTGAGAATAACCCTATTTTAAAGTAGCAACCCATGAAGTCAGCATGTTAGAATTACATTCCATCCTTCTTTTCCAATTAATGCTCTCACCTGTAAAGTGTCCACCTCAGTAATGAATGTGTCTCAATATATGATACATTGCCAAGGAAATATAGGCCTCATTCAGATCCATGTTAATTTTAAAGCATGGAGAAATAGTTTTTCATTTCTATGATGCCAGTAAAATTGTCACAAATTGTATGTAGGGTTTTTCAGTTTCTCATAACTCATCACCCATCTCAGGAAGATTATCCTCTGATGACTGCAGGAAGAAACACTGGAAGTGCTACAAGGGACAGGCAAAATCATCTTTTGAAGTGTTTTGAAATAAGAACTGTGTGCACAAGATTATATTTCTAGTCAAAGTTAATTTCTCTTCAGTAGTCCTACCACTTCCAAATTGAAGTTGTTGCTTTAGTGATTATTAAAAAGCTTGTTTTTCTTTCCTCCCCTATGACCAGTATTAATGAAAAAATAATTACCTGTGCTTCTGCAGTCAAGGAATGTTTGCAACTGCAACAGTAACTTGGCCATGCCTATGTTTATCATTTCCAAAATGAAAGAAAGCTAAAAAAGACATTACTATGGAAAAGTTCATAGTTTTTAACAAATACAGCATAAAGTATCTTAGCTATTATAGTGTTGCTAGCTCTACCTACTCTAGCCTGCTTGATATTGCCCTTTATATAATGGCGTTACATACCACCATTATATATAAATTGACACTGTTTTCAGTTGCATATCATTTTGGTTGAACATTAACAGTCTGGGTTCAAGTTTTCAGGAGATGTGTCTACCATGGCTTTTTTGTTGTTGTTGTTGCTGTTCTTAATCTTATTCTAACTTTAGCTGGAAAAGCTTGGCCATTCCTAAAGAGATTAAGGAAATACTCATTGCCTTACACCTATAAAAAACTCTGGCAACTGCTTTCTTACTCAGACCCTCAATTTGGGAGGGGGGGGGGGGGCGGAGCCTGTGTGTGAGGGATAGGCACATGAAAATGTGTTTGTGTTTAACCAGGTGTGAATTCTAAGGTTAGGAAGACTGATGTTCCTACAAGCAGTCCTACAAGCAGCAAAAGGTTAACAGTATAAATACAAGATTTCCCCTCCCCTACGTGCGCACCATCCCTTTGCAACTTGCTTATCATGTTGTACCTGCACTGTCAATCCCCAGGAACCCCACCCCAACGCCATATCCAACTGGTGACCCAACGGCACATACATGACACCACAGGGATGAATACACTTGCTTTGGGCCAGGACTTTGAGGCACCTCAGGTGCTCCAGACTGCTGGATGAGAGTATCAGAAATAACACTAGGAAGGCTCATTTTGTTTTCTTTGCATAGTCCAGGGGAAAGCTGGACTGATTCTTCTGCCTCCTCCTCAGACATTGCAGTGCTGGCAGTTCTGCAGGGACTGCTGGGCAGAACAATCCTTATCAGTGTCCTATCAGAGATTTCCCAAAGTACTTCACATGCTTCTTAGAAAGAAAACACCCTGGATTACAGGAACCAATCCTTACATTTTATATTCAGCTTGGACCATTTTCTTTAATGATTCTGATTAATAATAAGAAAGTATGTTATATTTGCAGGTTTTTTAATTATAAAACTGTGCTAGGGAGAACTTGGTCTTCTTACTATGTATAGGTGTGCACCTATTGAACTGAGTTTCACAGCATCTGCAGACTGTAGCCTCTGACATTATACTGGCAGCAAGCAGCAGGACAAGTCAAGGTGAAAGAGTTCAAAGGCCAACCAGAAATCATGGACTCATTTGTTAACATGGCCTTATTGAAAAGAACCAGCAGAGCATCAATTGCCAGCATCAACTTTGAAGGTAATTAGCTGCCAATGAAAGCCAAGTATACCTGTACAAATGCAAGTCACTCCATTCTCACCATAAAATTTGGGAGGTGGTGTGCTACAGAAGAGCTTGAATGGTGTTGAACCAGTGCCACTGGTTCACAAACACTCAGAAGCAGTGCAATGCTTGTGAGCTTCCCTGAAAAGCAAAAGAGGAAATTTGAAGTGACTGATCAGGCTGAGCGTAACCCAGGTCAAAAGTGGAAAACAGGGTTAGGCCTCATGGGCAATGGCATTACTCATAAATCCACACATGAAAAAGTGCACTGACTGTACGTATGGTCATTGATGTGGTGCAGGTGTCATTTCTGTACCTCAAACAAGAGCCTGTGCTCTTGTGGGTTTATTGCAAATTTGTGGGTAATACAATGCTCTACTGTAAAAGTTGTTTGGTAAAAGGTGTTGGAAACAGTTGACAGAGGCTTTTAAAATACAAATCTTAATTCTGAGCTGGTCCCAGATATTTGTCAGTCAAGGTTTTTTTCTTTATAAGGGAATTACTTGTAAAATTCTAAGTGTAGTCCGAGTTTAAGTTGAAGTATCTACAAAATTCAGAACGTTGGCTGGCTTTATCTCTTGAAAATACGTAATGTGGTACTGCCATTGGAAAGCTATGCCTGATCAAGTGATTTGTCATCAAGTGAACTTCAAGAAAAAAGGAACAGAATTCCCCAAAAGGAATAAACAGTAGAGTTCCACCTTCTTGCAGCAAGATTAAAACTAGCCCCCCCCCCCCAAAAAAAAAGTGAAAATATTTCCCTATGAAAGTGGAAGAAGCTCCTTGTTTATGGGTTGACAGACTAGATCTATGCCTGAAACTTTGACAGTGATGATGAATCACGAGGAATTATGGCATTATACTTTGGATGAAATCTTGACTAGTTCCTATTGCTAGGTAAAAAAGCATTTTATCTTTTGCTCTAAAAAATCTCTGAACAATGGCAAAATGCAGTGTGCAACAGGACTCATATTGTCATTCTGTAAAAAAAGGGGCCAATACCCTGAACATCTGGAAGCAGGTGCCTCCAGTCAAACTATCTCCACAGAAATGAGAGGCCAGTCCACCAGACTCCACTGACTTGATCTGAGCTCTAGGAGGTTACTTCTCGGTCCTCACACTTCCTCTGTTCTTCCAAGTATTTTCAGAGAGGAGAGAAATATTGAGAAAGCAATTATTGCCTTCTTTTTAGAAGTGTAACCTCATAAAGTATCCACAACTCATATTGCCTCTCCAAAACGTACCTTCCTCTTCCACAACCAGTTTCTGTATTTATAGATAATATCTGGGTATAGAACAGATTCTTTATGCTAACTGAATTAGAAGGATAAATTGTCTTGGTGTAGATCCAAGTGATACTGTGATTTTCACTTTTGTTTTCATTTCCAAGTCTTGGAACAACACCTGCAAAATTTGTCTCTGGGATTTTACTAATGTAAGTACCTTGGACTCTTTCCTGGGCTCAGTTCAGCCTTGGATGGTCACTGCTGAAGTGCATGGGACAATGGCCACCTTGTTCCTCATGTGCATTCATTTCCATCAAAGAATCATATCGTAGTTTGAGGTAAGTAGTGAGTGCTGAAATACAAACGCCTGCTGTGCCTTACCAACACCACAGCAATTCTATCCAGAGGACTTCAAAGGCTTTGGAGAGCAAAGATAATTTCTGTTCAAGATTTAGGAGCTCTACAAGAGGTACCTATATGGCTTGTAAAGGAAAAGTTAGAAATATTGTCCCTGTCCCCCTCAAAAACAGAGCTGGGATCAGATATCCCAGATCTACCATCAGCCAAAGAGCTGGATTGCTGTTATGTGTAATCTCAATTCAGAAACTGTTCTGATGTGCTACTTTCACCTGTGTTCCCATACAAATGGAAAAGAAGTCTCACGAAGTAAAGAAACCAGGCATTTACATTTTGGCTGGAAATTCAACACTACAGGCAGTATCAGTTTACATACTAATATCAGACCAGTAACTGATTAAGAACATTCTGAGGGACAATGTGGATTATTTTTCAAGCCAGATCAGTTCACTGATATGGTTTGCAGTTGTGTTGACATGGCAGAGCAAAAGATCTGAAAGAACAACAGCAAGCTGCCAGAGATGGGAGGCAGGAGTTCCTTTGAGCTGGTGTTAGCACCAAAATCTCTGTATGTCTTTTCTCCTGCATGTTAATTACTGATTAAATTATGGGGAAAGCATGGAAAAAATAACTTTCAATACTACTGACAGATCTTGATCCAGTGAGTTGATTTTTGAAATATTTAAAATATTTAATTAAATATGTGCTTCAGGAGTTCTGTCATTTTCAGTTTATTAAAGCACTAGTGTAATAAAAAATGAATGTATGGGCTTGGTGGAATACACATTTGTCATTTTTCATCACATCACTGGAATGGGAAGATTTGAGATTACTGAGAGAGAAGCACAAAGGCTCCAGGAACAAACGGATGGATGGAGGAAGACACGGCAGAGTAACGAAAACAGCACAGGCCAAAGGGTGGGATAGCAGTAGTCAATAAAGTGTTACACACCAAAGCAAGTCAAAAGAGATCTTACATTTAATGAGGAAGTGGGCATTTCATACATCACTTAATGTCTTTTAGTTTCACCAAGATGGATAAGAAGTCAACAAACAAACTGTGCAGAGGTTCACAGCAGGTTCTAGTTCCTGCTAGAAGGCAGGAACTTGGCAGTGCAGAACTGATCACTTCTTCAAACCACTAGAAGCAGAGGAAGAGGAAACGGAGGTGTCCACAGAGACCTCTAGGAAGTGATGTCCTCATCATGTGCAGTTTACCAAGTATTTCCTAACGGCCTACTTGTTCTTCCCCACCTCCACCCCCACCCAACCACCAACACCCACCCGCACAAAAAATCAGTGCTTGAAAATGTTTCTCATTCTCCTGTACGTGCATCTGTAGACTAACATCAAAAGGACAGAAACATTCCTTATATTTGTTAAAAAAACCCCAGCTTCCTCCCCATCTTTTGCTGTCAAAGCCGACAGAAAGAGCAAACATGCAACTATGGACATGTTAGCAAGAATTAGACATCTTTCTGAAGAAGTAAGTGTTTTCACACTTCTCTTAAATTTTCCCAGCAGTTTTCACATAAGAAAACAGGGACAGAAAATACCAGGGTTTAATTACATTTTTCTTCAACTTTAATTGTTACACTGTTTGGTTTTTTTTAATATCAGAGAGCTCTTTTTAGGAAGATGAGTTTGGCCAACTTTGTCCTCTCAAAGTCAGGAGCTGGTCCAGTGTAGGACAGAGGACAACAAGACCCCAATGTAATTTATAGCTGAAGTGGAACCGTTCTGGTTTTTGTACACAACTGTTCTTGTCGAAATCAATTGGACTGCATGAGTGAAAATAAAAAGGGGGGAAAATGTCTTGAGGTCACACCCATTCTGGCAGTCACTGATCTGAAAGAAGGGGCTTTGGGGATGGGTCTCCAGCCCCTAGCTGGCTGGGTCCTGCTGCCAGAGTTTACTGTCCTTTCAGGTATGCCAGGACAACCGCATTGCATAATTGCTACTTGCCCTCATTCTGTCAGTATCATTTGAGTGTAAAAGGTGTTTCTGCCAAACCAAGCCATTTTGAGAGAACCACACTAGGAAGCGGCTCCACATGAAGAAATGCTACAAGACTGGAAAGGGTGATAATTTCTGGTGAAGAAAACAGCTCCAGATGAGCTACAATAACAAATTTCTTACCCCAAGGCAGCTGCACCCAGATGGCTTATTTGACCTAGGGATCTAGAAGATAAAACAAACATATATGTAGACAGTATCTTTTTTTACCATCTTTCTTTCTCTTGTGGTTTACCCTTGCTGCCAACATTAAACAGGACTGTTGTTTCAAGCAGTGACTGACTCTATGATGTTTGTGGAAGAAAAGCTTTATGTACACAGCCTAGCAGCACAGGCTGTGTAAGTATGTGCTACATGCAATGAATGATGCAGTGCCTTCCAGGTATGCGAGATCATGTGAAGACAGAGCCAGAATCGTGACAGATGAATGGGAAGACATCAGAAGAGACATGAGAGCAATGAGAAGTGCATCTAACTGTGAAAATAATCACTTTATTGAAACAAAAAGGTCTGTACTAGCATAGGCTGCATTAGTTACTGAACACTGGCATGATTAGATGAAACTCTGTTAAACCAGAAGGGTATTTCAAGCTGGTGCTAGCCTGTGTTTGGCTCTTGTCCAGCAGGTCGTGAGGTATATGAAGGAGGAAAGAGTAGTTAAGTGTAGTTAAAATGAGGTTAAATGTAGTTTAAAAAATAGTTAATGTAGTTAAAAATCTGTGGATATGTCAAGATGAAAGATGACTAAAAAATACCTGAAAATTTTGAAAAATGCAGAGGTAGTTTGAACTCAAACCATCAATTTAATAATGTCCAGTGCTTTGCCCTTTGGAAAAGTGTAAAGCTGAACAGCATATGGAACAGCACTGCTTATCCTAAAGAGCCACCAGCTGAAGGGCAGTGAGCAATACGATGCTGTTGTATTAGCTGAAGTGCTGTATGTTAGGTCTGAGCAATACTCCTGTCTGCTCTGCAGGAGTACTATGTTCACTTTGATCATTATTTGAGAGAAACACAGACAAACTGGAGAGTTCAGAAGGGAAGAACCAGAGTCTGGAAGCATGTCCCCCTGAGACAGGTTCAAAAGTTAAGTTTGCTTAGTCTAGAAAAGAGAAGAATGAAAAGAGATATTGTGGTTCTTCCATATGGAGCAGATGTTTTAAAGATAGCGATCAGCTGTTTTTAATATCCCATGCTATTGCCAGGATGTCTCATCCCATTCTTCTAGGTAAACTGTGAATAAATAAAACTTTGTATCTTCCTTTGGAATATCTTTTTCCTCTGATCAGCGTATAACAATGGAGTCCCTCAGGAATCCATCTTCTGGCAGCTAGTAAGATTCCAAATACTTTCAAGTGTAAAGGACACAAAGGAAAAAGCTTTCATATAACTTGTCACAAGAGGTTTGACAAAATTCACAGTTAAGATGTCCCTCTCTTCATCAGCTTTCATGTGTTTATTTGAAGCCATGTTATTGGATTATGTCCATGAAACATCGTTAAAAAGAGATGTTAATGAGAAGATCACCAGAACATTTGAGTCATGGCTAAAAAGAGAAACTGAGAGCATACTTTTAAAATAAAATATATTTCAATGTGAAATTAAGTCATAACTGCAATGAAAAATATGTTCCAAGGAAACAAAACCCTAGAATGCAACATCTGCTTTCCCTGTGTTGTCTGCCATTTCCCCTGAAAATTGTCTGATGGAGCTTGCAGGAGATACTAATGCAAGAATTTTTTGTCCTTTGGTATTTGGAGATCATTTCCAGTGCTATGCAGTATGATGGAGATTGCTTGGAGTGAGAAATCAAATTTGGAAAATCAATGGTTACAGAGTGTATCAGAGGAATGTTTCGGAAATGCATTTCTTGTTTCTAATTGCGTTATGTAGGAAATACCTCCATGTGCCACGTCATGCCATGGCATGGAGGACTCTGCTCACAGAGAAGATGAAGGAACAGTTTGGTCTCTATAATGTGCAAATCACTACTTTTGCTGTTAAGAGTATCAGGAAGGATGTCTGATCAGGCTAATTATTTTTGTGCTAATTATTTTTGAAATGTCATAAATTATGAAATTTAACTTTTCATTGTATAGGTATTATGTAAATATATCTGTGGTCTACTGTTACAGGCACAGAAAACAGTATTCTTAGGGGAAAAAACATCAGCGCTAAATTACATGGGAAACAAGTTCTTCAGAAATTGGAATTCCATTATTACAAAAATAATCTGAAACAAATCATGCTTTCAGACTTTAAAGTCTGAAATACACACTACCATGAACCCTAATAGGTTTTTGTCAGGGAGAAAAGGTTGCCCAAAAAGTATTTTGGATTCTGGAAAATCCCATATATAAGCAAAAAAGAAAAAATTATGTAGTAGAATAGCTTGGTGATGTTCAATTATAGTGAAAGCTAGTTTAAATTTAGGTACAAAACCCAAGGGTGCATCCAAGTGCCAGAAGTTTGGCAAAATTGTTGTATCAGTTGGATTGTTAACATTAGTTCACTGTAGTATTGTACACTGTGATTAAGGACAGGTAAGGATACGTGATTTTAATTTTTTCAGTTTATCACCCCTCCTCCTCAGCATATTAAATTGCTAATATTTTATTTCCCTCTTTAAATGGCTACTGCCTCACTGTTTTATCTTCACCAAAGAATAGGAAATGGAAGGCAGGAGCTCTGAAACCCCATCTCACAGCCCAGCCACAAGACTGACAGTGGAGACCAGAGTGGGAGTCACAGACCTGCACAACTGCAGAGAGCACATCTTTTTCTGACACCAATATCCAAACGAAATTTAAGTTAAAAACAAACAATGGTTTTATGTTTTTAAGTGCAAATCTTACTGGAAAATAGAAGTAACCTGCTGTAATATGGTGAAGAGAGAGTAGTTTAACCTAAAGGCCCGGAAAAGTATCTTAAACCTAGGTATGACACTTGGGTTAGTAATGTGCTCCCCCAAATGGCATGTAGGATCTCTGTGAAAAAAACACAAGAAAGATCCGAGTTTAACTGAATGAATGTATGCCTATGACTTCTCATGATGTGAGATAACAAAATTTTGTTGACTCAGCTGTAAGTATGCTAAAACTTTTTAGGCAAGTGAAGTAGGGGTAAATCTGAGATGCAGGAGAAATATTAGACACGAGTTATCAATGGTATGTTTGTTATGAAGAAGTAGAAAGCTAAATCTAGTCTTGTTGGGGAAAAAAAAAGGGGGGGGGGGGGGGGAGGGGGGAGGAAATCACCCAGCATCTCACTTCTTTAAAAGACCTAAGGATTCCTACTAGGAGTCTGACGCTCATCTGATGTCAAGGAGCAAACCCTGGTTTTAAGTCTCACCTAGAATTTGTGACCTGTGATTCCAGCATCTGTAACTCTGAACACTGAAGCTGGATGTCTCCTACATTTGACCAAATACAACCTTATTGGGTTTTACTCCAAAAATCTGCTTAGTAGTAGAGAATAAACTGAACCTGAGTAATTTAAATGCAACCTCTGCAGCTGCAGGTGTGGAGGAGCTGTGGCAAGAGGGGCAATTGAAGAGGACCTGTATCCTGGGATACAGGTTGGACAAGGCTGCCGCTGTGCAGTGTGCATCTAGACTACAACAGCTCAGTGGGATATCTGCTGTTGCTAAGGATTTTCTCCCTAGCAAGCATAAGCACACATCAAAAGTAGAAAAATGCCTGGTAGATACGGCAAACCTCTTTGCACCATGAAGACTACTGGGCTACATACTGTGGTGGCTGTATATGAAGACATCACGGATATAAAAACAAAATAAAACTGGTCAACTTCTTTGCATGAAATATCAGTTGTTCTTCTTATCCTCCTAAAAAGATAACTATTTTCTTTTAATAATAAGGCCACAAAAGCTGAAAAATTCAAAAGCCAAGGCTCAGGTTCCGTTTTCCTAGCATGTTCCAGTTTGAATCAGGACTTCATTTACTTTCACAGGTATTTTAATGTCAACTTTATTTTTTTTTATTTAACTTCATGTGTTGTTGTATTCTGAACATACATTTCTAAGCTTGCTAAGTCTGCTGCTTTGTTGTATCAGCCCAGGTGAAATTAATACAGCAGAAAATGGCACAAACATATTTCAATCCTTAAAGCTGAGATTCCCATATTTGCACAATTTTGTAATGGGAGCTGATGGCTCTTCACCTGATGTGGATTTATGGAAATCCATTAGGCCTTGAATTCAAGTGGTATATTTTGAACCCTGGCTGTAAATAAGTAACTTTCATACAGTTTGATTTTCAAATCAGGTGGGAGTTTGCAAAGTTAGTAAATATTCTACAGTGAATAGAGTTGATTTAATGTACACCAGATACAAACAAACTCAAGACGCTTTACAGAAAGGCCAGTGCTGCACCACAAGTTAGACGCGTTTCCCTAGAGCAGCTGGTGCAAGTAAATTGTGTTATAGGTTGCAAAATATTTTTCTGAAAATATCATGTGTTTCCCCTTCCTCAGTTCCTTGTACATTCATTTACCTTTTGTTTCTCCCTCTTTTTTGCTCTGTTCTCCTTTTTACAATTCTGATAAGCTTTTTAAAAATATTTTTTCTTAAATTTTGATTATTTTTTTTTAATTTTAGTTTTCATTTTGATTTCATTTTGACTTTTAGTTTTTCTAAATGAAATATACGTCAAATGACACTGCAATTGCAATCAAACTTTCTGACCACATTTTTTCCTACAAACCTCAAATGAGACAGAAACATCCATTCGTTCACTTGGTGATAATCATTAAAGCAACTGGAATCAATTTACACTGGCTTAGAGTCCAGTCGTTTCAGTCACATATCTTTAATTACGCTGCTTAAGAGCAAAGCCAGTAAATGTCATTTAGTTTGAATTTTACGCCATAAATCCTGTTACCGAAAGCTAAGAGCTGTGAACAGGGTGTCCTGCAGAATGTTTCACGTTAGCACAGTGTGTTTCGCTGCTGCCATCTCCTGGCAAAAGGGACAGCTCTCCTGCAGCTCTCCCGATTGCTTTGGAAATAAATCACCTTTTCGCTTTAACCGTATTGGTATAGGTTTTTGTTCATTTTGGCATTAGATAATTTATCTATAAATTTTGCAATGTGCTGTCTCTTAGACACTTGTAATTCATCCATAATTAAAAAAAATATTAAAAGGATATTGCAAATTTAAAAATTAGTATTTGAAAACAAATATCCTTTGTATTACTAAACATGGTATTGCTACACAACTTCTTACATATATTATTAGATGTAGCTGTTTAGGAAATGGTTTTGCTAATACTTATGGTGTTCATATCTTACTTTTAGACAGTAAATAAATTATTCAGGCCTAGGCCCAATTCTGTCCTTAAGTTAATACTTACTACACCTTCACATTTTAACATTTTAAAAAGTATAAAAATATTTGAATTATTTTTTAAGCCTCTACATTTGTGGTCAAGTAACACGGTGATGTTCTCTCCGCCATCCTCCAGCTCTACATAGCCGCTATTTGGAAGCTGTACAAAACTGCCTATTTTTCCTGAACGTTTTTCTTACAGCACCTACGTCCGTGGAGTCTGAGGTGCTCTGACATCCATGTGACCACAGCTGAGCTGACTGAAACACCCCAAAATCCCAGGTCATTGCTGCAGATGAAGAGGAAACAGCTATTACAGGAGGCAGAACTGGCATTTGGTGCTCTGTGGGCACCAGTGGTCCAAGACATAACCCTGACCCCAGATTTAGACACTATAAAGTAATGACACTACACCAGGATTTCTTGGAGACATGGCATCTTGTAATAAACACCGTCCTTAAACTAGGCTACTGAGTTAGTTCCCCAAGTGCAGGTAAGGCCTTGGGACTGACTGATCTCGAGGTCCATACCCACCGTGAGAATGTGCTAAGAGAAAGTAAATTTTCCTAAACAAAACTATTACTTACTATTATTATATAAAACCAACACGGAGAGAAGGCAACGAAGTTTACAGACCAAAAAGCCTTGCCTGAATATCACATGCTTTTCTTACAGATGCCGGCAGCCTGGTGCCCCGAGCCAAGCCTCCCCTCAGGGTGGTGTTGATCAAAGCAGCCGCACTCAGGCCACCCAGGTGTGACAGAATTCAGACAGATTCTCCTCAGAATCTCTTCCACTTTTTTTTCCCCTGAGAAATCAGACATTAGCCCGTCCGATTTTTGTGTTATTTTCTCCTCCTTCGCAGAGTACTCCCATTAGCTGGCCCATCCCTGACTCTCTGCCTCAGAGGAATGGCAGCAGGTCTCCCTGAGCGCTACCCGGTCCCTCAGCCCCTTGCCACCCCCGCAGGACCCTGCGGCCCTGCGGGTGGGTGAGGGCTGGTTCAGAGTCTCTCCTGATTTAAAGAACGAAGTCAGAATTTCTTAGTGACTGAGTATCCTTTATTGGCAGCGCTGGGTGCACGGGGGACTCTTCGGCCTAACGTAACTATCTTATATTTATACAATAAAACAATGAATATTCAATCAGTGTATATACATATTCATTACATAACCCCGCCCACTCTCGCTTCATATGTTAATTAGCTTATAAGTCCTTTGCGCTTGCGCAAATTCCTCCAAGAATTGTGGGCAGGGGTCTCCGGGACGTGGGCGGTGGTCTCTGGGGGGAAGGCCGTATGTCTTCCTCACGGTGTACTTTTCACCTTTTGCCTGGTATGTGATGGTTTTGCAAGTTTGCGGTGTTCTTATCGGTCTGAGCTAATTTATGGCCTTGTCGACCATCTGTTTCTTCTGCTTGTTTCTTTTAGTCGCTCCCTCTAGATAACTTATAAACAGGCCCCTTGTTAGAGAAAGTTAAACAGACTCCTTCTTTCATCAGTTATTTATTTCTTTCAGACTATGGTTACATGACCTAATTGCTATACCTACATTCTTTGAGTAAATAGAAGTTCTTAGCCTTGGTACAGGGCTGTACAGAGGATTTCATAGCAGCTTTTGTTGTGCAACTACTAGTTTCATCAGAATGTATTTCTTATATTCAGTATATTTTAGCTACAAGGTTTATTCTATCCTAAAGTGAATTCACACAGTATCACTCCGTAGGAGCGAGTGGCGCAGGGGTGCGGGACACAGGCTCCACGGCCCTGCTTCGCTCCCTCACGGGCCCTGCCGGCGCCTCCGCCATCTTGAGCTGCAGAGCGCCCCACCGCACCGCGCCGCCGCCCCGGCCCCACGCCCCGTGGCAGCGCGGCCCTGCGCGGCGCCCAGGCCCCATTGGCCCGTCCGCAGCGGGTCGTGCCGGTGCGGCCGCCCCCGGTTGCATCAGCTGCGGCGGCCCGAGAGGCGCCTGCGCGGGGCCGCGCCCGCCCCTTTCCCCCCTGCGCCGCGTGCGGCAATGGCGGGCGCTGACAGCCAGGTGGGCCCGGCTCCGCGGCGGCGGGCTGTTTCCTCAGCGCGGCTCCCCCTCAGCGCGGGCCGGGGGCTGTCCTGAGGCGAGGCGTCCCCTTCTGGCCGCGTCAGGCCTGGGGTGGAGGGATCAGGCAGGCCTGTCGGGAGGCCGGGTGCCGGCGGCAGGAGGGAGCTAGGTCTCTTGCCGCTCCTTACAGCGGGTCGCCGGGGGGGACCCCAGCTCCGGCTGAGCGGGGCCGAAAGGCGGCGGGGTTTAGCTGAAGGTAGAAGAGCAGGGAGCTGGGACGGGATTTCCCGGGGCGTAAAGGTCAGGTCAGTTCCCTGGTGTGTGGGGCTGAGGGCGGGGGTTAAAGCGCCGTAGGTGTGAGCGACTGCTGGAGAATGAGGAAATGGTGCTCGCCCTCCTCAGGCAAATGCTGGGGAAGAAAAAAAGGCAGACTGCGGAAAGAAGAAGATGAAGGAAGGGGTCGGCGATGGAGGGCGGACTGAGGTGAGCTGCCCTTGGTCCACGGGGGGTTGGAAGATGCCATCTCCTGGTTGCAGTCTGGTGTACTGCTGACATGGCTGCAGTTCATCCCTCAGAAATACTTTTAATCTGGTGTTAGAGTTACTCCCTTACCTACTCTTAGACTGCCCAAAGTTTGCCATGAAGTGACCTTGTTGCTTTCTACACCAAATTGTCTTGGTGTAATGGGAGAGTAGCTCAGGTTTGTATAGTTGCTGCTTGGGGTGCTTTTCACTGTGCCCCTGTCAGCACCAGGAGGTAAGCAGTGGATCTCTGGGACGAGGAAAGCCTGTGTAAGGTGCTCTGCCTTTTCTGTCTTCGTGGTAGGTAAACGCAGATGCCCTTGACTGCAGAGAGAGGGCCAGCTGCTCGCCAGCACAAATCCCCAGCCAGCTGCATAGCTGTATAACCTTAGTTATGCCCAGGCTGATAGTCCTGACGTCATTCCATGATGTGTAGGATGAAGTCAGTTCCTGTCCAGGTGGCTCAGGGCAGACGTGCTCTCTCAGGTTTTTGACCTAAGAAGAAAAATCTGGTTTTATTCTACAGTCTTTTCCAATTGATTTTTTTTTTTGTCCTTGCATGTCATATTAAACAGGTGTTCAATGAAGGAGTAGCTTACTGACATACGTGTAGTTTATTAAACAGGTGCACAGTGGTACATTTCAAAGTAATAATTCTAATTAAGGTGAAGACTTATTACTATATAATATTATACAGTTAATCTGTAATAACAATGATTATTTATTAGATGTAACACATCTATAGAAATGGTCACATAGCTGCTGGTGAAAAGTATATCCATTCTGTTTGCATTCCTGACATAATATGATACTACTGTTTGTATTAATCTATTGATTTTTTTTTTCTTTGCTTTTATTCATTATATATAGTTGAATCCCTGGCCTGCATTTATCAATGAGCGTTTAGAGATGTACAATAAACTTAAAGCTGAACATGATGCGCTCCTTGCAGAAAGAGCAAATGACAGTAAACCCATTAAAGTTATTTTACCTGATGGCAAGCAGATTGATGCTGAATCTTGGAAGACTACGCCTTATCAAATCGCTTGTGGAATTAGGTATGATTATTCCATGATACATTCAGTCATTTCTGGACAGCTCTATGTCTGCAGGTTGTGGCTGTGAGGGTATGGGAAATGTATAATTACTCTTTTAGTCATTTATCTCAGTTCCTCTCAAGGTATCTTGTATTTAATAAACTGGAGGTAGCCAGTAGGATTTTAGTTTTGGAGTGTAATTTTTTTTCCATATGATTAAATACATGTATGATTGAGACATTTTAGACACATTACTTGCATATTTTTCCTCGCAAGTACTGTCCTTGCATTAAGAACAAATTTTGTAATAAATTTACTCTATCAGATGAATGTTAGCACATGCAAACCAATCTGCGCCCAGCTGGAGAAGATGACTGCTTGGTTATGTTAAAATTCATTTCAGAGAGTGTTAACAGTATGAGGTGTCTTTCACTTAACTGTATTTTTACTTGCATGGGAGATACCCATCAAAAAGAACATTGCATATCTCTCAGTTACTCTTAACTTTCTGTGGAGTAGATTTGAACAATGCACACTGCATCCCCTGACAGTTAAAATTACAAAAAACCAGGCGATTCCTAGAGGTGAAATGCCATTTTTTTTCATGCTTAGGTGCTTTGTCATTGGAACCTTCTTTGCTTTTGTGATTCGGAATCAAAGAAGGTGATTCTTGCCTAGTGGAAACAAAACTGTTGAGTTACTGCATCAGAAATGATATTTGGTAACACTTAAACGAGAAGCTCTGTCTTTTATTGCCATAGGATTTGGAAGTCAGTCCTTTGAGGTGGCTGCCTCTTAAGCCAGATAGGTTAATGAATGTATGAATGTCAAGTATACACTGCAGTTTTCTTCCCTCATGTCTGAGGTGTGAGTAGAATTTTCATGAATGTTCAAGACTGGTTAAATTGCTCTTTTATTTGGAATTTATTTATGGCAATGTGTCCACTTTGAGCATTCTTGAAAATCTTAACATGAGGGCAAATCTGGGGAACTTGCTGATTTCAAAAGATTATATACTGTGTATTTATTCTGTAGTCAGGGTTTAGCTGACAACACTGTTATTGCCAAAGTGAACAAGATGGTTTGGGATCTAGACCGTCCTTTGGAGGAGGATTGTACCCTGGAGCTGCTTAAGTTTGAAGATGAAGAGGCTCAAGCAGTGAGTATCTTCTACCAAAATTTGATTGTCCTTGGATTTGCATTAAACTCAGCCTTGAGTAGTTATTTGCATCTTTACTGTGTTCAGAAGAAGGAGGAGGGAACAAGTTTGCTGTGTGGGTACATTTGCATTTTCTTATAGTTCCTTACAAGGGAGTTGCTGTACTGCAGATAATGTACATTCTGCTGTGTATTTGTAGCCAAGCCTGCCAGCAGTTGCTGTAGTTTATCAGGTCTGTTCTTGTTAAGCTTTTATATTTGCAGTCTGCATATTAATGTAAAGCAAGTCTTTTGAACTGACTTCTGCAGCGCTGACTTTGAAAACAACAATGGGTACCAAAGTACTGTCTGCAGTCATAAAAGTACTGAATAGGCTGCTCTTTTACTTCGGCTACTCATTCAGATAACTGTGGATAGCCAGCAAATTTGTAAGTACTGTCTTTAGAAAAAATCATTTGGTACAAGAGGCAGCCAGTCAGACTCATCACAGAGGTCCTGCATTCAAACTTCGGGGTTTTCATATTGGCTAAATTATGGCTCCTTTGAGATTTATGTTTTCTGGTCTGTGCAAAGAAAAGCAGGCCAAGTCCTATAGGTTTGGTTTAATTTGTCAAATCTTCAGGTGTACTGCAAGAGGGAGCATAATTTTCAACTTTATGAACTGTTCTACTTCAGTGCAGGATTTTTTTTATGCATAAAATCTTCGGATGAGTATTGCAGCACTATCCAACCTAGCCGGCTGCAACAAGGCTTTTACCACCCCATACCAGGTTAACTTCAATAGGTAGTTCCCGTGCCTTGCCCCAGCACAGCCACCAATCTCCCACAAGGGTTCAAAAGTTCATCTACTGTCTGTGATGTTTCTTCACCCTCTTCAAGCCAGTCCACTCTGCTTCTTGCCTCTGCTGCATCTGGATTCTTCCTTCTCCGGGCTCTTCTTCCAGCTAGCCTCTCCTCATCTGGCCCCCCTTCTTCCCCCCGGGGCCTCGCCTTGTCTCCTGCATCCAGGGTGCTCTCTCTCCTCCCTCTGCTTCCTTCAGGTCTCTCTCCATCCAGTGCTCCTCTCCCATACCCCTTAAAGCTATTTAACCACTTAGCAGGAACCAGCCACAGCTGCACGTTATCCACGTCAGCCAGCCCACTGCCCCTGAAGCAAGCCCACAGCTGTATATTATCAATGTTAATTAACCTGCCTTCATTCCTCTATAATTCTTCTACAGATCAGGACCACAGTCTTATGTTGAAAGTGCACCTTTTGTTCTTTATGCAGACTTGATTGATTGAAGTTCATAGAAAAAAAATTTCTGATTTAGTTTCCTGATTTCTTGACAATCATTTCAACAGTAATTGTTGAAAATAAGAATTACTTGCTGCCAGGCTGTAAACAATTTTCCAGTGACACCTTTTGGATATATTGGTGCTTAGGATGACTGTGTTGCTGGGCTGGTCAATTTATTCTGCAGACTGCTCTAATGTGGGATCTGCATCAAGTATCCTTAAAAGCAAGTGTTTCAGAAAAGGTTAAATTCATTGTGCATGTTCAGACTGATCCCCTCTTTCTTTACTTCTGTTAGGTATATTGGCACTCCAGTGCTCACATAATGGGTGAAGCTATGGAGCGAATCTATGGTGGCTGTTTGTGCTATGGCCCACCAATAGAAAATGGATTTTACTATGACATGTTCCTTGAGGAAGGGTACGTTTTGTATTTTGCTTTTTTAGGAGCAGGGGGGTGGTAGTCACAGCAAAATGTCTGTTGCTTTGTTCCCTGAACAAGTTCGTCTGCAGTACTGCAGATTGCTTTGTTCTTTGCAGTGTGTCCCATCCACATTGCAACTGGATCAGCAATTGCAAGTGAAAGCAAGAATGATGCACTTTTGTGTGTGTGTTTGTTTTAGGGGTGTATCAAGTAATGACTTCTCTGCTTTGGAGACATTATGCAAAAAGATAATGAAGGAAAAACAAGTCTTTGAAAGACTGGAAGTTAAGAAGGAGACACTACTTGAAATGTTTAAGGTAGGCTTGTTTTAGAATGTTGTTTCTAGCATCGTGCAGTTGTTCTTTAAGTATCTTTAAATTTAGCCACAGGTTAGTGGTAGAGGAAGGTCTATCGCTTAACTTTTTGAAGTGGTATGTTCATATAAGCTTATTTGTGATTACGAAAATAATGAGTGAAAGTGTAATTCCTAGGTTCTCAGGAATGTACATTAAATTTTTTGCAATTGTAAGAATTCTTATTCTTCCCCTGGGTGACTTTGGCAGAATATTTGAAACCACATTCTTCCATTTATTTCCCATAGATAAATTTGCAATATATTATGTTATATGCCTGTATTATGTTGGCTGTTAGTAAAATGCTGTAGTGATACTGCAACTGCATGTGCTGATGCATTCAGAAAGATTCATAAAATGTTTTTAAGAATAAGGACTTCTGAGAATGTCCAAGCAACACAAAAAGCTGATCCTTTCTCTTCAGTATCTAGCTGCAAATAATTTTCTGGCGTTCCTGAGATAGATGTCGCTCAGTTTTCATTGTTAGGACATCAGGAGAATTACACTGTCATTCAGGTTGGAAGGTAGGTACCTCAGTAGGTCTCCAGTCCAGCCTCATGCAGAGGACATGGTGTCAATAGTGAAGTCAGACCAGGTTCCTGAGGGCTTGTCCAGTTGGGCCTTAAATCTCTGAGGGCAGAGGCTGCACGACCTGCTGTCTGGGCAGCTTGCTCCACTATTTGGCCATCTTTCTGTTTGTTTGTCTTTCATAATCCTCTTTTGATGCAGCGGTTTGCAAATAAATTGACCTGCTGGCCAGTTCTCTTGCTTAAAAAGAAGTTGACAAATACATGTGCTGCTTTTCTTCTCAGTATAATAAATTCAAGTGTCGCATCCTGAATGAGAAGGTCAACACTCCAACTACAACGGTATACAGGTAATTACGCATGCATCATAATATTGATGGATATGTCTTTCTAGGGTGAAATACACCAAATGAATGTTTTCCTATGCTTAGGTGTGGTCCCTTGATAGATCTATGCAGAGGGCCTCATGTCAGACATACTGGCAAGATAAAGACCATAAAAATTCATAAGGTAAGTGCTGAAACTGCCCTAGACAAATGTTTTAACTGAAAATGTGTTGCTGCCTTTGGGCAATATGATGGTGGCTTATCCAGGAATGTACTGGAAAATGGATAACCTGAAAGAGATTATCAAAACCTCAATGTAACGAATTGGGAAAGAGGCCCAACTAGGTGTCCAGGGCCTGCACTTACAGCAAAGGTAGAAACATGAGCATGGCTTAAAGGCTTGACTGAACTGTATCAGTTAGTCTACAGTTTTTGCTCAGCTGATGTTTATAGCTGCGTGTGAGTAAACAGCTGGAATAGGATGGCCACAAAGAGAGCAAATAGGCTTAAAAAAAAATATGAGACCTTGAAATAATTTTTTTCATATTCTGTTCACCTGTTCTTAACGTATTTTTCTAATCAGTGCTCTGAATTTAAAATTGAAACTCTCCTTACGCTTTAGTTCTACATTGTGTAGTGATTTATTAATAATTGCATGCCTTTTCATAGCAGGCAGTAGTGGTAAAATGTGGAGGCTCCTCGTTTTCTTCAGTGTTTCCTTTATTTTTTGCATGCAGAATTCTTCTACCTATTGGGAAGGCAAGGCTGATATGGAATCCCTCCAGCGGATCTACGGAATTTCATTCCCAGATGCAAAAATGCTGAAGGAATGGGAGAAATTCCAGGAGGAGGCTAAAAGCAGAGATCACAGAAAAATTGGGCGGGTGAGACAGTTTTTCTGGTAATGCATTTCACAAACACTGTGGATGTAACCCCTTAGCTAGAAGTATCTAGTTAAAGACAGTGTATACTTGCTGCCACAGCCGAGATGTGACACAACTGTATTTTCAGTTGAGTTACAAAGTCAGGTGCTTTTCTCTCGAAGAGCCTCAAAAGTCCTAAAGCAAATAACTTCTCTTTAGACTTCACTGTTTTAAACATGATGATGTCCTTATTCCACAGATCAGTCAGAACAGAACAGGAATGCTTCAGTCTGCAGGCAGTGTTCATTCTTACGGTTTGCTGCAGCCTGTTCACTCAACAGTTATTTTCTGTGTGATTTCAGAATCCATAATACATTTGTATGTTTTTTCTCTTCCTTGGGTTTTGGTTTTTACATGGAAACCTGTCAGATGATTGATAGTCCTGAACACTGTTACAAGGTCTGCTAGGACATCAGGAAAATACACAAAAAAATCCACTATGTGCAGTCCTCAAGCCTGTGCACAGTTTGTCACAACATTGGCCAACTAAAGTTCGCACATTCTGTTCATGTGCAAATAATTAGAGAGCTGTAGATGCAGAACTAAACATTTGTTGTCAACGTACAAAGGGAGCTGTAGGGGCACAGTTAGGAGTTACACATAAGCATGATGCTTTGGAGCATCAGTAATGAAACAGGAAATTGAAAAACCTCTTTCCTCTGTAAGTACCACTGGAGATACAAATACTAGAGAAAATACATTTTACCTATTGGTATTGTGGTATTGCTTTTTTTTTGTTTGTTTGTTTTAAAAAAACCTCTTGATTAGTGATACCTAGTCAGTAGTAATTAATTTGTGAATGCTAAGTAAAAAAGGTGGTATACAAATACTACATTTTTCCAAATATTTTTTGCAGGATCAAGAACTGTTTTTCTTTCACGAGCTCAGCCCTGGTAGCTGTTTCTTCTTGCCCAAGGGAGCTTACATTTATAACACATTAATTCAATTCATCCGTGTAAGTAATGTTTTTTGGAAATCTTACAGAATTCTTCTAGAATTTTTAGGAAAATATGTAACAGCATGTTACATATAACAGTATTAAGAGCCCTTTATTTTAAGTTAGTTTAATCTCTTTAGTTCTGTAAGCCACAGAACTGAAGAAACATTGTTTCTTTGAATTGGTCTTGTCACAATCTCTGCTAAGTCATGTTTTTATGAGCACTTCGTACCTGCAGTACAAGCAGTGATAATGATGCTTTATAATGTGAATTCTCTGACATCTGATAGTATAGCTAAGCTCACACTACAATGCATATTGGCTTGTTTTAATAAACTTCAATTAAATTTGGCCTTGTAGAACTATTTGTTACTAAATTATGTATAGAAAAAAATACCCTGATCTTTCTGTTTTGATATTAGAGGCTGTCTTATTATTGTGTATTTGGGCTGCAATGTACTATCAAGTGTCATTGACTAATTAGAGACTGCTGCTTTGCCTGCAGGGAGGAGACTTGTTCTTCTTGCTTACTGCAGAGGAATTGTTTGGGGGAAGGGTGGTGCTGGTGGAAGGGCTTATCCTGCCATGTCCAGCTTCAATTTTTCCTCTCCTTTTCTTGAGTCATGGACTTTTTCAGGGCAGCATTTGTATATTTTTATGGCTGCAGATTGAAGGCTGAGTATCATTACTTTTATTTGCTTTATTAGTTATTTTATGTACTGGCTCTGTTTTAGAGTGAGTATCGAAAACATGGATTCCAGGAGGTTGTCACTCCAAATGTTTTTAATAGCAAACTGTGGATGACTTCAGGGCACTGGCAGCATTACAGTGACAACATGTTTTCCTTTGAAGTGGAGAAAGAAGTCTTTGCTCTGAAGCCTATGAACTGTCCAGGACACTGGTAAATACATAGCAAATCCAGTTTACCAAAGATAATGCTGATTTAAAAAAAAAAATCCTGTTTCCTTTGCCAGACTTACTGTAAAGATGGCTGTCTTTCAGGTATCCAGATGTGACATGCTGTCAGGAATGATGTAACTGAGTCTTGTTATCTGCATGCTGTCTTTACTTAAGACACTGAGAAATGTCATTTTTCTGTCACTGCAGTGACTGTGTTTTAGATCTGAAGCTTACCTTGGTACTACAAAACCTGGATATCCAGAATAAATACTGGGGCATTGCCAATTTTGTGGCAATTTGGGCATTCAGGTTTTAGTGCTCTGTTTTAGGGGCTGTTTCATCTTCTTCGTGTGAGGTGGGGGAAGCCTACCAGCTATAAAAGTCTATCTGTGTTTGTTGTCCTGAGAAAACTAGGTGTGAATGATAGTTGTATTCAGATTACATCATTGGCATTATAGGCATCTACTTAGGTACTGGCTGCTTCTTATTGGCTATTCTTTGCAGAATTTTATTTTGTGTGAGCTTCAAGTAATAAACTTTTCCCTTCAGCCTTATGTTTGATCATCGTCCAAGATCATGGCGTGAGCTGCCATTACGGTTGGCTGATTTTGGTGTTCTGCATCGTAATGAGTTGTCAGGAGCTCTTACAGGACTTACTCGAGTACGCCGGTTCCAGCAGGATGATGCTCACATATTCTGTGCTATGGAGCAGGTAAGGGCTGCAATTAAATGAAATTGGGTATTAAAATCAGAATAACTGATTTTTCCATATTTGAGACTTCATTTCTGTTCTCATAAAGATTGAAGAGGAGATAAAGAGTTGTCTGCAGTTTTTGCGTACTGTGTATGATGTCTTTGGATTTTCGTTTAAACTGAATCTCTCTACTCGTCCTGAAAAGTACCTGGGAGATATTGAAGTGTGGAATCAAGCTGAAAAGGTAAACGGTAGTTTTCTTAACTTTTAATATGAAAGCAAGGCTGCAGCTTTAAGTCCTGTAAGAAAATACTGCCTTCTGGGATGTACAGTGGCATCTAGGTGTGAGCAATATAACTTAATAACTGCCTTCAGTTCAGTCTGGCTGCTGTAAATAGTTTGCTGGCCATACAGAAGCAGGCTTCATGTCAGAATCTAACTACCTCTCTCTCCTTCTTTCTTTCCATATATTTGTTGATAGTTAAAAAAAAAAAAAAAGTGGCAGAGAACCAATTCTGGCAGTCCCTGTAATAAGACTTAAGAGCCATCTTCCAAAAGCAAGGTTGTTTTTGTGATGAAAGGGATGGGGTTAGTCCCTGCAGGTGTAGCACTGGGAATTTGATAGGGCTGGAATACACGTTAGTGGTGTTAGGGTATATCCCCTCTCAAAATTATCTACAGACTTTGAATCTGGCATAAAAAATTCTTGCATCTTAGCTAACTCTGCCTGTTTGGCCTCTTCCAGAGTGAATGTGTTAGCTTTGTTTGTTTAAATTTGGATTAAATCAACTTTTTTTTTTTTTTTTTAGCTGGGGCTCTTCCAAAACTTTCCTTTTTCAGAAAATAGATGAGTTGCAGCAGTTGCTTAGAAGTACTGAGAATATAGTAGTGTCACATGTCTGTAGTAGCCCGCTAACCTGATGCTGTAACATGAGAAGACAGCAAATGATTGAGAAACACTGAGTGTGTGTGTTCTTTACCTCTAGCAACTCGAAAACAGCCTCAATGACTTTGGTGAGAAGTGGGAGTTAAACCCTGGTGATGGAGCTTTCTATGGACCTAAGGTTAGTATGTTTTTAACCCCTATCTGTTTTAGGCTTTTAATTCTGTTTGGATGAGAAAAGAGCTGGGATTAGGAAGAAGGGATTTTTTGAAGTTGTTGTTATAGTTATCTAATACCATTTTAAGATGCTGTCTGGCTGAAATTTTGTGGTTTTCCAGATACATAAACTCTTGACATACTTGAGAGAGAACTATACTCTGTGATCCTGGTTTTCACATAGCTTTAATACTAATTTCTTTAATTAAAACCAGTTTACATGTATAAACTATGTATATATAAACATGTTTGATACTTGAACAGAGCTGACTGGTTTGGTGGGGGACATTAACAGCAGGTGGCACTGTACAATCTGTATTACCAGAGCAACTGCTGCATTATAAATAATCCTTTGGGCAATAAGTGTATCCTAAGTCATGAGAAAAATAAAAATAAACTTACTGTTTAAACAAATTTTGGAAAAATATTGCTTTTATTGGGACAGTTTTTTAGCTGCATTGAGTTGCTGGGGGGGGTTGGTTTTTTAAATAGCCCCTTGCATTGGTTTTGTGATTTTTGTTGAGTTTTTTTAAAGCTGTCTCCTCAGTTTGCATAGATTAAGTAGGGCTTTCTAGAAATTTCCTGATATCTTTGAGCGAAAGGACAGGCAGTCTTACAAAATTACTTGTAAATCTTTCCCTAATAAACCTACACTACATTTACATCTATATTCAGTTATCTAGGTAACTGGTTCTGATTTCTCTCTTTGTGTGCTAATTGAATCAATTTCATTTGATGAGTTTTATGTGAAATGTGTAATAGCAGCTGATCATGCACAATATGAAGTGCAAACAAGATTTAATAATTTCCTCACTTGATTTGTAAGAAGGCAAATATCTACAGCAGTCTTTATTAACCTTAATTAACTTTATACCTGTGCCTAATACACTCTAGCCAATGTAAGGTGAGCATATGCAGCATTTTGCACTGGTTTTACTGAAAACTATTTAGAAGTTACATTTTTAAATTAAGGTCTACATCTAGGGTACCTTTAAATTACTTTCATTTTTTTTTTCCTACTCTGTAACTGGGTGATTTGAAATTAAAGAAGGTTGTAAGTAATTTGATATAAGCTCTTTGGTGACTAGCTGAATTATAATAAACTGGCTTCTGAATGCAAAATCGAAAGACATTTCGAACTTCAGTTAATAAAACACTGATCTGTTTGTTTGATACATAAATTAAAATAAGGCACACAGCCCCAGCATATATCCATACTAGTAAATGATAGGAGAGCAATGTGATAAATAAGGTCATGACACTATAAATCTACTGTCCGTCTCTGTCTAACTTGTATTATAAGTGTACTAAGGATTGAAGTATAAGATACAATAGAAGGAGTAGGTTTGACTGTAGATACTCATACAGTCAGAGCAAGTGTCATTAATACGATATCTACTGGTAAGTGGACTGTTTAACAGTGGGATTTTCATCCTATGTTCATGCCCTGGAACTGTAAGCTACAAAGTAGTATTTGAATGCTATATAATAAGGTAATAAGTGTAAGTTTGCCAGTTTGAGGCTGAAGATATCCAGAGTTTGGGGAGATATGTTCAGTTCTGATCTCACACTTACATTTATGTGCTGCTGAATTCACTCAGTGGAAGGGCCCATGTAAATCCCAGACTGAAACTCACAAAAAATAGTCTGAGGTATTAAATATAGTTCTCACCTGAAGTAATGTGTCTCTACTTGCTTACCCTGTTTTTAGCTCCAACATCCTTTGTACCAGAACCTGCAAATTATTTAAATCCTAATGTAGGCTGAAATAAAACTTATGTTGTCTAAACCCACATATAGTTCTCTGTATTGAGTGAAACCTTCCACTTTGAAACAACAGGTTTGCTTTAAAGGGAGCATGCTTGTTTGTATTTGAAACTGTAGCCGAATTTTGTGTCTTTTTGTTTTTAAGATTGACATTCAGATCAAAGATGCCATTGGCCGCTACCACCAATGTGCTACAATCCAGCTTGACTTCCAGTTGCCAGTCAGATTTAACCTTACTTTTGTCAGGTAAGCACAGAGACTGGTGGTTTTAATTGCTATATAATCTAACTTTCCTGTCACTTACAGACGTAAGTTTTTACATCAAGAAAAAAACCCTTACATTTAAAAAAAAGAAACCCTTTCTTCACAGCCATGACGGTAATGACAAGACCAGACCAGTTATCATTCACCGGGCTATCTTGGGATCTGTGGAGAGAATGATCGCCATTCTAACTGAAAACTATGGAGGCAAATGGTAACGTTGAAAAGTAGATGAATTATTTCAGTTTGAGCAAACACTTTATGTAGAAATTAGCCCCACGCACACAAGAGTCAAAAGTGTTAGTTCTACTTTCTTGCTGTGGAGGCATGCTGTAGGTATACCACAGGGCAATTCCTTCTGAACAACTTTCCCTTAGACATTAAATAATTCTAGATATGGTAGCCTCTACATTATACCACTCGTGCAGGAGCAGCGTACAGCTTGTCTGCCCAAGGTGTGCATCTCTGAACTTTGCTTTTGCAGCTGGACTGCCTTGCAGAGTCATTTATGTAGGTGATCTCCTTTACCTCCTGCAATGCAATACCTGATGGGGATGGCCCCTCTGATTATAACAAGACTCAAAAGTAAATGTTTTCCCAAGATTGGTTAGTAAGAAGCTCAACAACTCAGTTATGATTTGTTGTCTGTTCTAAAACACATCTTCAGTCTTCAGGTCAAAAAGTACTTTTGTCAACACTGCAATTCTTTTAGTCACTTCTTTTTGGGAGATAAATTGTAAGGAGTACAGGGCTGTCATCACCTCTGAACCCAGTCTAAGCAGATGGCTTTGTGAATCTCCGGTGTATGTTTTAGTACTATCTGTTAATAGGGTTTTTCATACTAAAAAAATACTGGAAGCTATATAAACTTGTTTTGTTTGTTTATTGAAGGCCGCTCTGGCTGTCCCCACAGCAAGTAATGGTGGTACCAGTGGGACCAGCATGTGATGAGTATGCTCAAAAGGTGATGTATGTGGTTCAGGGGCTTTTTTTTTTCCAGTATATTGTATTTTATTAGTGTTACTAATGATTAATAGTACTTATCTCAGATAAATGTTCTGAGTCTTTGCATATTACACTGTGTCATTTTTATATTACAATCACTATTAGCTGCTGAAGTTGTAGCTCTGTCTTAAAGAAGACCTGAAGTAGATTTTGGGTATGTAAACAACAAATGCTGATCTTTGTGAGACTTTTATTTTTGGAAAACTTAGTTTTTCTTCCTAGCTTAGGACCTGCTTTACCCTTCAGGTTCTAGTTTCCTGTGGCCGTGTGCGTCTTGCAGAGCAGTAAGAAAGACGAAGTTGTGTCTTTGCATATTTAGCATCCTTTGCATATTTGCAAACCTTCTCCTGTATTTCTTTCAAGCACACTAGATATAAATAAAATAATAATAAATAATATAAAAAAGTCTGCAAAACACTTTTTAAAAAATTCTCTTCTAATCAGAAAGCTCACCATCCTGCTGCCTTTTACAATATCAAACTCAAATCACTGTTCAGCTAAAACATTAGATACATCACTACTTAGTTATTTATTGTGTATATACTTGCATGATAGCTGACCTGTTTTCATTTCTTGAACTGGGCTCATCTCCAGTGCCTGAGCCAGTGACGGTGCCTTTGTTTTAGGGGTCAGGCAAGCTTAACCAGCTTAAATCTGCAAGTCATAAGTTCATTGTCATGAATATCCTATAGTGACAGTTTTAAATACTTTTTCTCCTAGGTCAGGCAGTGTTTCCATGACGCTGGATTAATGGCAGATGTTGATGTAGATCCTGGGTGCACACTGAACAAGAAGATCAGAAATGCTCAGCTTGCACAGTATAATTTTATTCTGGGTAATACATAATGCATTTGTTACCTTAACTTGGCTGACTTTCTTGCATAGGTTTTAGGATTTGATCTTTCTTCTGTGAGCAAGGCACGGAGTGGTAGTCAGTGTTTCAGGTCACTTTGTTCCTAAGATTCTCTATTCCGGAGAGCCTCTCCTGCCTATGTGATAGGCATTAAGAGTTCACTGTGGCTCAGGGAATTACTGCTGCTTTAGAAAAAGATCTTTGCTGTCTTGTGGTCAGCAATGTGGAGACATCTACGAAATCTCTTGCCTTTTGTCAGTCAGATGGTTAAGCAGTTTTGCATCTGTCCCCCAGTAATCTATGTCTTGTTTCAAGTGTATCAGAAGTACCATGTTTTCACTACATTCAGCTGTGGTGCACCTCTGAGCCATAGGTGCATGGATAAGAGAAGACTATTCCACAAGAGGGTGATGCAGGAACAATTAGAAACTGACCCTGAAGTATGTGATTTGAAGCAGCATGTTAGTTGTGTCACGTAAATAGATCTAGCATTGATGCTGAAAACGTCTGGCATCTGTTAGAGCAGCCAGAGCCTTTGACAGAGAAACTACCCTCAGTAATTGACAGGATTATGAATAAAGTTCTCTTGTTATTTAAAACTTTAAGCATGTTGTACAGGTAAGGCACCACCACATTTTACCTTGAAGACCACAGGAAAATGATCAGCCTATCAGGGAAAAAATCTCACCTAGTGTTTGTTCAGAGGTTGTTTCAAAGAGTTGTCCCACTGAATGCAGATTGTATTCCTCTGGTACCCAATCTCCTGCAGCTACCTCCAAGTATATTATATAAAATTTATATTAGTAATGAGACATACATATATTATCTTGGTATCTGTATCTTAAAGTTTAAGTAAAACAGCTTTGGGATTTTCCAGTAAACTGTTGCTGTCTCTGTAAAGAAAACAAGTAGCTATTGGTTATTGACAGTAACATCTTCTAACCTTTGCCTGTGGAGTACTCCATGTTTATTTCTCATTTTGACTTCGTGGTTCTCTCTAGTAAGAAGTAAGTCAGGCTGGACTTACTAAGTTTACATTTCTCTTTACTCATATTTTGCTAAGTTGCTGCTCACAGATCTAAGTTGGGGGAGCTGGGAGGAGGGCAGAGAAGGATTTGCTGTGTGCATTGGTAAGCTTTTTAGAATTTTTTTTAGTATGCTTAAGTTTTAGAGGGAATGGGAGGGGTGAAAGAGCTTGCTGTAAATGTAAAGTTCATTCCTTTGCATCTTCATTGTTTCTAGTTGTTGGTGAAAAGGAGAAGGCAAGTGGAACAGTTAACATCCGCACCCGAGACAACAAGGTGCACGGCGAGCGTACAATTGCAGACACTGTGGGGAGACTGCTGGAACTGAAATGCTCACGCTCCAGACAAGCCGAAGAGGAATTTTAACACAGTCTACTGTACCTAGCATGAAAAATTTTCTAATTTTCCTAATCCAGTTAACCACAGAGCTTTTGTGCTGAACCAGATTTGAAGTATATTTCACAATGGACCTCTTGCTTATTTTAGCAGAGATTTTTCTTCAGTGAGAAATGTCTCTTTTAGTAAAAATTAGTTTTTCACAAACTTTGAAGTCAAATTTCCTGGCCTGAGACCAATGTCACATGAAGCAAGATGAAGTAATGTTCTGTGACTGCAAGGGAAAATGGAAATGTTTATCAGGGTTACCCATAGCATTCTAACTACCCTGTTAAGAATAAAATACATTTTGATAAAAAATATTTTTCATGAAAGTTAAACAAAAGACCTCAGGCTTAAGAAACCCCATCATCACCATGTGCTGCAGCAGCTTTTGGGGTGTCTCCTTTAGCAGGGAAACTGATACCTTGTCTGCAGGCCTTACACCAATTGACTCTGAACAGTTCCCAGTCACATCAACAGGGAAATGAACAAACATCTCCCGCTTCCATAGCGGTTGTGCCTCTGGGAGTGTCTCCGCTCTCGCCGTGTGACACTCCTGATGTGCGGCTGGCTCTCTGCCACAGAGTGCCAAGCTGCTAATCACAGTATCTGAATTGTGCTGGTTCTACAGGTGAGGTCGTTGTATTGGAAGGAGGAGGATAAGACTGTCTGGAAGAGGTAGGGCATAGTAGGGCCAAAAAAGGAGCTGAGAAAAGCAGGGTTTTTGAGAACAGGGGGTGTTTCTATTCATATGCCCGAGCTGTCTTTTCAGCAAGACTGTGTACGTCACAACAGAAACAAGAATGTACTGAGCTAAAATGGATAAAGATGCGTTTAAGCAAATGCTGTTTGTCTGTGTAATAGGTACAGTCCCCCTCAGTGGAACACTTTCTTCCCAGGCCTTTAGTCCAGGGCATCACATGCTCAACTCGTAGCCCCTCCTGTCTCACAGCTGAGGGATCTCATCAGCTGGGTTTGAGTTTGGAGTTGCTTTATATTTGAGCATCTGGCTGACAATAGACAAATACTTTTTGTCAGTGACAGATAAAATTGTCTGGTTTTGGGGAGTTTTTTGGTGGTTTTGGTGGTATGTTTTTTAACCAACCTGAACAGCTTTCAAAGGTGGTTGATAACTGTGCCTTTTAAAAAAAAAAAAAAAAAAGCTATTGCTACAGTCTTAGCAAAGATCAGACAAGTCTGAAGACAGATTCAAACCATCCTGTCTCTTGAAAACCTCCAGGTCTCAGCATTTCCTTTATTACCTGGGTGGAGGCATTTCATCTAGCCTTTTCTCACCTGCCTTTTCACAGGTGGGATGGTAACATTATCAGCATTTCAACTTGCAAATTCAGTCTTGCCAAACCACAACCCCAGCAACTTTTAGCAAAATCTGTTTCCTCCTCCTTTGATTCATTCAGACTAAACAGTTCTATCTAACTGCTGTGGAAAAAAAGGGGGAGGGAGGGGGAAATTGACTTTACACTACCTTACTGCTTTCAGAATTATTTTAGTGAGTGTTAAGTGGATTATCGTTTTCTGTATTTTGCACCCACTTTGCTGTGAAGTGCCTGTTGCTTGTGCAAAACGGTGGCATCAGGTGTCAGCTATCCCTGGGGCAGAAGGACTTCATGAAATGTTGAAGCAGAATAGATAACCAGTCCCCCACGGGGAAAGGAGCCACTAGCTCCATTTCTCTCTAGGAATAGTGCCTCAAACCACCTTTCCACTGGTTGGTGTATGCGTTGATTTTCATGGAGAGCTCTACTGTTTGTTTTGCAGGGAACCCTGGGCAATCGAGCATCAAACTGCCATAGCTGCTTAATGAGCTACCAGTGTTGCAAAATGCTGGCCACTGCTGTGTACGGCTCTGTAGGTGTCAGTCTTGGACAAGTTATCCTTTTACATTGCTGAGCTCATGGTTTTAAATACCTACTAACAATAGACATGTACATATATGGAATACGTTACTAGAAACAACACCTAAGGGTACAATCCAGTAAAATACATACCTCCAGCAGGGTGTGGACAGAATGTGTCTACATCCAAATCGTGATCAGTACAATGCTACGCTCAGGGGCTGTTCACTGATGTTTTAAGTTCTCCAGCTGCAAAGAGCCGTGGACATGCCGAGAAGCAGAACTGGCCTGGCCTGAACATCCTTTTGGTTCAACCTGAAGTCCTCTGGTCACTGCTTACCACCTCTGGTAGGACTCACCTCCGAACAAAGGGCTGGCATGTGTCCTAAGGCCGGAGGCTGCAGCTTTGGTGTCATGGCTTAATGGTGGGAGCACTTGTCAGGTAAAAGGAGAAACCTTTGTGAAATTCTTTCCAGGGTCTGAAAGCCATCTCTCCAGGTCTGCAGAGGGTGCTGTCATTACCAGCATTGGACAAGAAAAACACAAAATATTTGCAGCTTGGATTTTAGTCTTTGTGTCCCTTAGGGAAGTTTTCATGGGTGTAGCTGCTAAGGTTCAGCTCCAAGTCTGCATTACCTTTGCTCATACCTTAAAGTGGATTTTAAAGCAAATCACTGAAGGAGGCACACAGAATGACAGGGAAGGAAAATACGTAGCCTGGTAGGTGGTCCAAGTATATATGAAAAAAGGTGGCAGGAATTTCTGTAGCAGGCAGGAATCTGTACCAGCCTTCAGTTTTCTGTGAAACTGAGTTCTACAAACCCCTGGAAGCATTTCTCCTGGTCCAGAGCCATCTGGATGCTGCCACAATCAAAAGCAATTCCACTAAGACTTTTCCTGTCACATCTTGGGATGAAATTCCCACAGTGGCTGATACTACTTCCTCAATTATATCACTGGGACAGTGATGCAGTTTCAGTACGCTCATTCAGTAATGTTAAATCGACTGCCCTAAAAGCAGTGAAGCATCACCTTTAGGGTGAATCCAGCTGTGAGATAAATTGTTAATCGGTGTAGGCACCTTAACACAGTCTTGCCCTGACTACATTTTTTTCCCATTGCATCCAAACCCAGGCCACACAAGCCCTCTGGTACATTCTCACAAAGATGTAAGCAATTGCCCCTCAAACCTCGTAATGGTAAAATGATGCTATGAAAATTAAGTATTGCTAGAGGCTATGCTTATTTAAAAAATGACAGCACATACTGCTTGGTGCTTAAAGAGTATTTCCAAAATCACTCAGCCCTTTTACACACCGGTGTTTTCCATCTGCCTTGGACAGGAATGTTCTTGCGTAGTTGCCTGGTTGCGGTTGATGCCTTGTTAGCCACTGTGACCGAGTATAGTCATACAGAATGAGCTACATTTGGACTCGTATCAAAGTTTTTTTCATGTAGGAATGCCTCTGGAACACAGCATACATTAACATCTTCCAATAAATCACTACAAAGAACATGCACTCAGATAAAGCAAGGCAGTCAGAGAGATTCCGTAGTGTTCTCAGAATTAAGGTAAATGATCTGGGCTGTACTTTTAGTCTCATTACATAAGGTATCTATCCTCCTCGGAATGATGCCCTTCAAGTGGATCACAAAGCTCTTCTGCAAACAGGAGAACACTCTGAGATGCACAGAGGGCAGCTGTAAAAACTGGAAAAAAACCTCCACCAACCAAAGGCAAAGTGTTCAGCATCCAGGAAAAAAAAATAATTATGCCAATTAAACATGACAGGGCTTCCACAAGGCAACGGTACTTCTCTATCTGTATTAAAAGATAAGGTAGCAGGGACCACTAGAATGGAGGCACAACAGCTGAATCCATGCTGCATCATGAGACAACCTTGTCTTCCTCAAAGTCTTTGGAATTGCCTTTCTGGGGTCCCCAGGCAGAGAAGCAGAAACAGGCACAAGAGGGTTGGCAGAGGCAAGCAGGTATTGGGCAAGGAAGCGCAGAACAAAGACATGCAGTGGCCTCCTTGCTGACATCCAGATGCAAAGTATGATTAAACTCCTTTGAGGCTGAAGCATCCCGCCCTGTGATGGGTTATCTAGCTAGACGAGAATACGGTCACTGCATGCCGTCAGGGGCTGACACTTGGAGCACCTTTTTGCTATCCATCACAAGTAGCAGCAGGCTTGTAAACCGGACACGTTGATTTATTACATCTCTGAAACATGACTCTTCATTTTGGGAATACTCAAAACTAACCCTTGTACATTGTGTATGGCAACATCAGCACAAGTTAACTTAATATTCTGTAAGAGCTTAAATGCACAATGTCATTAATCTAATCATGTTTAATATGTGATTTCTCAATTGCACACTTCAGGGACAAACTGTAACCTGTCTGCAGCATATTAGCAATAAAAGGAAAATGTCTCTGTTTTTGTTTGATGGGATAAAGGCCAATAAGGATGTAAAATCTCTACTGATGCATTTCTGCAAGGATGTCAGGCTCCACACTGGAACAGCTTTGAATGAACTGAGCAGTGGACTTCTTAGCTATGAATATGAGCATGAATATGGAAAGACACCTTTTATTGGTGCAGCCACTGAAATGTCAAAATGGGATTAATTACTAAGTATACCTTGCCAAGAAGCCATTGCCAGCTGAGAATTAATAATCATACATGAAAATAGTTCATAAATACTCCACTTCACTATGGGAAATCACATCCCACATAGTCATTCTGAGTTCTGACCCCCACATCAAGACAGATGGTGTCAGCAGAGGGATCAGGTGGAGTCCAAATACCTTCAGATCATTCTAACAGGACAAAGGGATCAAATAGAGACTTTTCTCAGAAGTAAGGTTTCTTTCTTTAGGATTTTTAAACAGTAAGTCTTCGAGCAGATCATCCCTGGACAGATTGTACACCCACTCTACTATCGAGGTTTCCCTTTCTTACACTGAAAGGCAGGTATCCCTACACTCAGAGCCAGGAGCTGAGCTACTTGTATCTTTTATTGCCAGAGATTTTTTCTGAGTTTGTTCACAGGTGAAATAAAACTAATTTCAGAATGTTTGGGTTCTACTTTCCAATGACAAGTTTGTTTCGGTTTTTCAGTGTAAGACTTCTTTCACAGAATAAGACTTCCAAGATTGGACTAGAAATGACCATCAAACAACACATCTCCATTTCCTCGTATGATTCATGAACTTACACCATTCTGGATTTGCAGGTGGGGAAACAGACTTAGGGAAGAACAAAGAGCACATTATTTTAAAGAATTTCGGAGCTGCTTTTTTCAGGGCTCGGCTCCCTCAAACTAGAGCTTGATAATTCTTTCAGATTTCATGTACAGCCTATCAGAGGAATCCAGCATTTAGTCCGGCGACAGCTCACTGCTCTGGAAAGTCAACAAAAAGAGCTGCTTACAAAAACTACACTCTTGCAACTGAATTCAAGAAAGATCTCGGCATCTAGAGTGGGACTCAATGGAAAGTTGAGCCTAGTCTCAGTCTGTAACTTACTCTGCAGCCAGCTGCTGCCTGGCCCTGAAGTACCTAAACCGCAGAGGCGATGCCTTACTCATCTTAAAACTTGCCACTTACCATGCACTGAGTCTCTGTCCCTGGTGTGGCATCCCCCATTTGGTTCCCTTCTCTGCCTGAGGGGATTCAAGCCCAAATCCCCGACACCCAAAGGAGAGCACACTGTGAGGTTGGGGTGTCTCATGTATAGAAAAAGACACGAGAAAAGGGAAGAGAGTAAGGAAATACAGAAATCAAGGCCTGGCTGTGCTGCCTAGTCGATCTGAGAGTTTTACTGGGGGTTTCAAACATATTTCGACTTTATAGGAAGGAATTGCTCTCTTCTCACCAACAGCATATAAAATTAGAATCTTTCTTTACTATTTCTTGTTTAAAGAATCTTGAATTTCCAGCTATTAACTCCAGAGTTTTCAAGATGCTCCGCATAGAGCTGGTGGAGCACAAGGTGCAACGGTGTGGTGTGTGGCTTTGTGTTCTCAACAGAATACTTTGCAAAGCAGCACTTTGTTTGTAGGATAATCTGTTATCTTCTGTCTATTCTGTCTCTATCTATCTATCTTGAATTAACAAATTCATCAAAACAAGTATCATAAACCACTGATGATAAAGTAGTTTCAGTCATACCCATGTATGGAAGATGATAGTGCAGGGAGATTATGGCAAGCTGTCACTCTTTGTCTAGCAATGTTCCCAAGTGAATGGAAGAAAGCAGCAGCTATAGCTTGTGACATCAGTCTGTATATGAATTAAGATACACCAAACAATGCACTTTTCCTTCCATGTCAATGAAGCAAGGCAAGTATTGTTGCTTAGAAACATCTGTTTTGCACTACCCATTAAACTTAAGATGTAAAGACGCGTGAGTATGTATGTCCTATGGAGCACTAGTCTCATCACAGTACGTGAAGGACCTGCTGAAGGTCAAAAGGGACACCATTCTCATCCCACCCTGCTGTAACCAGGGTAAAGTGTTGCCACTGCTCGAATACTGCAACAAAGTGCATTTCAGCTTCGTTTTCCTGAACAGCAAACAGGAGGCAATCATGCAGTATCTAAGTCATGGTTCGAGCTGAGATCATGAAGCAAGAAAAGGAAAAGACTGCAGGAACTGTGGGAGAGAAGGACATGGAATAGAGGAGACAGCAGAGTACAGCAAACGAGGGAGTGCTTTTTTATGCTCAGACCTGGAATGGGGGAGGAGAGCTGTTACCCGCCCATTTACATTCATATGACATTTTGCCATCAGCACAGGGCAAGGGCTCCACACGGTACAGCCAAGCTCTCAGAAGCCAATTATTTGCATGGTTTGCTTTCCTCTTTGCTTTTACTTACACAAGTGGGCTTTGTCAAACTGCTGCAGCAATTACACCTGAAACGACGGTGGGCCATGTGAAGATGCCCCAGGGAGGCTCTTCCAATGCCGCAACCCACAGTCTACTGGGCCACTTCTGAAGATCAGCCCAGTTGCAATTTTCCCTTCCAGCTTCACCTGGAGTCGGGCTAATGGAGAACCTCCACAACTGGCTCACCTATACCACCAAATAAAATATGTCAGGAATCATGGTCTAGCTCCAAGGCCGTAGCTCGCTTTTCCCTCCCCAGCCAAAGATGGCATGGCCACGCTGCCTTCTGATGGCAGCATCCCACAGCTGCCTCCCTCGGACGCGCCCAGCCGCACCCTCAGCAGAGGGATAACACCGCACTGTGGAGAAGAATCTACCGACCTACAGATATTGTAGAGAGTTACAGACCAGAGCCTCAGCCAGTGGGCTGAGCATGGTATAATTACCGCACCTCTACAGCTAATCAATCAATCACGCTTGTTCAGACAAGTGTTTCTGGGCTGGCTATACCATGGGGAGCCAGGAAGGCACAGGTGCCCGTGCCAGAGCTTATGGGGTGGTGGGTATTTGCTGCCCCTGCTCCCCTAGCACATATGCCATCTGAGATGACAAAGGAACTGATGATAGGAAGCTCAGCTGCATGTCAGCCCAAAACAGGGATGGTGATACCTCTGCTCTCGTACATGCCGAGAGCTGCCAAGTGGGTCCTCTCTGCTACAACCTCCCTTCCGCACCGCAGCTGGGCAGTCTGTTCATTCTCAGCTTACAACCCCTGGGAGAATACCATTTGCTTATGAATGGTAATTCATACTGCCTTTCTTTTACATAGTTGCTTTTTGATTATGATAACATGAGCTTAAATGGATTATCTGTGTCAGAGTCAGAGCCAAAATAAATAACAGCAATAGAGCAAGCTAAAGAGAATTTATACAAATCTTAGTTTGCTGATGGCTAACCTGTGCAGGTTATGCTAGTTGAAGGAATAAATGCTCAGGTCAAAATTGTAACAGAAATCCAGACTAGAAGTTTTAACTTCCCATCCTCAGCTCTGTCCCTTCATCGCAGTGTCATTCTTCTTAAAAACTGTCCTGGTGATGTGGCAGTAAATCATATAATATGATTAATATAATAGTATTAATGCAGTGCCAAGGGACCTCTAACAGGATTTAAACCTCATTGTTCAAAGCTGTACACAAGCAGCCTCTGCTCTGAGGAGCCAGTGATTTAATTACAGGGGGCACCAGGAGTGCAGGGTGCTGCACTGACTTACCCATTGTCACTCTGCAAACCCCCTGGAAGAATCGGACCTTCAGGCCTGGAAACCAGTGCTCTGCCCGCCACATAGCACCACCTCTTCTGTTTGCTTTGCGAAGCAGCATTTTTAATTAGATTGCATTTGTTAGAAGAAAGAGCAACCCTGCATGTGTGTATATGTACATATGCAGAGTCCGTCTGCACCACTGCACGACTGCAAGCAGGCATGGCGCAAGGGGATTGCGGTTTCTCGCACCACTCATTTTTAGCACCTGCCAGTACTCATTGACCCAGTCTTTTGCATCAGAGCAGTAAGTGAACCACGCTATGAGCCACAGAAAGAGAAAACAAACGTGGTCAAAACTTTTTTCATTTTGAAAAGGATGGAGATTCTCGACTGTTTAAATTGCAGCCGTGAACAGCCCTGCCTTGCATCACTACAGGCATCGTCTGTGCTGTAATATTTAGTTCAAGGATGGAGACAGTGACATCCTGTTCTCAGTGGGACCACTCTCACCTCAAATCTTCAATGCCTTTTTGGATATTCATAGCACCCCTTTGAGGCCCAATTCAGCACAGCTCTGGGGCACTGCAGAGGGTCAGTGTTACCGCTGCCAACGCTGACAGCAGTATTAAGTCCTTGCCTCCCTCCGCACACGGGCTGACCAGGTGTCTGCCACCCAGCCCCACCTGCGTCACCCACTGTGTACAGCTCTGCACAGCCTGTTCTGTGGGACCGTGTTGGCTCTGTCTCAGGGTCTGCAGGACAGAGCATCTCGCAAGGGCCATGCCGCCCAAGGAGCCACAGGAGCTCAGAGAGGTGCTGCTTCAAAAGCTGCAAAAGGAAAAAAATCATCAGTCCTTCCCTGGTCTACCTTGGCTTATGGTATTTCAGGGCCGTTATTGATTCAGTGCTCAAAATATCACCAGTGCCTTGGAATGGCTATTATCTATAAAAGGTCTCCAGTCCTTTGGAAGAAAACAGTCTTCATAAACTATCAGGGATAACAATATATGGAAAAAAAAATGGATAAAAAAAATCTAACCTGCTCTTTACTTCTGCTCCACAGTTCATCAGCAGGGCCTTCAGAGCTGGTATGCCCACCAAGCAGGCAGTTTTCATCAGACGTCATGATCAAGCGTAAGTCCAGAGGAGGATGAGCGTGTGCTGAAGCTCTGCAGCCTGGTTTGGGGTCATTACTGTAGACAACCCTGTGTGGTGTTTAGGCACCAACTTTGGTGGCTGGAAGATCTCTCTGAGCCACACATGAAGGCTTGATCTTCTTCCCAGCAATTTACCAGTGACTCTTTTAATCCTTTCTGTTCTCTTCCAGCTCTGCAGTGTGCAGGAAGATATATATTATCTGCTTGAAAAGCTGAAAGCATCAGAAGCCTGATAGCTAGCAATTTACTTTATCCCTTCCTCCTTCCAGTAGTTTTCAGTCTTCATTGTAGAAGTGGATATATTTTTCTCTTTATTACTGTTGCATTTCTGCACCAGCATAAGAAAGACATTTTCACTTGACAAGAGCCATTGGTACTTAAGATAACGGGCAGAGGTGGTGGAGGGGAGGCAGTGGGCAGGAAGGGCAGCATCACAACCCTTGGCAAGGATTACCCTGCTGTAACAGCAGCACACGAGAGTTTCATAAAAACAAATGACATTGAAGGCCTGCAGCTGGACAGTTTTCATCCTCAGAGACAACTCAGCACAAGAGAAGCTGATTTTCTTTTTTTCTACCTCAGCTGCAAACAACATCTGGCTCTCAGTCACCCTTTTGTCACTGCAGAGTGAGAAGACTGAGGGCTGAATTTCCTCAAGAAAGACAAGACATTCTTTGTTTCAGTTACCTACACTGTAAAGGGCTGAGCTTGCTGAGTATGTTTCTAGTCTGTACTGGCTTTTGACAGCCTTTTTGCTTCAGGTTGCAACCATGGGCACCTGTCAGCAGAAAGAGATTTTTGTGAGCCCGTCTTTACCTGCCTCAGGCAAAGTCTGCTGGGCTACCATCAGTCAAGCAAATCGGCGTTTTGAATTCGCCTGCCTGAATACAAACCTGCTGTCTATCACAGCTTTAGCAGGGCTTTTGCTACTGTGTTCTGTAATATCCTTGTTGGCAAATAGATGAAGTATGGACTAGGTAAGTGGAGCAAGTTAAATTGAGAAGTGGCTGAACTGTCAGGCTAAAAGGATTATGATGTAGCAGCACAAAGTCCACCTGGAGGGCAGTGGCTGGTGGCATGCCCCGATGTTCATAGCAGGGCCAGTCGTGTTTGACATCTTCATTGATGATCTGGATGATGGGACAGAGCGCACCCTCAGCAGGTTTGCAGGGGAAGGAGTGACTGATACACCGGAGGGTTGTGCCACCATTCAGAGGGTCCTCAACAGGCTAGAGAGATGGGCTGACGGGAGCCGCAGGCAGTTCAACAAAGGGAAACGCAGTGTCCCGCACCTGGGGGCAGATAACCCCCAGCACCAGTACAGACTGGGCACCGACTGACTGGACAGCAGTCTGGGGATCCTGATGAGCAAGATGAACATGAGCCAGCAAAGGCCACATCATCCTAGGCTGCATTAGGCAGAGCGTTGCTAACAGATCAAGGGAGGTGATTCTTCCCCACCTCAGCCTGGTGATACATGTTTGGAGTGCTGCCTCGAGGGCTGGGCTCCCCATTAGAAGAGACACGAATGTACTGGAAGGAGTCCTGTGAAGGACCACAAGATGATGAAGGAAGGGGTATTAGGGAGAAATCACACACGTTGCTTCAGATGTGATGGAAATAGAATCAACAGCAGGTAGCTGGAACAGTAGAGCTGGAGACTAAAAAGGATTTTGTAAAAAAATGCACGCATAGATGTTTGTGAGAAAAAAAAAACCTGCACTTTTATCCGAACAATTTTCGAATTAGGGACTTTACAGTCATGCAAATCTCATCCAAGGGATATTTAACTGAACACCTGAAGCTTCATTCAAAATTATCCAAAGCTTTTTTGTGAACATGGACTGAATTTCAAGCAATTACAGTTTTGTTTTTCATTTTAAAAATGGGAAAAGGGCAAGCTTCTACTGATGAAAATCTTACAAATTGCTGTCCAGTTTTATTCAGCTGCCTCTTCAAATTACATGACTTGGTATTTGAGGTAGAAATAATTTTCAGCGCATCATTTGAAGACTGTCTTCAGATCTCCGAGAGAGCAATTTCATATGAATCGTGATTTGAAGTTGCATATGTTAATAAATAACACCCAGTGCCATATAATATATAGCATATAAAGGCTATTTAACAGCGCACGACAATAATGAATAATAGCACAGCTCATCAGTTACTATGCAGTATTCCTCCAATCTTTATGGCGGGGTAGGGGGGAAGTGTAGGCACAGAAAGGAAATTAGACAGGACATAGGAGTTAATACCATCATTGCAGAAATACTTTGTTATTTCTCAGTAGTTGCTAGGACCACACACAGGGTCAAACAAACAGACATAGGTCAAGGTTTTAATTGCTCGTCAGCTTTCCACTAAGAACTACAACTTTGCCAAGACTTTACTTCAAAAGGAAGATGTTAGTTATGACAATATTTTTTTTCATGGAAAAAAAATTGCTTTGTCTAGTAAGATGTCATTTATCCTAAAATACATCATTTTAAAAAATGAATTCTGAGTTTCCCAAAGTTGAACAAAATATCATCAGTGAAGTCTCTTTATCCATTAAAAAACTCCTGACCAGCTCCGGTTCTGAACTGTCTAGAGATTCAGAGTCCAGCTGTTATTTTATAAGCTAGGTATCATTAACATTTGAAATAATATCTGATATTAGTTCATTTAGAAGGGGGTATTTTTAGTCATCAGATGGCTAAACAGAGAGTGAGCTCAGATCATTGAAGATAAGTATTCCCAAAATTGTCCATTCAGAGGCAAATTATTGCTTGTTCACAAGCTTATACAGTGTTGGCACAAGGCTGAAGTGGCAAGTCCTTCACTCAGATAATGAGATTCCTCCTCTTATGAAAATTGCACACATTTTTACTTAATTTTACCAGTCATCAGTAACTACCTCTGCTTTGGAGCTGTCCGTGGATGTTCTGCCTGACCACAAGCCTATGGCTGCACTTCTGGGATCCATCCAGAGGGGACACAGCTCAGCACTACACAGGCAGTAGATCCAAAGAGCACCTGGATTTGTAACAGGGTCACAGTCACCTGCCTTCTCCCACGAATTTCCAGAATTCCAAGCTGCCTTCTTCTTTCGCCTCCAAACTAGCAGTAGCTGGATCTGCTTATGAAACGATGTGCTTGCCCCTCCAAGCTGTTACTGAGCTAGACTAGTCTCCCTAGATCAAAAGCAGCTCTGCTCCTGGCTTCAGCTACAAAGACCTTTAGGATTATTTGCTCAGTTAAGGCAGTGATAAGGGCTTCCAGCTCCTTTGTGAGCCTCCCTTCCTCCATTTGGTTTTACTCTGTAGGAGCCATGGCCAACTAATGGTCCCTAGAGAAGGCTCTGGATTAACACCTGTGTGCACCAAGGTTGCAGCCTGGGTTTGGGATGCACCTTTTCCAACTTGAGCCTGGAGCACAGCATCTCCCATTGCAGGCTCCCCTGCTGATCAAATCTTCAGGCACATAGCAGTATTGGCTCAGGAAGACTTTCAAAACCAGGATCTCCTACATCATAACTTCCTCGGACGTTACACAGCCTGGGCTCTGCAAGGAGACAGTGGTCCTTCCTGGATCAAGAAAAGCCGCAAGCACACACAACTCCCTGGTGGTCCCTGTTGCTGCTGCCACACATCAGAAGCAATAGGATTTTTGCTGCTGTGTCTCAGCGCATGGTCTACTGAACCCGGGTGTGTAACCTCTGGGGACACATTGGTACCATCCTCACTCTGTAAAGTTCATGGGCTTTCATAGGCAGGCTTCATCCAGCTCTAAATAGTGGGCCTGCAAGTTCCTGGCAGACAGCTCCAGGGGATGCCCTAGGAACATATATAAGCCGAAGGTTTGCAGTCAGCAAGCATATCAGCCATTAGTGCGAAAAGAAGCCAGATGAAGTTTTTCCTTTGCTGTAACAAATTCCCAGAGTGCTGCTGTTCCCACGTGTTGGTCCACACCTGGTTGGAACAGCAGCTGTTTAAGTTTTCAGAATTCCTATAATTTCAAATGCATAGTTAGAAGTGTCAAAAGGCAACAGAGAAGCATGTCATGTGATAGATCCCTACAAGTCTCTTTATTTTGCTTTCTTCCCATTTTGGATGTTTAAGATGGCAACCGTCCAGCTGACCCGAAGATGTCTCAATAGTTATGCCAACAGAAAGCTGAGATCAAAGACATTTCAAAGCTGAGCATGTTTTAAGTGTTCCTTGAGGCTGAAATTTCAGTAAGACCAAGGTTAGGGTTGTGGCTCGTACTAGGTTGGTTCTTGTCAAAGAAAAGCCACAACTGTAACATAGCTTCCCTCCAACAGACAATGAGCTTAATTGGACTGGATAAAAGATACCTGTGAAACATTTCATTTTGCCTCATGCAATATTTTGATTGTATAAACCTCCACCGTTTTAAACACAAGCACATTCAGAATTCATCATAAAAATAATATATACCTTCACTCTCATAGAGAAATATTCCTGCCATTAAATATCTTTATTGGTGATCTGGAAGAAAACAGAAAATCAGTGCTGAGAATATTTGCAAATGACACAAAAATTGGTGAGACAGTAAATGAGGGAGTTTGGTTAGGCAGGGTGAACTGGGTCACTTCTTAAAGTCAGTGGAATTTAAAGATCTGCCTTCATGAAAGGGGAAAAAAACCCTGAAAGCAAAGATGAAGGTCATACATAAGAATATAAGAGGGGGGCTGTGTGCTGAAGTTCATGACATCGGAAAATAGCAGCATACTAATGATAAACTACCAATTGAGTTTACGTTTACAACCTAATGTTAGAGCTGTAATAAGTAAAATTTGACCCTGAAAAAGTAACAGAATACCAATGAGTGTGCAGTGACAAGACCAGATTTGCAATTCTGTAGCAAGTTTATATGTCTGAACTTCAAAGTTAAATTTTTAAGGGTTCAAAAACAGAAGAGAAAAAATTGACATCCATGAAATATGCCTTGAAATAACTGAAAAACCTCAGTGTATTAATTTCATTTAAGGGAAGACAGAGAGATGATTTGACCACAGTTTGCAAACACCTCTCTGTGGAATAGATTTCTAATGGAGACTGCGCCTATTCCTGGCACTGAAAGAAAGAGCACAGTGCTGAGGTTGGAAGCAGACAGTATAAAAATGGCTGCTAGCAAAAGGCAAAAAGCTTGAAAATATGTAGTAATGAAACAAGAGATTAATCAGGAGTTTCAGTCATTCTAGCAGCCCAAGTCACGAGCATACCAGACGTCTTGATTTCACTGGGACACAACCTCTGTATAGCTCAAATTAAGAACCTACTTTTCCTTTTATCAGAACAAGTACTGTTAAGGATGCAACAGCCTTCTTACTAGCAACCTTCATGCATTAATCCAGGGTGAAATATTTAGTCATTCACCAAATGTAAAGGAAACTGATAAATAAAGATGATGAAAAAGGAGAAAGAAACTCTGTTGCCTGCGTAGCTCTAATCTACAGTGGATTTTGTGCCCCATATATTGTCTACTTTCTACTCAGCAGGCAACTCCGATCTGAGATGTAGTGGTGACACGGGGTATCGCAGAGGATATGCAGTGTTCCTCTCCTCAGAGACCTATTTTACTTTTTACCCCATAAAAGGTCTTCAGGCTCAAGCGCATGACAGCCCTGTGTGTGCAGAAACGATGGGAGTCAGTCAGACATGCCCTATAAATCTGTTCGGTAATTGCCTACTGGGCCAGCTCAGCATCAGCCTGCCTTGGCTGTGGGCTGCTGAAACACACCCAGTGAAACCAGCAACTTTCAGCTTCATGCTCCGCAGATCTCCTGAACAAAACCAGCACAATGTGTCTGGCCACCGGAAAATAAGGAGCTTTTCTGAGTTAACTGTTTCTTCCTCAGCTGACTATTTATTTTTTTTAAAAACGATCATCTAAGGTCAAGATGAAATGGAGATGTTTCCCTGTGCACTGAAGAGGGGTCTGCTCCTTGCTCTCAGCTGACAGAACTCAATACCACATTATACCATCTGTGCTGCTGTAATTGTCACTTTATAGTGGAAAACTCTGTCAAAAGGAAAGACAGGAGAGGGACCACTCCAGCATCGTGCGCAAACGTGCACTTAGGGCACTTACACCAAGTTGCAGCTAGGTACCTGATCCAAGTGCAAACCCCAGGGAAGTGGCAGCTAGTGGATGAACCACCCAGTAGCAGCTTCTGTCCTGTGAACAGCACCCACCTGCATTCCCCAACAGAAAAATTTCATTTCAGAAATATCAAAATTACTATCTTTGACATCATTCATGATTCCTCATGGAACCTGACTTCGTGTGTGAAAGGTTTCAAATGCACCAACACCCTACTGTTCAGCAACTAAAACTTTCAAGCGTAGTTTGTCCCCATTGCTGCTTAACAAAAACTTTCATTCTGCACTTGGTGCCAGGGTGACCAGCTGTAGCGGACGGAAAATTTCAACTCCAGTCTTGAATACCTTTCTGCAGTTTCAGACCCATGGCCATGGCAGTCAGAGCAGCAGGATAAAAGCTCCCTGGACAAAGCTTCCTTTGTATTAGTGGACACTTTTCGCCTCCTCACATGCTTGTAATAACAGCAGTCAGTGAACACAGAGATGTGGTTGCTCAAAGGATTTGTTGAGCTCGGCAGTGAATGCATTTCTGGTCTCCATCTCAGCACTCTCTTGGATACCAAAAGTCCAACAAGGGGTGAAAGACACATTTCCCATTTGGAGGCTGAATGCAGGTCAAGTGGACTGCAGCTCTGTGTAACTGGGTGTTGAAGAGGCAAAGAAGCAGCAGATCAAAAACTCCAGCATCCTCGCACGGGTTTTACACCAGCGCTGTCAACTCCCAGCAAGGTCCCCATATAAACAAGGTTACACTTGTCAATCAGACCATGTGTCCCTTCTGTGAGGGCAGCAGGAGGCAGCAAGAAGCTTCAGCCAAAATCAGGTTAGCTGAACGTGTAACTACAATAATTACCAAGACCCGTGTCAGCTCCCATTAACTCCAGCAGGGTCTGGCTGCTGCAATATACTCTCCACCTCCTTGCCTAAACACACACTTGGAAGACAGGCATCAACAGAAATGGCGTGACTTGGGAGCAACAGGGAACGGTCAGCTCCCAGGTCACGTGCTGGGAGCACTTGCTAACAATGGGGACGTTTGCTGTCAGCAAACTACTGCTTTATGCTGGAGCCTGAGGACGCTCATGGCCCTCCCTCAGCTCAGATGCAATAATTTCAATTTTATGTGGCTGTGAAGCCAAGCCCACCTGGGCTCAACATCTCATCAGATGGACAGGAGAAGTAGCAAGTTACTTTCCATCTAGGTCCACAGCTGCTGGGTGCAGGGTCTGGGACTGCCTGCTTTTAGCTGGTGGCAGAATCTCATGGGTGCATTAGTTATTCCAGTGACTTGCTTTGACTACAGGGCCGGGGCTGTGAAGGCTAGAACTAGGGATGGGGACACACAGGAAAGAATTTGCACTCTTCCTTTGGAGGAAAATGCCATTCAATTAGCTTTCAAATAGTAGGTATTGCAGCAAGGACAGTAATTTCATAAGCCAGCACTGTTTGTTATGAGTCTGACTCAGGCTCCCATACATTATAACATGCTGATAAATTTTTACTTCCAGAGCCAAACAACCAAATAATAGACTTCCAAGTGAACACAGTGGATAAGAGGTAATTTAATATCAGGCTTCATTAGTTCAGCTATTGTATGCAACAGCTAACAGATGCAGGAGAATAGACAGAAAGCATAGTGTCTCCATGCCTGCCATCTGTATAAATAAGCATGTGGGGAGCTTGAAAATTCTCTGCACTCCTGTTCACAGAGTGTCCTCATGGGTTTCTATTAAAGCATTCCCTCTCTGCTAGTTCATTAATCAGCTTCAACTCACAGTGGAGTTTTCCTTATGGCAATTTCCATTAATGCCATGTCGTGGTTTAACCCCAGCCAGCTACTAAGCCCCACACAGCTGCTTGCTCACTCCCCCTGCATCAGGATGGGGCAGAGAATCAGAAGGGTAAAAGTGAAAAAACTCGTGGGTTGAGACAAAGACAGTTTAATGGGTAAAGCAAAAGCCGTTTGTGCAAGCAAAGCAAAACAAGGAATTCAGTCAGCACTTCCCATGGGCAGGCAGGTGTTCAACTATTCCCAGGAAAGCTGGCTCCATCATGTGTAACGGCTACTTGGAAAGACAAACACCATCACTCCAAACATCCTTCCCTACCTTCTTCCCCCAACTTTACATGCTGAGCCTGATATTCTATGGTTCGGAATATCCCTTTGGTCAGTAGGGGTCAGCTGTTCTGGCTGTGTCCCCTCCCAGTTTCTGGTGCCACTCCATCCCTCTCGCTGGCAGGGCCTGAGAAACTGAAAAGTCCTTGGCTTAGTATAAACATTACTTAGCAACAAATTAAAACATCAGTATATTATCAACATTATTGCCACACCAAATCCAGAACACAGCAATGCACCAGCTGCTAAGAAGAAAACCCTACCCCAGCTGAAACCAGGACATGCCACGTTTACCACCGCTCCAGCATGTCCGTGTTCCCAGTGCGAATTTCCCCCAACAGCAGCACTGCAGCAAACAGCAGTGCCCTTTGCTCAGGCAGTCCGGCAAGCAGGACCACAGACATGGCATTACGGGAGGGCCTGTTCACATCCCAAGGATTACTGCTGCAGTAAAGCTGCATGCTGCCTTGAAATGCTCGCATGTGCCATAACCTCCACCTGCCCGGGCCTCTGCTGCTCATTTGCAACCAGCTGGCTTGACCCCACATGCAGTCTTTCCTTGCTTCCAGCTTCGCCCAGCCTCTACACACAGAACACATTCTCTTTTTGCTAGCAGATAGTACCCACTCAAATCCAACAAGACGACCCTTAAGGGTTTAAAATCCAGGATTCACCTCGTCTTTCATTTATTGATACTTTATACTAAACAAGAGGGAATTCAGGGTTTCTGTCCTGCCTTTATGGCGCAGTAAGAGCTGACCCTTACACCACGTCCTTCGCTCAATGCCCTGGGCACTGTCTTTGCCTGTTCATTAGGAAACTGGGCACAACCCCTTACCTTTCAGGCCGGGGGGGGGGGGGGGGGGGGGAAGCCAGACTGCAAGACTGCAGCCTCTCACGAATGAGGCTTTGGGGCAGGCCTCTGACTCACTCGCCTTCACAGCCCCAGAAGTACTGTCCTCTACAGTCGATATGAAGAGAAGGGACATGTCATGCCTCAGCCCCGCTGAACCACTGAATCCAGCGGAGAACAGACAGCTGCTGAGGACTGTCTCCTCACCTGCTTGTAATGTGACAGAGACAGGGCTAACTCCAGAGGTCTAGCAAAAGACTGCTTCCCCAGAACACTCCATCCCTTCAAGCAACTATTTTCCTCTGTTCCAAATCTTTGACTTTGATTTAGTGAAAGCTACACCTAATGACTCATAATAGTAACAGTGAATTAGCAGAAGCCCCCAAGAACCTTGACAAATTTTCTTTTTTTATTTGATTGTGTCTTTCAAGTACGCATCCAACAGCAGCCCAGATACTTAACAATGTCCTGGTTTTCACATTTGCCACAGATTCCTCCCAAAACCCAGGCACCTCAGCTTACAGAAGGTGGTTGGCCACTCCAAAAGTTCTGTAGTTACTGCTCATCCGCCGGCTGGCTTTTACTGCTGCCACCACCATATCTGTAGCAGAGACCTGTACTTCATGGCTAACGTACCCCAGGTTTTGTTCCTGTGGGCATGCTGGAGATCCTTGAATTTGTTCATTAAGAAAAATTAGGAGGTTGGGATCGATCAATCACAGAATAAGCAGCATCCTTGTGTGGGCCCCCCATATTCTACCACCTGCAGGCATAACAGCTGGGGGGGGGGGGGGCGTGCAACGCTGGGCAGCAGCAATAAACCACGTTTCTTATTAATCACCATTCTGTAGTAGACAAGTCCCTGTAAACACAGTTGGATCTGTCAGTCCAATGTCTGGCACCAAGTCCTGTTCTCCTGGGCAACATGATAACCCACAGAAAACAAGGATACCTAGGACATTCACTTCAACAGGGCTAAAATTTCTCCCTCTTAAGTCTCCAATGTACTGTGTTCCTGTACCCACAAAATTAATCTATCACTGCTGCTGCATTAAGTGCCTCCATCTGGAACACTACTCCTCAAATCCCTACTTCTCTCTTGCTTCATCCCATCATCACACAAGTGCGTTCCTGCTGGCAGAGAAGCCTGCACAACTAGAAATCTGCTGAAAAGGTCTAGTTCTGATAGTGCCTTGAATACCAAAAAGTAGCTATTTTCATATTTAGGTACTAATGAGACTCACAGCTATACACATCTCACCGCCTAGCCCGCTCACATTGCAGAGCACGACATCTGACCCTACGTGAAACCCAGCTGATGAAGTAAGTTATTCCAGCTCAACTATGAGGATGCTCTTCTGGCCTTTGGCTTAGCCAGAGTCGGTTCACAGCAGAGCTGCTGTCACCAGGTGCCACAAACCACACTCAAGCTTGCAGCCTTAGAAAGGCTTAGAGAAGGAAGACACCCAACACCCCCCGCAGTGAGTTGCAAGACGGTACCTGACAGCTGGAGGCACACGCAATGTAGTTTGCTGTCACTGTGTGTGACATTTAGGGTCTTCCTGAGCAGCATCTTGGAGCTCAAATTGCCCTAGAACAACTTGTAGAATGGACAGACGGAGGCTGCATGTGTAACAATCAGCAGGCAATCAGTCAGTACTTACTTGTGAAGTGTAGTAGATAACTTCTCCCTGTAGCTACCCCTGAATGCCTGCATATACATTATATAAACTTAATTCTGCTTAAGCACGGGTAATATCAAGCAATTTGGTACTTCCATAAAACTGCTACAGCCACTGATTGACAAATGCGGTTCCACAGAAGCCACGGGGGAAAATGGACAACGGAGTGTTCAAATCCACCCACACTCTGCCCCTGTTTCTGCTAAGATCACGGAGGAATCCCTACAGCCACAAGCACAACGTTTTACCTGCGTGCTGACTTCCTTTCAAGCCGATGCTAGGCAGTCAGAAGGCTGTTCCTTTGGTGGGTGCTGCACGCTTGGCTGGGCCAAAGAAGTACAGTGAGCCATGTACAGTGCCGCAGACAGCAGAAACTGCTCCTCAGGCTGCGTTTGTACTGCATGTCATCCTGCGAATGCCTCATGAACCTTTGCAAAGTGGAGGGAGCTTCAACTCATTTCTCAATTCAATTCATTCCTTTCCCTCAGAGCACCTGTGCAAGATGCTGCCCCTGTGGGCTGGAGATCCACACTTCCTTTGTGAAGTTAAGAAGGAGCTAGTTTCTGCAGCTTCCATAGGGTGTTACGAGGCTGAACCCATGGATGGATGCATGGGTGGAGTTTGGCAACTGAGTGCAAACCGATGGTGCTCTCTACCCAAGCACATATGCCCAGCTGCGATGCCTGTGCTCCTGGGCTGCATGCCAAGGAACAGGGTTAGTGTGATTAAGTTTCTGGGCATCAGCATCAGCAGTACTTGCGAAATTTGAATATTGGTAAGATTCCAGGGTGGTGTGGGTGGTGAGTGGGAGAGTGGGCATCATATTGTATACAGCTCTTCAAGGAAAACAAATACATCCGTCAATAGACACAACAGACAAGCACAGATCTGCTGTCAAGGACATAAGGCACATCTGCTTGGACTAGAAGTGGCCCGATGTCATCTGTTTCATAGGAAATAACTAACCCTATTAATGTGTATTTTTACTAAGCACCTTTTTCCGCTACTTTTTCCCTCATTCTTTTTAATTATCCCGTTTACATTGCAATATCAAGCATCAAAATACCTCAATTATGAGGATTCCCCTTGAATACAAAGATACTTTCTAAGCTTATTTTTCCTTGGAATTCTATCATATGAATCTTCCTGCACTGGAAACATAAAACACCAGAAACAAGAGACGTAAGCAATGCCATTTATTGAAGCTTGAAACAAATATGTCGTCATAGTTTGCTTTTTAAACCTTTTAAAAGTTCAAACAAGCAGCGAATATGCAAAATACAAGTTTCTTCCTGAGCAACCTGTTGAAGCTGATGTGTCTTAGGCTAATATGATAATATAATGGTTTTATACCTTGGTGCTTAATACTGTATTCAGTTTTGAGAATAGTGACCATCTGGGTTAGGATCGTAAATCCACCTGTACTTAAAAATAATTATTTCGTAAGGAAGGAATCTTACTAAATGGATGGGAGAGATGACTGCACATATTATTAGCACAGAAGAGATATTAGGCTGATCAGTGCAATGTAAGAACCTATGTAAAATACAGCAGTGGCACTGCTCTGTTAAAATAGTTCTTGTCACAGCCTTTTCCCTAAAGCTTTAAGTTGAGCAACAGTGATGACTGTGCTTCCCTGGGTAGAAAAAATATTTTGACTAATGTCCATAATATAATTTATCTTTTTATCCATTTCAAACGAAATTACAGCTCCCCAAGAAAACAATGAAGCCAGAAATGGGTTTACTGCACACTAGCCATAAGGAGCACTGGAAAGGACAACCCTGCCAGGCACTCCTCCTCCCACTTGCACTACATCCACCCGGTCAGCTCCTTTCTCATTCGCTCACATACCTGATGGCCCACTTCTGCTGACATCTGTGGATAAAACATTGCAGGTACTTCTGAGCACAGAAAAGTCTGACTCTGAAGTGAAACTAACTTGGTCCTGCCCAAATCCTAGAAGATGCTTCTGGGAACGTCAGAAGCATCTGCACTGTCCACCAGTCTAGGATGTTTGGCCATCAGCGTGCATTGTACTAGCTGGATGAAGCAGTACAGGCTCTGCCCTGCACAATGCAGCGTGAGGCCAGGACCTGCCCAAACACTTCCTGAATCAGACGGGACACCTCCACTCCTTCGCATGACTCAATATTTCTGTGTTCAGTGGAACAAGAAGTGCCCAGGTATCTATTGCTTAAAGGGTCAGTAGCCATTCAGGACCTCAGAAAGACATAAGTGCACTGTGAAACTTAAAAAGCAGTGTGTCTGGCATTGTCCAGCAACACCATAGACACGTATTATTTAAAGAGTACCTGCATGTGTGCTATGTACACACATGCATGCACACGCACCATTGTAAGTCATCCCCCATGTTTGTTATACTAGCACCATATTTTTAACAGTGGATTTTAAGCTTTATCAGCACCTGTAACTGGGGTTATATTGCCATCACAGAGGTTAATAAATCTAACCTTACCATGCTGCATATCCTGAACTCCCAGAGACTTCAAGTGAAGAAGTAAGCCCTTAGGTAAAGGTCAACCTATGAAAAAGAACAATTAGACCTGTGGCCATCATTAGGTTAATACATAATAGCCAGGCCCAAATATTTCTATCAACTTTCATGAAGGTCTGTCTAGAAATAGGGCTATTGTTAGTCATAGCTCTGTAACCATAGTGACACTTGCATTCATGGCTACGCATCTCGCTCTACACTGCATAAAATGTGACATTTCCCTGTATTACAATCTCAAATTGTCAGTTAGCTAGGGAGTAAATCTGAGATTTTCAAAAGAGCATGAAGAACCTAGGTGTCCAACTCCTACTGAATCTCAATGGAATCTAAATGTCAGACTCTGTCCAGCTCTTTTGAAGATGCCCAGTTTTGCTTCAAAGGGTCCATTCTGGTGTCCCTGAAGTTTGTTCTGCCATTTTCTTCAATAGCAGAAGAGATACACTATTTGGCTGGTGCTCTCCTAATACCTGAGGCCCAGAGGTATGCAGATGCTCTCGGTCTCAGGCTCCTGTCCCAGGTGCCCTCACCCTTACTATGATGGATGGATTTGCACTGGAGTGAAGTTTCCTGTGAGTGAGGTGATAGTCTTGTGGATGTGAGCTTGCACTCTACTAGGACATACTGGATAAAATGATAGCTCTGCCACTGAATACTGGTGTGAATTACAATCTGTCTGTAAAGGTGGTAGATGCAAGCAGCTTTGCTTTCACGGTACCAAGAAATGTTGCTTAAAACTTATTCAGCAACTTAACATCCCATATTTGGTGGGGTTTTCAGGTTACAGCAAGTTACCTGTAGCAGAAGAAAACTGACCAGGACAGGCTGTTGCTGAGGTACCCTTTGGAGGTTCATTCAAGTACTAAATTAACAATTTTTCTTTTGAAAAACTCAATGTTTCAATTCAGCCTGCATATCATAATTGGTTATTACAAAACTCTGTGTTTAAATTTATGAAGTGAGCAAACTGCCACTTCACCTTGATTCCTAATAACAGAGAAGTAAGTGAGCACTGTGGGATCTGGCTGACAGTGCAGGTCTGTGTCTGCTGCCCCGTCAGCCGCCTTCACTCAGCACTCAAAGTGGTACTGCTGTTTCAAGTGGGTTTTGGAAAAGAGATGGAAGAAAAAACAAGTAAAACATTAATTTTAAAAAATCAAAAAACTCTTGCAAGCTTGTCTCTAGCCTCTATGCATGCCTAAGAAGTACTATCTGCTGGTACACTGCAAATTATGTTGCAAATTTTGGACTGTTACAGAGAAAAATTTGAAGCGGTAAATTTGGACTGATAACCCAAAGGGACATGTTTTCCCTGTTTTGGTCATAGATTTTCATTTATGTTGGATGGTTCAGAAAAAAAAAAGAAGGAGCATAAATCCTGTAAACAGAAGCCCTAATGAAAGCAACTAGATAAAAAACAGCTAGTGCTGAGCAGCTTGGTTGTTGTTTTCTCGGTTTTGAGGTGATTTTCTTCTAGATTTAGTGTAGTTTTGTTGTTTGAGGCCTCGCTGACCCCAGTATCTTGCTTTCTTACGGATTTGGGGCTGACTACACGTGAAGCAGCACTGAGTCTGTATTGACGGCAGCAAGCATTTGCCAATGCCTTTCAGCCTCTGGCAGAAGTGAACCGACAGTTGGTCTCTGCTGCAGGGTAGCCCTATGGTGGAGAAATGAGAGCATTAGCTATGTTTTTGCTGACAGATTATCTGCAGTTCTAGGATTTTAAACTGCTTTATGCCTGTTAAGGCTCTTATTTATGAGAGCTTTCTCTTCCTTTTTATTAAAGGTCATCTTGGTCCCCCTGAAATTTTAAGACTTTTAAGTGAACAGGTCCTATTAAACTTCACATGACCTTCTGTCTTGGAAAACACAGCACTCTTTTATTACTGTTCAGTGAGGCTTCACTTCTGCAGCAGACACAGCTGATCTATGTTTTTCACTTTAATGTGTCTGCTTTTAAGAACTGCCAGAGAAAGTCTAGCAACACTGATTTGTGAGTCTGGTACTTTTGCATTCTTGTAATAGTGCATTTAAGACAAGTGCAATGGGTTGGCAGCACGCTGGAGAGCCATGCAAGGCGTGCAGAATTACACAGGCAAGGCACATGCAACTACTTGCTCAGCTTGGCTATACTGCCATTTCTGCAGCACCAGGATAAGGCAGGGACTGGTACTGTTTATATTATGGTGCTGATAGGTCTGTGGTAGCTTTAATAAACTGAGATGTGGTGGATTTAGTTAGAAACTACAAAATGGGGGTCCTCAGCTGTGAGAAGAGATGGCTATGGGGACAGTCAAGGTCTGCAAAAGCAGGAAGCTGGCGTATTAGCCGAATGCAAGCTGTTGTTCAGCAAATCCCTCAACACTAGAACTAGGCAAATTCAATGGAACTAGTAGAAGTGTAGTTTAAACCAGATGAAAGCCGTTCTTTTCACAGCAAGCTGTGAACCCCTGGAACTTGCTGCCACAGGATGGGGTGGAAGCAGACAGCATTGCAGGCTCAAGAAAGGATGCAACATATTAATGGATGTCAGCTGGGAATGCTGGAGGAGTACCATGGAAATGAATCACACGAAAGGACTAAACTCCTGTATTCCCCCTAAGTAGCACCTTCTGATGCCATTGCTGGAGACACAATATTGGGCTGCCTTTCTTATGTTCTACTAGCCCCCTGAACTTTCATTCACAGAAATAACTATTACTAATCTGCATAGGTAATATTTATCTGTGTCTGTCCTGAACATGAGAGGGACATGAGATAAGCACAGCAATTCAACCCTTTGGCAAAACAACAGGAGGAGTGATGCATCACTCTGAAGTGTATGTCAGATCCGCACTGCCCTCAGAACTCAACCTCTTGTCTCACTGCCATACTGGACCCTTAACTGCTGACTTCCTAAGAGTACAGAATCCTCCTCCAAAAGGACTTTGAAAGCTCTTCCAGAAGTACTCAGAGCTGTTGCTGCTCTCACCTGAGGGTATCTGCTGGATACTGCAGTATGCAGACTACAGATAAGGATACCCTTCTGTAAACTCCCCGCTCCCCCGCCGATTTTCTGGGTTACTAACCATCTACCCAACTGGGCTCCTGGACCTCTGAAGGAGAGAAGTACAGGTCACCCTGAGTCGCAAGAGGACTTCTTTCCACATCCTCTGGAGACAGTTGAACCCTGTGGACACTAAATTCATAGTGCCAAGACTGTATGTGTTCACTGCCAGTCAGATTTTTTCTTACAGTGTCTGCCTCACTTAGCTTGCTTGCACTTCTAGTCCAGAATTTGCAGTTCTCATAGGGGCATCTACCTTAAGAAATAGCATCTGTTTGGACTCACAGCATGTCCTTCCACAGCCTTCAAAGCAGTCTGTGAGTTACCTGAAACAGGTCAACACAAGCAGACCTATTCATTTAATTGTGGCATCATAAATTAGGGAATGCTTCCCCATTACGGCAACACAAGGCCAGTAGGGCTGCAGAACATGACAACATAATTCTGCCAATATTGCAGCTGAGCAGTAGCAGGTTAGGATGACCTATAATTACTGACCCTGTAGTTTTCAGAACAACCTGACAAATTGCGTCAGCTCCCAGTTTTTGCAGACTCTTAGCACAAATGTAGAGCTTTTTGGAAACTGCCGGATGCAGGTGTATTACCATACCTGTACTTTTCCTGCACTCTTGCAGATTGCATTTCTGATACTCTGTCGGCTTGGGTTTATCCACACATGTACTGTCACCTTCTGTTTCATTAGTTTCTATATTCATGCACTTCACAGTTCTTTGCTGAATACCCCCTCCACAAGAAACGGTGCACTGAAAGAGAGTAATTTTTAACATATATAAAAGTCTTTTACATGGAAATTGTGTAATATACCTGTATTTGAGCTGTAATGTCATGGGAAGCTAAAAATGCCGTATGATCCAGAACCAATGACACTAAAATACTTTATGTACTGTATTCTCCATCCAGACACCTCCATGGTGCATCACAGCCAGATTTGGCTGGATACAGTGGAGGGTTAAATAGTAAAAACACAGCACCTCAGAATGTGTCACCAAGGTCAGAGGGCTGTTTTCTACAGAGGAGGATGAGTATGATCTGAAATGTCAGTCTTACAAAGTAGGAGAGTAGTAATCCAAATTAGTACTGCACACTGACATTTTGTGTTTCCTGTGTTTTCTCAGTATCTAAATTAAACATGAATAATCAATCACAATGCTAGGACTAGAAATGACTGAGCTGAAGATTTAAAAAAAGCTAAGTGAGATGTTTTTTGTTTGGTGACATTCACATTGTGGTTACCCTTTCTTTATGACCACAAAACAACTGCCAGTTGCTTGTTCTGACTGTACACAGATGGCCATAAAAAAAGAACATTTTCAAAACATGTTCCTGTACTATTGTGTAAATGTACTTAACTCTTCCAACACCCCAGAGCATTTGATAATTCCAGTTAATTTAAAATTGTTTTTTTCTCTTCAGATAAATAGTGGCCAGCCAGGTAAATACTTCATCAGATAGAGAATGCCAGCTAATGAAGTGCAAGAGATGAAGACAGGACTGGTATCTCCTTAATTCTTCTGCAAATTATCCTCTCTCTAATGTATAACTCTGTGCATAAGTCACAGTATTAGTGGCGTGAAGTACATTAAAAGATCTTAGGCACTCTTGCAGCAACTTTAGATTAATGTTTAAAATAGTTTTTTTGTAAAGTAAAATAAATGGGATTAATAAACCAGCAAAACAGTTGCTATACATTTTGGTATTCAGTTGCTTATTTTACACATGTCTCAACATTTTCACTTCCATATTTAAGTGTTAGACTCACACTAACTCTACCTTACATTATACTCATAGTCTATTTAATGGCTGTATGTCAAAACGAGCTCATTAAATTTTCTGTGTTAAAGAACTCTCCATTGTTTCCTTACTTGTGGCTCCTGGCTTTTGGTGTTCCTTCAATGTTCTGTTCTGCTGTGAGGAGTATTTGCGATGTATGAATAGGTTTATTAAGGAACCAGGAGGGAAAGCTTTATTAGACATCCCAGTTCTTTGTAGCTAAACATATATTGCGGATACTGGAAGGTTCCCCAAAGATACACCTCATGTTTATCAACTGGATTTTCAGATGCCAAAATAGAAGGCTATTGCTCAAAATTCAGAATTTTTGTTTGTGTGGGCAAGTCCAATATTCCACAAAGTTTCTTCAAGGGTGTCCCCCACACTGCCAATAGTCTCAAACAGTGAAAAATTTCAAATGAGTAATGGAAGAGTATCAATGGTATTTCCTTTTTTATTAGAAAAGGAAAAAAGCTGCAGCCCTCCACCATCATCTAATGCAGCAACAAAAAGCAAAAGGTACCATGTCTGTCACCTGAAAGAACTGAGATGGGTTGGCTCTGAAATGTTCAGTAATATTTTCAAAAGATCTCCCATTGTTGCTGCAGCTGTGTATAAGAAACTACTTGCCATAGGCACTGAGGTCCACAAAGTGGATAATATGACCAAATGGGGCCAACTAACGACAACAAATAAAACAAGAAAGTAATGAATCCTACCGGGCCCCATGCCTGGTTAATCCACTGCGTACAAGGTTGCTTGTTACATGATGCAGTGGCATTAGGTCTTTCTGTCCAGTCACAGTAGCCGCCTTCTGGGCAGTAGATATGTCGTTTTTGCTGGCCACCACCACATGTCCTTGAACACTAACAGAAGAGATGCACAAACCCATAAGAAGAGAAGTTGGAACACATGAGAATCCAGAAACAGACCATGAAGACCATAGGAAATGTTCTTAATTTAGAAATGTGGACCCACAGGTAGCAAGAAACATGTCACTGACCCATGTAATTTAGAAAGATGTACAGGCTAGCCTGCACATCGAGTCTTACAGTCCAGATGTGAAGAAAAGCTCCGCACTGAGGCATTTATTTCATCATATGCTTGGAAAGAAACAAGGAAGAAGCCATTATTGGTCCAAAATACTTGGGGGCAAGCTGTCCCTGACATGTATTAATGCAAGGAATATAGGACAGCACGGAGGTGGCAACATAGAACAGAAAACAGAACTGCTCATGCAGTGCCACTGACAACAGTAACTTCTCTAACTAGAATGGGACTGAAGTCACATATCTGCAAGATTAATCTGTAATATTTACTGAAGGCAGTACAAGTTCATGAAATGCAGCATCTCATTTTTATGAGGCATTTGGGGACATTAAAATTCACCCAATCCATACAATAAATTAACTATTTGGCAATAAAAGCAGCATACAAAGATAGTGACCCAGGTTATTTTTTTAAACATTCTTCTGTCCATGTTCTAGTATTACTTACCAACTGATTTTTTACTATTCCTCATTTGGTCTGCATTAGAGTCTGCTTGAAATACAAAAAAGATTTCGTACCTTGACATGAAATAAGACACCAGATACACTTTGAACAATGCATTGATCCTGACCTACAAGGAATTGCATCCCTATGGACAGAGAATTAGAGCTGACATCTGATAAACGAACCTTTTCAATCCAATTCTACCCAGTATCCTTAGCATGAGGACAACTGCCAAGGTTGGAGAAGTGTTTTTACAAAGTATTTTAAGAGGCAAATGGGTGCAATCAGTTGGCTACTCTTATTTTTTCAACCCTTACTAACTGCTGTGATAGAAAAGCCACATCCTGTTCTCCTCTTTATGGCAAGTGTGATTTGTCAGTAGCCTGTAAGTAAGCCATGTGATCATCTTCCTTGAAATCCAAAAGCACAGTGCTGCAGACACTGGTGCTTTTTCCAAAGTGGGTGTGAACACTAAAATGAAATCAGACCACGTGCTTTTAGCTGACATAAATGTATGCCTGGCTGCCTATAAGTTTGCTGGCACAGACTTGTATTATGAAATGACCCAAAAGTCAGATTTTTCCTATGCCCAATCTCAGCCTCTGGCCCCACAAAATTCAAGCCCAAAATTGCAAAGGAAAATTTAATCATAATGAGAAAGCAACACTAACATGGCTGCAAAAAGGATCAGTCTGAATTAATCACATTTACTGATGAAGTAGGACCGCTAAAACAAATCTTCCAGGCCACCTGCTTCTGTCTTTCAGGGTATGGTAATTTACAGCTCTAGCTGCCTATCACAAGCAATCCTAAGAATGATTCTACTAAGTCTTACAATCATCTGTGACAAGTTTTGCTGTAACCATACACAAGGACTGCAGAGCCTCTGAGTGGTATTAGCTGTGTGCCTGCCTTTGAGGGAAAGTTTAGCTAACTGAAGGGGATCTAACAGTCCCTGTCAATGGACATGCAGTTGTTCATTTCCAAAGCTTCTTTTAAAGAACAATACCTCATTCCAGGGCTCCACATGCCACTGCAAGCAAGGCTCCATGTTACAGCTAGTGTTGAGTTGTGGTTTATATCCAAGTAATTGGCAATGAAACGGTCTGAGCAGTCGCTTTTCACGAACGTCAATGCAGTGAACATCTCGGGTCTTGAAACCGCCGTTGCAGTTAGCAGAGCACTATACACAAAACAGAAAGGGGCACATCTCCAAATGATGCTCTGCTGAGGGGTGGTCCCTTCCCTAGTCACCAAGGAGGACAGCCTGGAGCTTTGAACATCCTGACTCAGAGAGGGAATTCCCAGTTTAACATAACAACAATCTGTTGTCAGGCTTAAACACTGGTTTTCATCATAGCAAAGCAGAACGTGCCATGTAAATACTTCCTTTTCTAGAATATCCATTAGTAACACAGAAGCATATCTCATTAGGAAATCCTGCAAGCTATTTAAAAAAATGTTATAGGGGAAGAGTCATAGCGCAATAAATACAAAAAAGGAATCCTGTATTCAGGGAAATTGTCGGTTCTTTAGTCATTTTGGTGGGAGGGGGGAGAGTTGAAGTACAGTTGCATGAGTTTATTTCTTCTTCAGCTCTTTCACCTCTTCTCCATGAAAGAGGCAGGTGCCTACGGCAGCAGACTGCCTAGGCTGGCAAAACCTGAAGATAGTGGATTCATCCCACAGAAGCAGTTCCCACCCTCACTCTCCTTGCTCCTCCATGGCACCAGCAGGATCCATACCCCAGGAGCAGACTGGGCATGACATAACAGGAAAGAAAAGAGAGAAACCCTGAATCTCACCAGCAGCCTGTAAAATCTTCTCAGTTGTGAGCACTACTGGCGAGCCAAGCAAGCCCTTCCAGTCTCCTATTTCTCCCCAGAGCTTGCTCCAAGGCCTCATGCAGCAGCACCAGGTTCTATCACCAAATATCAAAGTCCAGGACCTCTCCTGCTGCTGAACTGAATTTGCTACCCCAAAGATAAGGGCAAATACACATTTAATTATTTTTGCCTTCATCCAGAATTAAAGCCAATTTTGCCTACACCACTAAATAACCTCAGATCAGCTTTCATCTTTACTGCCATAATGCCATATAACAACTGATGCTGTTCTCCTTTGCATAAATAAGCATTCTTCAGTTGAACAAAGAACCTGAATATAATACTTTCCCTGGGAGCTGAAGGACAGACGGAAGGGGAGTCCATACTTATGTTCACAGAAGTTTCTGTCCCTCTGGGTGGAAACAATGGACAGAAATGACTGTGCAAGAAATGGAGTACACACACCCCAAAAATAGGTGCAAATTATATTTGGTATTAAACTCAGACTGTATGACCTAGTCTGAAGCACCTTCCTTTTAGGGGAGGGGAAGAATCAGATGAGAGTAAAGGAACAGAGAAAGCTCTGCTACGCTATCAGGAGAATATAGCCATCTTGATGTGATAAGGCGCCTTAAAAATATTTGAAATGAGTAATTGCCACTTGCAAAAATGAACAAAAATTAGCCATTTTTATATATGAATTGTAATTACATTTGTATAGTACAATTGCTGGAAAATAAGGGGGGCTAACACAACAAAAGCCTACTTGGAAAACCCTTTTGCCTCACACTGGCCTCACAACTGGACTGACATTTTAAAACAGTTGTTTCCCATAATATTTTATCATTAAACCTGATTTCTAGTTACTTTCTGTGACATAACTATCATCTACTTATTGCAAAAGCAATAATATTTATGACGAAAAAATGAAGGTGAAATATGCCCTACTGCAACCGGGATAGCAGAATGTCTATGTATCATTTAAAATTAATTTCAGAGACTTAAATGTGGTTATGTAATGTCTTGGCCTTTCCTGGACTTACTAACCAGGCAAGTATTTCATGCAAAAATCAATTCCGTGTCAAAAAGCTCAGTAATATAACAGGTTTTGTAACAACTATAACCTTTTCTTTGTATGAATCTGCCCTCTAGTCTAATGGCAACGTTTGCAAAAATGATACATAGTGAGAAAGTTTGAGAGATCTTTCTCTTTATTATATCAACACCACTTCAAATAGAATGTTGTAGGTTTTCTCTTTTGAGTCTTGAAAAATAACGCACTGTTTGAAGCCCCAACTCTAGACAGTGTGGAGACAAAAAATGTAACAAGCTCCAAAAAGTCACCGAAGTCCTTCTGGGTGGTCATCACACATCTTACAATACCATAGAAGAAATCAAATGTAATTTCTTGCATTCTGCTTACCACCTTGGACACTTTTCGGTCTCTTGACCAGGTCCGTGTATGTAACTAGGACCAAATAAGGCCATGGCAGGCATTCTTCCTATACGTTTTTAGTTAAAGCAAAACTTAAGCAGTTACATGAATGGGCAACAGACCATGCCACACAAGGGAGATAACATGGTGGGCAAGGGTGAGTGGGAACGTACCAATTCCCTCTGCCAAATTCCCACTTGCTTCTTGAAATTAGGATGTGCCTCTGGAGGCAGAGATCAAAAAGATGACACATCCAAAGATGTGCAGCTCTGCCCTAGCATCATGGATGGTGAGCCCCGCTTTAGCTCTAGATGCAAAGGTTAATGAGCATGATCCCCACACAGGAAGAACAAAATTCACAGCAGATGTGTTACCCATAAATAACTTAAGTCAGGAAATTAGTAAATTAGTGTTGAATGGTCAACTGGGAATCATGTATGCATTCACTGAGTAAATAATTATTTTTTAAATTAAGTATTTAGAACTCCCTACTCTCTGTAGTTAGCAAGCTGACTGTTCACACACAGCTCTGAATGAAGTTACCTTGCTCCAATTTCCTGTTTTCCAGCTAGCACATGGGCGGAGATAACATTTTCTTGCAGGATCAGGCTTTTTCACATGCTGACAGTGAGATGTGTTCCTGCTGCTGCACTCCACATGTCTCCAGAAAGCCCCCATTCCGCAGGTAGTAGAGCACTGCACAAGGGTGAGAATAAAAGCCAGGGGAAAATGCAGCATTAGTAAATTATTCTGGAGCAATCCAGGAACCTAAAAGTAATTATCCAGAGCCATTTTAGATGACCTGGGTTATCTGAGATACTCAAAAGAAGGTTTCAAATTCACCTCAAGCTTACTTGAGGTCCTGAGGGAGGGCTTTTTGTTGCCTTGTCAAGAAAATACCAATTGTGCTTTATACCATGCATGGCTCTTTGGCACACTCCTGCTTACTGAGACATTCTAAATCTGTACCAGCTGCTCCACTCTTTCCTTCTTTGGGGATCCACTGTAAAATCTCATTGTATCCAATATTCAGCCCTGTTCCCTCTCTACCCCTAATACTGCTGATGAGATATCCAGCAAATTGAGTGCATGATGCTCAAAATCTGAAATAAATTTTGTGAGACCCTTCAGAAAACTGCACAGGAAAAGGACTGTTGAAATAAGGAATTCAGAGTGGCTAAGCGTTCCCAACATTTGGGAGGGTTTTAGTGTCTGAGGTAAGAGAATATTCATCATGCCAGTCCAGATCCCAAGAGTGCACAGTCTTCACCAAGAAAGGCACTATCATCGTGTTTTGAAACAGGAAGGGGTGACATGTGGCTGGAGACATCCATTTACTTTCTTCTGCCTTAAAATGGGACAGTGGACTATACACAGAGTCAAATCCAACACATGCCAAGCAGCCTGTAGCTGGCATGAGAAACAGCATAAATAATGTTGGATTAAGTCAGCAAAATGTTGAAGAAGCAACTGCTATCGTGTGGTTTGAACGCCCAACACAGAAGTGGGAGAGTTAAACAGGGAAAGCTGAGTAAGTGTCCTTGGAAATCTAGGCTGGGAACAAAAAACATTGAAGACCCAAAGCTGTTACCAGATTCAGAGAAACAGAGAAGTGGTTAATGGTCACACTAAGGATTTTGGAAAAACTGCACATTATGAAGAGTGTGAATCAGCAAGGCCTCTGCAGCATGTCATCTCCAGCTTCCGAGATTCCTGGGACATCTGTCCAAGAGGCCAGAAAAATCTTTTTTAAGGGGACTGCATACTACTCTTCAGTTTTGCATCATCATGTATCTATCCGAGACAACTTGCCTGTTCAAGAGGGTGGACTGTCCTTGTCTTGATTGCTGACTGTTTGATGGCTTCCCCCATCCCTGATACACCAGTCTGACAACACCAAGACTTTATGGAAGGGCTGCTCAGTTTTGACCAAAGCCCCATGCTGACCAGGCATGAGAAGACAAAAGATAGTTCCAGGGATGATGCTGGGCAGATCATACTTATAAAGCTTTATGTTCTTGTCTGAGGTAGATGAAACACAGCATGATCCTTTCAAGTGCAGCTTACAGAGCCAAGACAGAAAGGCACCATGCTGCTAACAGTACTGGGAGAAAGCTTTAGCTTTCTTGACCAGTGTTCCATGTTACGTAGAGGAGACCAATTGCTCTGAAGTTCAGGAAGTCTCATTGTTTTTCCCTTTTGTCATTCAGAAATGAAGGCTTCCCCTTGTCACAGTAGATGTCTATTACAGAAGGAGGAAGTGCAGGTGACTTTTCATGATCAGTAACAGAGGTGCAGAATGAGCACATCTGGTGTAATGGGGTAACTTCGGCACCCAGAAAGCTCTCAGAAAGGGAAAAATAAGAGCTCAGAACAACCTCAGAAAGCAGCAGGAAAGAAGTCAGAAGTTACAGACAGAAGCACCAGTGTCACTGGGCACTGTTTTGCCCTACTCTAATTAGTGCTCTCCCTCGGGAAGTAAGTGCCAACACTATTATGGGACATGTTACACCATTCCATCTCAGCGACTATCACCATTCTTGGGCACTATTTATTTACTATTATAGATATAGCCTAAGGAGCAGAGAAACATTAGAACATTGGCAGTTACTAAAAGAGAAAGACAGAGAGTATAGCAAGATACCCATCTAGGCTGATGTGGCAGTCTTGAAATATCAATGCCTTGGAGAGGTGTCATCTAAAAACAGGCACCAAGTTTTACTAAGAACATGTAAGCAGAAAGGGCAAAAATAAAGTCAGAAAACTGTAGACTAAAGATGAATTAAAAGTATCAAACAATAAAAGAAGGTTCTGTGAATGTTAGAATCAAGGTGTGTGTGTGGAATACAAAACTTCTGTTTCATGAGAAAGATAATAGCTGACTTATTTACAGAATTAAAGAATGGTTGAGGTAGGAAAGGACCTTTGGATGTCATCTTGTCCGACCACACTGCTCAAGCTGGCCACCTAAAGTCAGTTGCCCAAGACCATGTCCAGATGGCTTCAGAATATCTCCAAGGATGGAGATTCCACAAATTCTCTTTTTTAGCAACCTTTCTTCTTCAAACTTGACAAAAATAAAAAGTTAAATGTGCCTGGCTTCACATGAAGTTAATTTTAACAAGAAACAATAGCACATAAAACATTCTTTTAGGAAATAAGGAAAATATGGTCTAGATGAAATAATAACCAGATTGGTGCACAGCTAACTGAAAAACTGTAATAAAGCAGTCCTTGGTGACTCAGTGTCAAAATGAAAAGACATTTAAAATATGGTCCTGCATGGCTCTGTCCAGAGCCAAGCTCTCTTCGGTATTTTCATTAACTGACTGAATGATGAAAGAGAGCACGCACTTAAAAGATATGGAGATTGATGCCAAGTTGGGAGAGTTGCGGGAATCTTGGAGGATACAATCTGTATTAAAAAAACATTTTGCCAAGCCAAAAATTGTAAGAAAACAGTAACCGGAAATTCAAAAACATAAACAACATCCTATATTTAGGGAGAATTTTTTATACATACAATATACATGTAGAAATACATATAGATATAGATAATACCTAGAAATACTGTATTAAGGGATCCGAGGTTTACACTGGATGACAAATTGAACAAATTAAAGTGAGTTAGTTACAAAACAAGACAAATCTCATCCCAACGTTCACAAAGAGGGTCATAAATAAAATGATAGCAATTATTCCATTTTATTTGCCAGGTGTCAGCTGGGGCCATAATGAACATCATTGATGAAGAAATGTATGATGAAACTGAAGCAAGTCCAGAGGAGAACAACAAATTCACTAGATATTTAGAAAACACAAGCAAAATCTGAAAAGAACCAGACTGTTTTACTCAAAAATCAGATTCCAAAACAGTTATTAAGATGATAATTACCCTCCATGGTCTGCATATAAAAATTAGAATATTTATTTTCGTACAGGAGATGATGGTTGTGTATAAGGAAGACATTTCTAATGGGGGTAATGAATGGCTAGAACAGATTGTAGCATATCTATAGCACAGACTTCTGTTTGGGATGTGCTGGGAACCACCTTTGCCTGGACTTTCTCTTGTAGGCTCTTTCACCTGAGCAGACACAAATGCAGGTCTTTGGGCACGTGCAGAGGGAAATGCTTCACTTGTCCCACTTGAATATGGGAAGGTAAAGCCATTCTCACCTGGTCGTGAGAAGGCACAAGATGAAACTTTAGACTGCCATCAGAAATGCATCTCCTGAACAAGCACTGATGTGGTGGTGAACAGAGTAGGGGCCTCACCCACTGGCTGCATTCAGGCAGAGGGCACCAACACGATCATGGTGGTCGAGCTGTGCCCCTACTGCCATGGAACACACTAAGTCATCTCTTGCTGTCCCTTTTAGCCCTGCATTTCACAGAATCAGAATGGTTTGGGTTGGAAGGGACTTAAAGATCATGTAGTTCCCCCCGCCCCTACCATGAGCAGGTACACCTTCCACTAGACCAGGTTGCTCAAAGCCCCATCCAACTTGGCATTTGCATTTCTGCATTTCCATTAACTTGTATCATTCCAGGCAGGCCTGAGAGCAAACACATACAGAGAAACAGATTGTTGATAGCCTTCTCCATCAATATTGAGAGACAGACCAGCACAAGGAGGCTTCCAGACCTGGAGCCCTGACTGTACTCTTTGGCTTGATTAAAAAAAGCCATCAGAAAAATGAGGTAATTTGTTCAGATACCAAAGTCTCTCATTTTAGGAATCACGATTTGAGGAATATAAAATGCATTAGCATCATCCCACACCCCTATCTACATAAAACTACAAGATGTTAATTAGAAATTTGTAAAACATGAGTAGGCCCCCTGATGACTATATTCTCTTATATAGTTGCCAGAATTGGGTGGTAGCTCCCTCACCAGCCCTGACCCCACAGTAACTGCTGTCTCAGGACACAACAAGGTAAGAGCATAGAAACCTAACCATCGAAAAGGCTGGTGCTGGGTATTTGTATAGGGAAGTCAATAGCTACATACATAAAAGAGTAAGCACTTCTCCAAGGCCATAGAAAACTTTGTAAACTACATTGCTCCTGCAGGGAAAGTAGAAGTTACCCAAGTATAATAATTATTCACTAATGACCAGGGATTAGAGGACACTGGGACAAGTAATGGCCTTTCAGACCGAGTATCTTCCAAATGCTTTACACCTCGAAACTTCTCAAAGTCTCTGTAAGCTGTACTTGTTTTACTTATTCAAACAGAAAGTGCTTTTGAAAGTGAGCATTACTGGATATTAAAACCTGCTCTGATTGAATTTCATTACCTTTAGGCATTAAAAAGTTCATTTGGGGATAGCCATTAACAAAGATAAAATAACTTAATTTCTACATTCAAACAAGACGTCGTATAACACTGTAAATGTCTGCTGCTATATCCAAATACTACTGCAAAACCATAACCACTGGCCTGACAATCTTCTGTACCAACAAAACGAAGTACTTCTACTTTACCACTGTTACAACCCAGTTCCAATATACAATAACCTAAACTTCAAGCAAAAGGTGCAGGACTCCGTATTACAATGCCTCCCCATAGGCATGTACTGGACAAATGATGAACCCCAGATATACCAGTTTAAACTTGCACTAATATTCTTATCTTTGCTTTCTAGATTAAATTGTTTTTACCAGGCTGAACACTACTCTTAAGTTCAGAGACATTTGCTTAATGGTGGATACAAATGCTGGTGGTGAGATGAAAGAGAAATGCACCACAAAACCCTGCTATATTAACAGCCAATTAAAAATAACTGTAACCACCTGTGGTATTAATGTGCTTTAGACAGCAGTAAACCTAGCTTACTTACATGGCCCTGCTCACTTACTAAGTTAGGGAACACACAGAGAGAAATGATATGTAAGTGAAGGTGAAAACACAACACATCTAAGGCAAACCTGCATTATGTACAAATTTGGAGATGCAAGTATATTCACTTGGTGTCTCCAGGATTCATTCAATAGCTTAAATTTTGCTGTGATCTACAACATAAGAAGTACTTCTAGAAAAGTGTATGTAGAACAGAATAGAACAGATTTCAGAATAAAATAGAATACAGAATACAACAGAATGGAATCCAAATAGATGAGAACAGAATAAAACACAAGAGAACAAAATAGAATAAACCACAACAAACAGAACAGAACAGAAAGAAACAGAAGAAAGAACTGAATAGGAAACAGCAGAAGAGAATACAACAGAATATAACAGAATAGAGCAGAATAGAGCAGAACAGAAGTAAACAGAAAAGAACAGAACCAAAGAGAATACAATAGAACAGAACAGAATATAATACAATAGCATATAATAGAATAGAATAGAACAGAATAGAATACAGTAGCATATAATTAAATAGAACAGAATAAAATAGATTAGAATAGAATGGAACAGAATACAAGAGAATACAACAGAATAGAATAGAATAAAAAATGGAATTGAATACAAGAGAACAGAAGAGACCGAAACAGAAGAGAATATAACAGAAAAAATCAGAATAAAATACAACAGAATGGAATGGAATGGGAATAGAACAGAACAGAACAGAATGCAATAGAACAGTATAGAATAGAATAAACAGAATAGAATAAACAGAAGAGGATAGAACAGCAGAACAGTATAGAATGGAATAAACCAGAACAGAATACAATAGAACAAAACAGAACAGAATAGAACACAACTGAATAGAACAGAAAATATTAGAACACAACAGAAGAGAACATACACAGAACAGTACACATTGGAACGGAAAAGAAAACAATGAAATACATTGGAACAGAATGGAACGGAACGTAGAAAAGAAAATAGAACAGAACAGATCACCATAGAACACAACAAAATAGAATGGAAGAGAATGCAAATGAGAGAAAAGAACGCAACAGAACAGAATAGAATACAACAAAAGAGAACAGAATACAACAGAATATGGAATAGAAGAGAACAGAACAGAATAGAATACAATAGAACAGAACAGAAAAGAATATAGAATGGAAGAGACCAGAATATAGAACAGAATAGAACAGTATATAGAATGTGACAGAACAGAACACAGAATGGGTCAGAAAAGAACAAAATACAACAGAATAGAATTGAACTGAACACAATACAATACATTAGAACACAATAGAATACATTAGAATAGAATATTGAATAGAACAATAGAATAGAATATATAATATTCTATAGAATATCTAATATAGAATACAACACAACAAAATATAATAGAATACAACAGAAGAAAATTGAAGAAGGGAAGGGCAGGGCAGGGGAGAACAGAATAGCATATAGAATGGAAGAGAATAGAATACAGAAGGGAACAGAATAGAACAGAAGAAAATAAAATAAAATAAATCAGAACAAAACAGAACAGAATATAATACAATAGAATAGAATAAAATAGAACAGCACACAACAGAATAGAAGAGCATAGAGTAGAATAGAACAAAATACAATAGAATAAACAGAACAGAACAGAATACAATACAGTAGAATAGAATATAGAACAAAACACAATAGAACAGACCCAAATGGAATGGAAGAGAATAGAACAGACCCAAATGGAATGGAAGAGAATAGAACAGAACAGAATACAATACAATAGAAAAGAACAGAACATATACTACAACAGAACAGAACAGAACAGAATGTAGAATAGAACAGAATATCGAATAGAATAGCATATAGAACAGAACAGAATATAGAACAGAATATAGTCTACAATGAGACAGAATGGAATGGAACAGAACACAATAAACCAGAATGGATTGCAATAGAATAGAGCACAACAGAGTAGAATAGAATAAAATGGAATAGAATGTAACAGAACAGAACAGTACAGAAGATAATTGAATATATAATAGAATAGAAATAGGATAGGGTAGAGTAGAGTAGAATAGAATGGGACAAAATAGAACAGTACAGGACAGAATGGTACAGGACAGAACAGAATGGAACAGAACAGAATAGAATGGAATAGCATAGAACAGGACAGGATACAATAGAACAGAAAGAACAAAAGAGAACAGAAAGAAGAGAATTGAATATAGAATAGAACAGAATGGAAAGGAACAGAATCAAATGGAACAGAATACAGCATAACAGAATAGAATACAACAGAACAGAATAGAATAGAATGCAACAGGGCAGAATAGAATAGAATAGAACAGAATGGAATACAATAGAACAGAATAGAATATAGACTAGAACAGAACAGAAAAAAGAACAGGATAGAATAGAACAGGACAGAACAGAATACAATGCAATAGAATGGAATAGAACAGAACAGAACAGAACACATTAGAATATAATGGAATACTATACAATACAACAGAACAGAACAGAATGGAATGCAATACAATACAGTACAATACTATAAAACAGAACAGTTTAGTATAGAATAAGTTACAACAATCTAGTCCAGCCGCCTGACACCGCTTCAGGGCTGACCAAGGGTTAAAGCTCGTTACTAAGGGCATTGGCCAAATGCCTCTGAAGCACTGACAGGCCTGGGGCATCGCCCACCGCCCCAGGAAGCCTGTTGCAGTGTCTGACCACCCTCTCGGTGAAGAAGTGCTTCCTGACGTCCAGTCTGAGCCTCCCCTGGCGCAGCTTTGAACCCTTCCCGCGTGTCCGTCAGCGGATCCCAGGCAAAGGGATCAGCACCTCCCTCCCCACGCCCCCTCCCCAGGAAGCTGCAGAGAGCAGCGAGGTCGCCCCTCAGCCCCCTTTGCTCCAAACCAGACGAGCCCAGAGCCTCAGCCGCCCCGCGCAGGCCATGCCTTCCCGCCCTCCCACCAGCGCTGTTGCCCTCTGGGCGCCTTCGAGGACCTTCACACCCTTCTGAAATGGCGGGGCCCAGCACCGCGCACAGCACCCGGGGTGAGGCCGCACCGGCGCTGGATGCGGTGGGACGTCGCCCCTTCTGAGCGGCGGGGTGGGCTGCCTTTGGTGCCCCCGGGATGCGGTTTGTCCCTCGGCTGCCCGGGCACTGCTGGCTCACTGAGCCGGCTGCCCCCAGCACCCCGACCCCTTCCTGCAGGGCTGCTCTCCAGCCGCGCCTCTCACGGTTTGTGCCCCGTGTCACTCCATCCAGGAGCAGAATCCAGCATTTGGACTTGTTAAACTTCGTCCCCTTAATCACTGCCCAATGCTCCGATCTATCTAGATTCTCTGCAAAGCCTCCTGCCCCCTGAGAGAGTCAACATACATCCCGGTTTGGATCAGCACCAAACCTGCTAATGGTGCATTCAACTCCCATCCAGATAGCTGATAAGAATATTGAACAGAACTGGCCCTAGAACTGAGCCCTGATGAACAAACGCCTCTCATGACTAGACACCAGCCAGAGGTAGCTCCATTCACTACAGCCCTTTAAGCCCTGCCATCCAGCCAGTGCTTCACCCAGAAACTGTGAACCTGCTCACACCACAGCTGGACAACTTGTCCAGAAGGATACTGTGAGGGATTTTATGAAAAGCATTATTAAAATCCAGAAAAACTACATCTACCACCTTCCCTTCATCTGCTAGGTGGGTGACCTTATCATAGAAGGACATAAAATTAGCTAAACAGGACTTTCCCCTTGTGAACCCATGCTGACTGCACCTGATGATTGCACTGTTCTCTAAATGCCTTTCAACAGTACCCAGTATGAACTGGTTCCATAATTCTCCAAGGAACTGAGGTTAGACTACCAGGTCTGTAGTTCCCTAGGTCTTCTTTCACACCTTTTTTGTAAACTGGAGTAACAGTGGCTAGCTTCCAGTCACCAGGGACCTCCCCAGACTCCCAAGACCTTTGAGAGATGATCAATGATGATCAACAGGGGTCCTGCTAAAACTTCTCCTAGATCCTTCAGTACTCTGGGATGAATTCCATCAGACCCCATAGACTTGTGACCAGCTGGTCCCTTACAATTTCACCATCCAGATATGGACAGTTTTGCAGAATTAATAAATAAAGACACATTCTATAATGTAAACAATCTAATATTAGATATTCCAAATTACCAATAATTCTATGAGAAGTAGTTCATTTGTTTTTATGACACTCATTTCAGGTAATCATGACAAACTAAGGAGCTTTATTTCCTCATCAGAGGTGCAGACAGCTGTTCATACTCTCCACTTACTTAATGAGTTAAAAATAACTTACCTCACTCCAGTTGCCTACTATCCAGTAGGCATCACCAGGCAAATTGTTGGACGTTGTTAGGTGGCTGCTTTCTGTGACATTTGTTAAAACAACCTCAGATGTTGGACTTTGGTTCCTGAGACCATGCTTGAGAGCTGATGATAGTGTGCTGGTGGTTACGGTGTCAGGTAGCTTCATTTCTCTTCTGTTGCCAGTCAGGTCTCTTGGCACATGACCAAGCACTGTGGGCATTACTGTAACTGATGCCTGTGGGGTAGTTACTTCTACGACAGGCACATCAACTTGCAGACTGATATAGTTTGCTGTTGTTGGAAATGCCAACCCTTGTGTTGCTCTGCTAACAGGGGAGAGCATAGAATGGTCTTGGTGATGAGACACTGGGAGGGGCTGAGAAGTTACACTCTCATTTTGAAGGACAGGAGAGTCAGTATCTAGAGTTGTGCTCCTGGTTCTGATTTCAGGATTGAGTTCTGTGCTGTAAAGGAGATCAGCTGGTTTCTCACTGCCTCCAAGTGACCCATCAATGTCATCAGATTCTTCAGTCAAGTAATCATAGCTGGAAGTTATTACCAAATTACTAGTAAAAGAGGAGACAGGAGTGTCCTCACTTCTTTGCACCTCACTCTCTAGAGTAGAAACCGGCTCACTTTCAGAAATGTCTTCAGCATGCCTTATAATTTCAGTAGTTAAGCTATTATGAAAAGGCCGTGAAGTACTATTTAGATGTGAACTATCTTCAGTAGAAACGACTGGATAATTGTAAACATCACTTGGCCCAGCAAAATTATTTTGTGATGTTCTGCTGACTGTTCCTTCTTTTTCTGAACCATTACCCAAACCAGAGGACGTAGGCAACCAGGGAGTTACACTTTCAGGCTCAGGTATTTTTGCTGTTGTATGGGATCTTGGGTTTGGTATGGGTATTCTGTGCGGAGGACTCTGTTTGGGATTAGCAGTTGTTTTTCTGATTATGATCTTTCCTCTTCTGGGTGCTAGTGGAGGTATCAGAAATCTTCCAGCAGAAGGACATTGCTGGAGACCACACAGGGCCTTCGAGTTTGGTCTCTTTGAAGTATCACATGGCTCATCATTATTTTTGGCACAAGTGACGTTACGAGTCCTTACTCCACCACCACATGTAACAGTACACTGCAAACAAAACAGAATTAAATGTACCTCCCCTCTTCATTCTGCTGCACATATCAATAAAAATAAGTATAAAATGGCATCTGTTTATAATAAAGAAGCATCATTATAATCAATGACCATGCTTTTCCTGAGGAACAAGCCTTTCATTCTAGTTATGTTCTACTATCATGGAGTTCCTTCCAAACTTTTAGAACAGTAAATGTCACCTTGGGGAAACAGCAGTGAAAAAAGACTATACAATAAAGACAAAACATGAAAGTAATATACTAGAATTTGATTTCTTCAGTGAATCACAAAAGTTGTTTAGCCAATACCTTTTCCACCAGGGTTATAAAAAACAGAATAAAAGCCTGCCAACAAAAGAATACCTGACTGGCGCAGTGCTGGTTACACACAGTGCCACAAACCTGCTGTGATCATCCATGCAGCTCACAGATCCTTGTTGACTTTATGAAATTAATTTTTCATTCAGTCTTAGTGTAACCACCACATGCTGCCAGGGCTGCTAGCATGCCTCTCCTAAATTACAGACTACTGAATGTAATTAACCTATCTGGCTTCTATATAACTGGGAACACTATTGTGTATATAATGGGTGCTGAAAGCTAAGAAGACTCGGTTTTCCCATGATGTTTTTCATACTCAGCCCCACAGGCACAGCCATGCCTTCGGTAGCTGTCACTTCACTGAGGACTATCTGGAATTTCAACACACTTCTCTGGTTTGAGGTACTAAAGCTGGATGACTGGTCGAGTATGAAAGGAGACGTTACATACAACCTAATGGAGGAAGTCTTCTAGGATGCAAGAGGGCAATGGTGGTCAATCACCGAACTTGCTAATGGTGCATTCAACTTCCACATCCAGATCACTGGACTTGGAAGTTTTGAAAAAAACTTCATTTTTATTCACACCTGAATGGAAAATATTTCTTGTGCATTTGTTGTCATGATTGTCAACTACACTGGTAACTAAACTACCTATTTATGAGGTGAACCATAAGCAAGTCATGCTACAACAGAATCAGAATAAAGTAATTCTAAAATTTCATATAACTTAAAACCCTGCTTCTCCCCACTTCGCAAGAAATATTTTAGTGCATTTTTAGTTTTCATGGAGAAGTAGATCGCTCCACATGTTGGGGACCCTGAACTATGCCTTCATTCAGTGGAAAGTGAAGTTGTGAAACACCTGTAGATAGCAGCATCCTAATCTAAAGAGAGCTAAGAGACATGAGGTCCTTCCACAGCTTAAAACCTATGACAAAGCACAGCAAATGAGTGCTCCCTGCTAGTACTAACAAACATTGCAGAATATGTTGCAGTATATTAAACAAATTCAGTATATTGCAGTCATCATTTTGACGACCTCACATTGTGCAGGCCATCAGCTGCCAGTGAAATTACTGCACAATATTTAATTAACTGCCAAAGGATACAAAGATATTCTAGCATTTGCTAGAGCTTCAGATTAACACTAGAAGGAAAAAGGCTGCATGCTATGGGAAGAACAGCAGAATTATTAATGCAAGAGATACGAATATAAAGAATGTAAAAATGCTTCTTTGTAGGCTTACAGACATGACACAGAGCCTCCCCCTACCTGGTCACAGCAGTAATGAGTATTACACAGTGTATTACAAACTTCTCAGCATGCAAGCATGTTGTTCTGCAATCCCAAAAGTTCAGCAAGCCAAACCCCTAGAAACAGCTAACAGGCAACACTTGCTGAGGTTGTCAGCAAGCAGGGTAGTTTTTTATTCTTCTGCACAAATGATTTGGAAGACATGTTAGCAAAAAAAAAAAATAATTAAAAAAGGGCAAAAAAGCAGGTCATTGGTCTTCTCTGCTGAATATAATAGGTCATTTTGAAAAAAAAAATTCAATATTACAGCTGACATGAATTTACCTCAGTCCAGTTGCTCACTGTCCAGTCAGATGGGCACAAGACATCTCTGTTGCATGACAGATGGGTCTTTGGTTTAAGCAGGTGCTGGCACTCTGTAACAGCCAGTGCCTGCTCATCAGATCCCACTGTCTGGATGCAAAGTACGGTTCGCTTCTTCAGGCCTGTTGGGCCACACGTGGCTGAACATTTCTGCCATTCTCCTGCCCACCATCTGAAAACATGGGGGTAAGAAACATCAGAAAACAATCCATCACAAGCACATTAAGGAAAAGGTCAGAGACTACAAGAAAAGGAACCAGTAATTTAAAATCTGGATTCAGATATATGGTTTTCATATTAAGTCCAGGTCACTTGAGCTTTCTCATGTACCCTGTGCTCCAGTACCAGCCCATCACTGAAAGATGCTGATTCCCAGATGGAAGTAGGCACTGAGTATTATGTTTCTACAATGTATAAGAATCCACTGAGTAGTTGGTTCAAATCCAAATCTGAGGAACTGCTAACAAGTTTAATAAGCTATTTGCTCCATTCTATCTGCTTATTGCTACCTGAGTACAGTTAACAAATGGGAATCACTGGAAGGTCTGTAATGACAGCACAGAGGTGGACAAAGTCCCCTCACACACGTCTATGCAGGCAATACTGCACAAGTGCTCAAACGGGCCCTGTGTTACCTCCAGAAGGGGAAGCAGCAAGGCAACAACTCCAAAAACCAGGCTAGTCAGAGCTATGCTTGTGCACCCACATGGGATCCGTGCCCTGCAGTGCTGTACCTCTAGGTCTAGTCTCTGGGCCTGCACTAGGCTGGAATTCTCCATCCTTTGTTCCTTCATGAAGTAAAAATGAGCCCCTTAAGTGTTTGTCTCCTAATTAAAGATGATCTTCTGTAGCGTGCTATGCAATGTTCCATCAAATGAAAGATAAATGTTTCCTCTAGTGCCGTAGTTTCCAATGCAAAACACCTTACTGACAAGAGCCATCCCCTTTATATTCAGTTTACCTTAGCCTTTTCCCAGCTTCATCCACCTATTTCTTCTCATGCTGACCCAGAGTGGATCTAATATCTGCATACCTGCCTGCCACGATAAGAAAGGAGGGCAAAAATTTCTGTGTTTGTACTATTTGAGAAGCACTGGCATCAACTGTGACATTGGCCTAAAGATGTATACCTTTATACTTTTAGAAAAAAAAAACAACCAAGGAAAGTCTTCTTCCTTCGAGTTAAGAGTGCCCTAGGCAAGAACATAGCTCCAAGCTGCTGTATGTAATCTGGCTCAGCTGTGAATTTTAAGCCACAAAAGCTCCTAGACAGTATTACTTGTTCCTGAGTTTTGAAGCAGGTCACGACAAAGCCTTGAGCTGGAAACAAAACAGTGATATGTTTAGAAAATATCTTTCTAGACAGAAAGGCAGAAAAAATTAGGTTTGGCTTACAACCAACAACATTCTACTACATTTTTCTCCTTTTCAGGTCAATGAACTTAGAGCAAAATAATCCCATTCTGATAAATGTTCAGAAGTTCAACGTCCAGTTTTATAATAGGTTTTGCTCCTTGCTTTGTCTCCCATCTTATTGCATTTCTGTCTTCTTCAGTTTCCTGACAATCCCTCTCCTCTTTCCTCTGTAGTTTCCATGTTCCTTCTCTGTTTTCTGATTAATTTATACTTCAGTTGCAAATGAGCCATCACTGATGTGGAAGGCACTGATATCTATTCCTAATCATTAAAAAAAATAATAGTTACTCAGAACAATCAAGCTATGCACATAGCTCACTTGAGTAACTACCTGATCTTCCCTGGGTTACTTACACCTACCCTCCTTCTCTTTAGTTACGTATACATATTGCATTTCTTTGTAAATAACCCTAGAAAACCTTTGGGGCACATACGGTTTCGCTACATGCTCTAGAATGCAGCCCATTGCCACCACAACCCTGTGAAAGGTCTCTGGGCATTGCAGTAATGAAAGAAAATTTTTTTCTCCTTCTCCTGCCTTTCTTTGGATTGTTTCTTGCTCTTCCAGGCTTCTGCAAACAGCAAAGGAAAACTAACAAGTGGTTAAAGAGAAAAAGTAAGCACACCTCAGCAGAACACAGAAATAAAAAAAAGAAAAATGAACCTGAATCAAGCCATTTCAGGGTTATTTTCATCTCTTGCACCTTCTTTTCAATTTTATCATCCCTAATATCTTGTAAATTGCTGACACTTCAGCACGAATGCAACTTAAGTATGTGAATTGTCCCATTAATTTTAATGAAATCATACCACATATTTCAAGCCACAGACATGCTAAGCTGACACCCCCTCCCTCACCATTCTCAAATGGCTCCAAGTGAGAGTTCAGCAGTTTGCAGGTTTATATACCAAACTCCTAGCAATGTTATCAGAGCTTGCTGTATCCTGATCAGCACTAATGGTGCATGATTAACTACTGCATGCAAAACATTCTTAAAACATCATGGAAGAAAGTAAGGTACTCCAAGGTTAAGAAATCACAGAATTAGGATTTTATCCTGTTGCACCTACATGGTCAATCTTAAATTGCACTTAGTCATATAACTTTTTCTATAGAGGTCTTCATTCAGTGCAGGTAACAGTACTGGTAATTCAAGTAGTTAATTGCCCAACACCATGTTTACCACACACACTTCAAAAAACTTGCTCTGACTGGAAGTTTATTCTTATCAGTAACTGGAGTTTTTGATGGTGCATTTTCCTATTTCCATTCTAGGGTACATTTACATGTCTTAAACACTCACACATGAGAAACTTACTGAGCACTTCTGAATTGCGGCATCCCAGCCAGAGAGGAAAAAAGGCAAAGCAAGGACAGCAGAACATCTACCACTCATTTGTCTGTTCTGGTACAGGATGCTCCAAAGCAGGTCCTGGACCACACAGAAGGGAGCAGCACCTGCATGACTGCTTTGCCAAACTGTTTATCTTGGAGCTTCTGCTGTCTCCTCACATGGCAGAGGCATAACCAAAACTGGAAGTCACTGCTGAGCACACATCCAGAATTAACACAGCAATCTGAGAACCAAACATGCAACTTCTAAGTTGAAATGATCAAGCTGTCAGACCTCCCAGCTGCAAGCTAAAGAGCTGAGGGCACTGCCAGACAGACTTAGCCTTGGGCAGGTTATAAATGACAAAGCTGAAATGACCAAGCTGTCGGACCTCCCAGCTGTAAGCTAAAGAGCGGAGGGTGCTGCCAGACAGACTTAGCCTTGGGCACATTACCAACAAGGGTTTCTTTAGATCACACTTACAGAGAGATGCCTGGCAGAAAAAAGGATATGGGGAAGAAAACCAGTAGCTAGCTGTGCTGATTGTGGTGAGAGACTGGGACAAGTTGGTGGAAACTGAAGCCTGATGGGGGCCACCATCCAATACTTGTTCCTACCTCTGGTTTCTGATGGCATTTACGCTACAGACACTGTGTAGTTCTCAAATATTTATGCATCACCTAGTCCCTGCAAAGTGACAGGACTTTCTTGTCTCCACAGGCAGGCATGGCATGGGAAGATTGTGGTAAGAAACAAACAAACAAGCAAAATGCATGATTTGGGTAATTAATTTGTGTGAGCACTGATTTTCTTGAGGCTGTCAAACTAGACAGCTGTCTGTCTGGTGAAAGCATAACCTCAGTTAGTTTTCAACTGCAGCTGTGAGTGCTCAGCTGTTAAGCAATCCAGCCTGGGACAGAGGTAGGGAGACAATCTGATTGTCTCAGGTGGCATTCAGCTGCCTTAAATGAGACCTATCTCTTTTCCTCCCACGTCGAGTTTCCAGCGTCTGTGACAATTAAGGCAGGGCCCAACAGTCTTGGCCATTACACACTCCTCATCTATACCTAGATGATGTGTGCTCAGTGAGGCATGGATCCTGCTGAAAATGGGATTCTGGAACCAAAGTTTGCTATATTCATGCCTATGGGGCTGTTGTTCCCATAGGAACATGCTCCCTCCCTCCCACTCCATTGTGTCACACCTAAAGACAGACTGTCTCCTCTTACTATGTGTTTGTGCAGCACCAGGCACTGCAGATACCAACAGCATACTGATTTTCATTCTGTGTATTATAACAGAAACAAGATTTCCTATTCTTACTATGCTACTGGAGTCTACTAGGCAGTCTGGAAGCAGGATAATACGGGAACAGCAGATAAAAAGCAGGAGATACCAAGTACTTGTAAAATAATCTGTTTATGATTACTCTGTTCAAGTGGGTAGTCAGGTTAAAAAGGCTTCAGGCAATTGGAAAGAGCAAAACTTCTATTCACAACACCTAAGTAATTTAAATCTTACTCTTCAAGTAGTATTGACTGATTTTAATCATTAACACCTATGGAGCTAAATACCTGCCTACCAAAGAAACATATAACTGGAAAACATTCCATAGCATAACATGAAAAAACCCATGCATTTATACTACAGTCTCGTTGCACTCCTGCTAAGGAATATCACCCAAGTTTTACGAGTGGCTGCACGACATTGTAACTGTCAACTGTTCAGCCATCTTTATTTTGTTCTGAGTCAACATATGGCATACGTGCATTGCAACATTTTCAATATTTTATTTGTTTTGCTCCAGATTCTTTTAGTAGAAAGTATGGGGACAAATAAATGTAAACTACATCAGCTAACAAACAAGAATGTTAAGACCTGGACTTCTCAGAAGCCTGTAATTTAAACAGTTTGTAATTAATTTCCTGAAATGAATTAATAAGATCTTGTTTGTGAGAGTCACAAATATTAGAGTAAGGTTATTTTTTGCCTGTAGCTACTGTCTGATAAATTAGCTAATTCTGATGTAGTAGTCCAGTAGCTAGTTTCATCGTAGTAAGTTTTCCATCAGCAGATCATAGGAGGGAGGGTTATGCAAGAACATCCTTTTTGCTTTAGATAGGATGTTTCTATAAAGAACCTCGTTCACTGTTGGGAAGAGTGAGATCATCTAAGTTTCAGTCCTGTGGCTGCAGCAGTAACCAAAGGCTCCCTGCAGTGTTGTGTTTAACAGCACTGTCCTCAAAGCTAGCACAGAATTTATCCACTTCTCTACAGAACACTTTGCTTTCAGCAGCTTCACATGATCTCTCAGTTATCCTGTATCATGCTGTATGGGACAGTCACACCCTCCTCCAACATTCGTATTTTCTTTAGAGCTAACAAACTGCACTAAGTGATGTCTTGCTTTTCAAATGAAGACGTGTAACCATCTGTCTGGATTAAGTGTGACACAAGCCATGGAAAGCAAATACCAACTATATTCCATGCTGGGACTATAGCCTGGAACAGAGACAAGATCTACAAAAGGAAGGGCTTGGGAAGGGGGGGCAGGAATTCATTCTTCACGGTCATCTCTTCCAACAGAAGATCTCAGGACCACCAACACAAACTAGTGAGACGTGGTGGTGTTTCACACAGTAGCCATTAAAGCTGTGGAACTTCTTGCAGAGGAAGTTGTGTATGACAGAAGTTTTACAAGGTTGTAGAGGGAGGCTGGACAAGTGCTTAAGAACAGAGGTCCATTGGAGGTTACTGATTAGACAAGCCATAAAAGCCTCTGGAAATGCCTGAAATTAAAACTAGCTGGAAGCTGGAAGAGTATTAGTAAGGGATATAATTTATGCTTGCCTTGTCTTAACTCTTCCTTAAGCAGGTAGGCCCTGCCAGCAGCCAGAACAGGGACTCAGACCCTTGGTCAAACTACTACAGTGACTCTTCTGTTATTAAAAGAAAAAGAAATATACAACATGACTTTAGAACTAGATACATATGTGTTTCCTGCACTGCATTTTGTCAGTATTTTGCTGTCCTCAGAAGGATAACTAGTGCTTTCCTCTGCAGTGCAGAATGAACTTGATAAAAATCAATCAGGCAGTATATGAGAACTTTTCTGCCTGGCCTTCAGAAGGTCTTGGCTGACAAGTCACATAATTCTGTGATCTGTCCAATGAGACAAATTCTGCATGCTTACTTTCAAGAGCAGGTCTGAATAGTGCAGTCACTTAGAACAAATCAGATAAATTGAGCTAATTTGGAACTGTGGAATAAACAGCACAGTTTATACATGCTATAAACAAAAGACACCGCCACATACGGGTAGCCTCAGCTGTTAACTAGTCAACTACTTAGTAAGTTTGATCTACTGTCAATTCGATTTTCTACCAGTCCACAAAGAATTATATAATGCTGGTAGTTTATGCTTTTAAGTCATTTACAGAGGCTGCTACCGCAAAGATGTAATTCCCAGAGGTAGAATCATACACTGCTGTGAAGATACTTGGAAACAACTAATAAAACCAACAGCCATGCAGAATATTTTATGTAAAAGCTTCGTGAAATTCACTGCTTGCAATGTAATGCAATACACTTTAAGGGAATCACTATAATGACTTTGATTTGATTCTGATTTAACTAAATTGCTAGGGAAAGACTGGTACACCATTGTGAACAACATGATAATTTCCAAAGACAATGCAAGACAAAAGCATGATGTTCCAGTACCTAAACCATGAAACCAAAGCCAATATTAACCACTTCCAGCAAATCTGTGCCTATTTTACAAGCCCACAGTTCTGCTGTCACCAGGAATGTTGGCTGTGGTTAGCCTCCCTTACCCTACTCGCTAACATTGTACAACAGAAAAACAACGAGATGAAGATGAATTAAAATAAAGTTATGGGAATGGAAAAAATGGTTCCTCTGTGATCACAAAATGAAGCAAGCTGCGCTTTGCTGAAGGGAAAAAATAGGAAGGGACATGATAAAAAGAGACAAACAATAATTGTCATAAAGAAGGTATAATAATTATAGAAACAAGCATTTCCACTCATCATCCCTCAAAAAAATGACAAAGGAGTATCAAAAATATTGAAAAACAGCATCAAAAGGCTAAAAACCCTTCTCTTCAAGTTAGTTTTTGGAAGACACAGTAATATATTATCACTCAAGGTAAGACAGGAATAAGATTGTTAAAATAAGTAAGAATTTGCACTGTTTTCAGGCACACCTGAACTGAACAAAAAGATTACCTATACAGACAAGGGACCATTCTCTGCCTTTTTCAGCACAGACTGCTCAGTAACTTGCATTGGTAACCTCTTAGGGCAGCTCACTCCAAATTTTCTGTTACTGGGATTCTGCCGTGTTGCTCTGAAATGCTTGGGAGCTCTCACCATGGCAGGCCATAGACGACACACTAATGGAGTATCAGAAACAACATCTTTCTTTGAATAAGACTGCTATTTAATGTTACTGGAGCCCTCCCAATATCTGTTACCTGGGTGGACAGTCCTTTTCATAGCACTTCTTCAGTCGCCCGTTTGGCTGCGTCGCTGGGTCACAGAAGGAGTTTTTGATCACTCCACTTCCCTTCCGCATGCAGTGGGGAATCTGGCGCCGCACCCCTGCAAGAGCAAGACACAAAAAAATAACAGAACAGTAATCCCTGTAGGATCAGGGATCATGGGAATGAGCTGCAGAAATCCTCTAGGATAAAGAGTACACACTGGCTATACTCCACATCCCAGAATACAGTAACAGCTGTGAAGGTCAGTTCTGCTGGATGAGCTAAGTCAGGTATGAGCATCCTTTAATCGAGCTGAAAAGGTGTTAAGCAGAGCTCTTCTGGGAATCAGGTTTAAAGGGCAATGAACAGTTCTCAGATTACTCACAGGCAAGAGGAAACACAGCCAAATCAGGCTATTCACAGCAAGGTGATCTTTTATTTGTACTTCTGGGAAAGCTGTTTAAGCAGAATACAAACTGGAGTGTATGAGCAAAACTATAACCCTGTGACTCTTAATGCTGAACTCTACTTTTAAGATGTTTTGGTACAAAACCTGGCTGAAAACGATGATGCCATAATATGAGGGAGAAGATCTGTCTTCTAAATAAATAATACACAACACTCATCACAAGAGGCAAACCACAGTGCTAGAGGGACACACAGAGACATTCCATACATACAATTTGGGTTATTTCCTAACAGTTCCACTTAAAAAAACTCCCGCCCATTTAACAGAAAGGAACATGAACCAAAATACTGCATTACTCTAGTGGGAATCTAAAGAAAGCTGGTTTCCAGGGGCCTGCTTTCCACAGAGTTCTGCACCAATTTGAGGTAGGTTCTGTGCTGCACAGTGTAAAAAAACTAGTATTGCAGTATTACAGCTTGAAAGGTTGTAGCTAGACTGATACAGAGGCATTGAACTAGTGGCATTAGGCCCAAACAAATCCCAAGGACTAAAAAGACTGAAGAAACATGTTTAACTCCCATTAAATTAACTGTGCTATTAATTCACAGCAATTAATATGCAGATGGTAGGTCACAGTATCTCTGTGACTTATCTTTCTCCTGGGAAGCAAAGGGACTAACAGCACTGTTACTATGGTGTCCTCTCCTTAGCACCCCTTTTGTTGCCAGTGTATTCATAGAAACATTTTTTATTGTCCTTCACTGCAGTAGCCAGATTAAGTTCTAGCTGGGTTTTGGTCCTTCTAATTTTCTTCCTGTATAACCTCACGACGCCTTTGTAGTACTCATGAGTTGCCTGCCCCTTCTTCCAAAGGTCATAAACCTTTTCCCCCTGAGTTCCAGCCAAAGCTCTCTGCTCGGCCAGGCTGGTCTTCCTCCTGGTTTATCTTTCGGCACATGGGGACAGGCTGCTCCTGAGCCTTTAGGACTTCCTTCTGGAAGACTGCCCAGCCCTCCTGGACCCCTTGGCCCTTCAGAACTGTCTCCCAAGGGGCTCTGTCAACCAGCCTCCTAACCAGGCCAAAGTCGGCCCTCCAGAAGTCCAAGGCAGCGCTTCTGCTGACCCCCTTCCTTACTTCTCAGAGAATTGAAAGCTCTGTCATTTCATGATCTCCATGCCCAAGACATCCTCTGACCACCACTTCACCCACCAGTCCTTTCCTGTTTGTAACCAGCAGGCCCAGCAGGGCATCTCCCCTGGCTGGCTCACTGACCAGCTGTGTCAGGAAGGTCTCTTCCACACCCTCCAGGAACCTCCCAGACTGTTTCCTCTCTGCTGTGCTGTATTTCCAGCAGACATGTGGCAAGCTGAAGTCCCCAACGAGAACAAGGGCTAATGATTGTGAACAAGGACTAGCAATTGTCAAACAGATTTGAATGAACAAATTATATTCAGTGCATGCACAAGTTACGTACACAACACAAGAGCCAACCTTTGCATTCTTGGTGTGATAGTATTTAGACCCATAGTAGTGAAGGAAAATACAGTTACCGTCATTTTCTAAAATCTGTGCTACAAGTTTAGTACCACATTTCAGTTCAGGAACATCTGGAGGTAATTTTGCAAAGTTGCCCTGATAGCAGTTGTGATGGATTTAGAGGGCACATAACAATTAACCCCCAAACAAATCTTAACAGTTAAGCCCTTTTGCAAAGCTTCAAAAATTTGCCAATTACTGATGTTATCTACGGAGAAGTAAACTGTTGAGGTTGCCTAATATTCTCCCTTAGTTGCAGCTGTGCTGTGCTTTGCTTCTTATTACATTCAGTGCCACTCAAAGGCAGCTCTAAAAACATGATTAAAGCCTTTAGATAAGGATGAAGGATTTATACTTGTAATTTCTAATTGACCATTATGTAAAGAAAGAATAATGGGTAGTTGGTCTACGAAACTACTCTGTGAGTCATTTAAATTAATCTTCCTATAAAAAAGCTTGAGGGTTTTACATGCTGTCTTGACAGTAGGCTCCGGAGGGACAAGCTCTCGGCCACAGGGTGCAGGACGTAGGCCAGTGCACACACATTCTAACTGCAAAGCAATTCCCTTCTGCATAAAGCAAATGGCAGGCAAAGAGTCAAACTGCCCTGCAGTGAGGACAGTGTGAGACTTATGATTTCTACCGTAATGATCCCCTTCAGTGTTTGTTTGCCATGAAATGGACTGCAATATAATTACTGAACCATACTCTACATTGCAAATTAATATCAGGTATTGCAATGTGTTGCCCTTTTCCCTTCATGCAGTATTAGGTACGTTTGCTACAGAAAACATTGATTTTTCAGACAGTATTTTATCCCTGTTAAAAGGTGTTACTGTAGACTGGCCAGACCCACTCTTTGAGACTACAAAAGACAACGGAACATGAAGGAAATGAAGGAAAACATAAGCACATTTGCATCTTCTCTTTCTCAGTTGCAATGGAGCTGGGGAAGGATATGGGTCAGGGTGCTACTTTGAGGTCAAGAATACACTTTGGAAAATATCTTCATGGAGCTGCCCTGGGAGAAGGGACAGCTTCACTCCACAAAGATATTAGTCATCATTGGCATGTTTTCCAGGTACGTTCCCTGGATAAGGAGCTGTATTATACAAAACTGTATTTTTTCTCTCAGGAGAGATGACGCTTTCCTGTATCAATCCATTCCTGTGCCTGTAGTCCCATGTGTCACTCCCTAACTCAGCTTCACTGAGTCACTGGCTCCAGAATACATTTGTTTGCATTGTCCTTATCTCTGTGGCTACAGAAGGCCAAAGTGCACTTGGATGTACTGCTACCATATTGACTGGTCATGATGACAGGCCCTATGCTGAATCTTTAGGTGGGTCCAGGTTTGCCAAGAGAACAAAATTCTAGGCAAGGATCAATTTCTCCCGCTGGTTGTGGCCATCAAAGTTAGTTTCTCTTTCTTGGCCCTCCCTTTCATCCTCAAAAACTACTGGTTTCTTATTTACCACATAATAACTGCAGAATTCCTTGAAGGTTATTTTACTACTATTAGTCTAAATAAATGCAACTTTTCGACTTGTCATGCAGCACAACCATAGCACATGATCTTGCCTACTTCATCTTGCAAACCTTTCAAAACTCTTCAAACACCTGGAATTTGGCACAACAGGTCTGTTACTGCCATCAATAAATTCTAAATGTGAACAGACTGTACCTTCAGATAAAATCGATCTCATCATTCAAAGCCAGAAGTAAGTTCTGTGGAAGTCAGAAAAGTATGTTGCTTAATCCAGCAACATTGGGAATGTTCAGTTCTGCCTTTATTCTGCCTCGTGCTCCTGAACTCAGCTCGGGGGATCAAACCACAACAATGGGGATCAAACCACAACAATGCATCACCGTGTGAGACCTTCTGGTTCTAGGTCAACAATCATGCCCATATTCCCTGCTAAAAGTAGCAAGACTCTAGAGTTTCCAAATTTCCATAATGACATAGAGCTAACATTTTCCAAATAAACCTTCCCTGCTGCTATGCCCTTTATTTATGCAGCAAAACTCCAGGTATTTTCACTGATGTGTTTGTTCTCTGATCATCCGGGCGTAAACCTGCTACATTACTGCACCAGTGTGGTGCTTAGGAGGGCCAGCTAGTTCAGATTCAGTGCCAAGCTAATACGAGAACAATACATCTGGCCCGCATTCAGACAGCCCAGAGCACAACCAGATTAAGCATCGGGTACCTGCAGAAAACTGCAGACAAATATCAGAGCTCTCATGGCTCAAGTGATGCACTGAATCTCTGTGCCAGGCTTTCCCTTTTTTCATGGCAGGGAACAAGCAACAATACCCTGACTTCATCATGTATTAGCCGATTACACCCTCCTTTAGACCTGTTCAGTTACTTTTATAAATGTATGTAACTCAGAGGAAAGAGACCAAAGGTTCTGTTCATTTTCTTCTGTCCACAAAGGAATGCAGAGAACTGAGAAGGTTTCTGTGTCCTTTCTGAACTGTGATGCACCTCTTTGCTCCCCTGCAAACTCATGGCAATAAGTCCACAATCTTGCCTGAAACATATATCTACTTATCCAAAGAAAAAGCCAATAAGCTCAAGAAATACTTATTACAAGCCCAAAGACAGCAAACAGGGGAAGCTACTTATTAAATAAAAACTGGGGGAAAAACCCAAACATGTTTGGTTTAGGGGCCTGAAGGCCCCTAAATAATCCATGTGGCAGTTAGAAACCAAAGCCAAGTCACACAGCTCTTTGACCAAAAGGTAGTACACAGGGTTACAAATTTACTTAGTGAAAAGAAGTTCTTGGAAAAGTAAAGCAGCTCATCTAAGATAAACCCCCAAACAACATAATAAACAGTGTAATAACACTTTTCTCCCCCTTTTTTTTTTGTTATCATGCCAATTGTTATATTAAGCATTATTCACAACTAGGTATCAGAACTAAAGCAGACAGCATGCAATTAAGCAAAACATTTGTTTTGGGTACCTACTTGAAGAAAATGTCGGGTTGGTTTTTTTTTGGCTAAACAGAAAGCACACACTGTTTTGTGCTGAGAGACGCTTCTCAAAAAAAAAACCACCAACAAACACCAAAACCCAAGCCACACAGATATTTGCACAAACACATATATATATATATATATATATATATATGGATGTACAAACATCTCTATAGTATGTCCGTTATATATATCTCAAAATATTTTTGGGGAGTGGGGTAATTTACACTATTCTTCTACAATTCTTCTAATATTCTAGAATTAAGGCCATACAATGCCCTTTGTTCAAATCACTGAAAATGCCTTATTTTAGTGTCTTCCCTGACAGGAAGTATTAAAATATTGTTAACTCCTGTAATCATCGCTGCTTCTAGACTTCCAGCTGGATTTGTTACAACATTTGTTTGTCTTTTTCTTTCCTTCTGGAAAGTAGTTAAAGCAAGCAGTAATTATCAAAACCCACTGACAATACCCTAGCATTAGAAAGAGAAAAGTTTTATTTCAAGTTGTTTGTCCAGTGGCTGTAACATCGATCTTCTACTGTTCTGTATGGTTTTCACACAGATATTCAAAGAAAAAGGTTCCCGTTCTATCTCCAGGGATCTTCTGTCCACTGAAACTCAGGAACTAATTCAGACAGAAGGTTGCAATCTCTTCCTCCCATGTGCAGACTTCCTTTCACACACAACACTTTTCTCATCTTTCAAAAATGATTCCCACAAAGGATGGATGAAAACCTTTACTTTTGTAAAAAAACCTTCAGTCTTTTTATCATCATTGTTGGTTTACTGCAAGCATTAACTTCATCTCATCGATCTGTTAACTACTTTAAAGAACGTTTTCCTGATAGCATTTTCTGTGTGTTAACACAGGCAAACTTCTAGACCTGTTGTTAGATCTTGCTTCATGGTCATCATTCTGCTTGTCTGGTTTAACATGCTGCACAGAACAATATAACTGCAGCTGCTCCCAAGCCACTGTACTGAGAGTGGCAGAGACATGTAAGTCCTCAAGACTGATTTAAATAAATTAATTATTGAGAAACGCACAAAAAGCATTGTTGCTTATCAAGGCAGGACAGATAAGGACAATATTTTTTGTAGTTAAGATATTGGAAAGATTCAGTAGGGAAATGAGTAGGTCATAAATTAGTATTTCTGGGAAGTAGAGTTGTGAACAATATTGACAAAAAATATGAGGAAAAGAAAACTGCAGTTTTTCATTTTGGTTCACAGACGTTGGGAATTTCAGGGCAGCTGTTCTAGAAACCTACTTGCCCTAAATCATTTAATAACAGTTTATCTTTAAGCCAAAATACATTATTGTAACCATCTGATCTCCCACTAAATGCAGATTAAAGGACTTGACCTCTTTGAGGATGATGTCTGGAAAACTTAAAGATGACATTTGCCAGTAATGAAGACAAACAGTAATAGGAAAGGTAAGTGAGGAATTACCTCTTCCACAGGTAACACTGCAGGCTGTCCAGTCTCCATACTGCCAAAAATACTCTGGCTCTCCAATCTCATTCTCATGACTTTCTTCTTTACGTACAGTATATTCATACTTGATTCCAGGGTTAGTTTCTTGAAAAAGTAGCTGGAAGAGAGAGTGATTTATTTAATTACTTACAATTTTCATAATCTACTGACCCAAAGCTTTCAAAGCATGAAAACAGAATAAACAGCAAGGTTTTAAAACTGCCCATTTTGAAGCCTAATAACAGTTCAGAAAAGCAGACTGGCAAAACTTCCATTTGTGTGCCGACAGTGGCATACATTTGTCTTTCTAAGACACAGTTGTTTGCCATGCACTTTTGCAAGCACAGGTGGGAATAAGTGGGGCAGCATTATTGGTATCCAATTGACTGCAAGAAAAGATCATGCAAAGTCCATCCAAGGCACTGCCAAACGCGTTGCTGATTAAGAGCTATTTCCTATCACCATTATCAATTGATTTCCCTACCCTTCTGAAACAGCTGTTACAAAACACCCAGTAGGTCAGAAAATGACAGACTTTATTAGACATGGCTTTAATATTATTTTTCAGTGTTTCTGGATTAAGAAGGAAAATTCCAGTGGAGAAGAGCCACTCCAGAAATTTACCATTTGGCTGATGAGAGGGAGAAAAGCAAACCATCATCAAAGAATAAAAGATTTCAGCATGAACCTCTACTCTTCCCCCTAATTGTTTCTTTGACGTTGTTACTGACAGTGAAGATTGAGCACCCATTAGATGTGTCTTCTCACCAGGCATTCAAAGCATTAAAGTGGCTCTCATCACACCCCTAATACTCCTTTTAATTGCGTGGCACACACAGAGGCAAACAAGCCAGGAAAGATACATTCAGAGAAAAAAGGGCCTTTTGAAAACTATTTCTGCTGAACTAACAGAAGCTGGTTATGTTTAAGTTAAGACTCTATAAAGCAACACAGAAGAAACAAAAGGGAGCAGCCTCAGTGGATGCTAAATGGATCCATTTCACTTACCACAAGCTATTAATCCATCTGTCTAACGCTGTGTTTTCTTTGCTCAGTGTAGGCTGTTACTGCTGACAGCCTTCCCTAGCTCTCACTGTTCACAGCCTGACATCAGCTCCCTTTTTCTGATAGTTACTTTTCATTTGGGTCTGGTTCTCATCACAGCCACATGTTGGGCTAAGCTGGCACAGGAGACAAGGAAGTTTGGGCACAGAACTGACTAACTATAGGTGGCAAGATCCCTGTCGCAGAGGCAGCACTGGATTATATCAGCCTTTAAAAATCATAAGACTACGATACTGAACATCTGTTTTCAGGCAGGATAATAACAGTGATTTATAATCTTTCCAGCCTCAGTTTCAGAGCCCCAGCACATTCTGCTGCCATCAAAACCCAGAAGGTTCTGTTAGTGATCTCCTATTTACCTGAATCCATATTGATTCATTGGTAGGACCTGGAGCAGTCAGATTTTCTAGATCCCCTGTTCTGTCATACTGAAATATTGTGCCTGCCACTTTGTATTCACCATTCCACTGGATGATAAAGCCTCCGTTCAGATAATATTTTTCTGGGTCTTTGCTTCGCACAGCAAGGAAATTTCCTGCTTCTGCAACTTCCGTGACTTTGATTCCCCTCGCACCTTTCGGAATCAGCCCAATATCAACATATCCTAAGAGACAAGAAAGGTTCATGAAGGTAAACAACAATAATGTCATTGCATTTTACTTATGTATAAGACTATTAAAATATCAGCTTTGCTTGAAAATGTATACAAATGTGCTATCACAGAGTTTGCATTTCAGCTAGTTAATGGTGTGACTTTACAACCCAGGTTTTTGAGCATCAGTTGGAGAATATGAATATGCATTGTGTTTAGGCAATGACAGTGGCATTTAGAAGGGATACCGAGGTGAGTGATCTGAGCTGCACCAGGGGAAATCTACCCCACACATGAGCATCAGCATCTCCATAACTCTATCCAAGGGCTCTGGCATACTGCAATGTGAATAATCTGAAGAAACGCCAGGGAGTCCCAGCAAGCCAACAGTCTGTTGTGGGAGAGGTCTTTCTAATTTGCAAGGAATGTTTTCATCTGTCACAAACATATAGGCATGTACATAATTCCACATGCTCTCTCTCAAGTCATTTAACTTGTCCACAACTGTTTTGCAACAAATACCGGTTATTCAAAAGCCTCAAATTACTATGATCAGTCGAACACATTTTTAAAAACTACTGATTTTCATCAGGAAGTTCAACAGCTCCTTGTGTATAAAGCTATGTGTAATGAGATTTTTCACTTCTGTGTTAAGAATGAACCTGGAGCACTTATTACAAAATTTTGTTTGCACCAGAGGCAATAAATGACATCAGGCTTTCTGTTTTTCACCTTACAGTGAACAGCTCTTGCTGTCGCTACTGAACGATAAAAATAGGATGTCCACATAGAAATTTGAACACAAACTCAGATAGCATTTTGCTATTGCTCCTGGCTGGGCCTTAGAAATTGGATAGATGACAGCTCTACAAGCAGGTGCCCTGGGAGTGTGAGCTGCAGTTTATGCTGGTTTACTTCAAGATAGGAACACGTGTGTGGTTCCCCAGTTCTCATCGTACACTGCTGAGGTCATGAATTAAATCCTGAGACTCAGAGCCCCTTCATTTTTCTTGTGAAACAAGCTTATCACCTTTGATTACTCACTCACATAAGTGAGATAAACCACACTGGGCATACTAAGTGATCTTCAGCATCAACACTCTCCACCCTGCAGAAGTGCTTACATGACATAGAACCAGCTGCTGTCGTAAGTGCCCCGAAGTCTTTAACATCTGAATTTTGCAGCTTTTTTGTGGGATGGTAAGTATTGGTCCTAATGTCATGTATTGCTTATGGTACAAAAAAGGATCTGTCTATATCAGGCCCCTCATAATTAGATTAATAGTACGTGTGGGGTTTTTTTCCCCTCCACTGATTGATGTTCAAGAGGGAGAATTTTCTGGATGTCACCTTTTGCAAGTTTCCTAGACTGGCTGTGGAAATCCAAACTTTTCTGTCAACTTCAGTGAGCGGTCTAGGGCTGTTATATGTAACCAAGGTCTAATGATTCTCCCAAATATTCTATTCATTCAGTGCAGAGGAGATGTGTTATGAACACAGTGTGTGATCATGTAACTAAAGACTTGATTAGAAGGCATATTCACAAGTGGGCCAAATTAACACAGCATGAAAAATCTTACTTGTGTCATGTCCTGACAGCTTTGGCTTTGGTGTCTTTTTCCAGTAGTTTTTATTCAGGTGTAATTAGAATAACATTGGTTCAAACCACAAAGTATAAAAACCTTGTTTCAGTTATAACCTAAAAATCTGTATCCTTTCAAGTTTTTCTCTAGCTGTTCTTGTCCAAATCACCTGCTTTTGCTCACAAACCTGCTTTTAAATGTATTGCAACTGTCTGGTGATACATGTTAACATCTGGTCAACAATATCACCCTGTCTTCTCCCTGGCCCTCCCTTTTTTGACTAGCTAAATTACCTCCTGATTTCTCAAACCCTCACACTAATTCCCAATGAATGTTATGTTCTTTTGAAAGCAAAACTAATCAGCAGCAAGCTTTTGAGTTTGTCACTCAACTTAATACATTTTTATTTAAAAATTATGTGGATGGTGTTCACATAATTGTTCTTGGTTTTATGGTTTCATGTGATTAGGATCTAGGGATCTGAGATTCAGTAATATTCAAGATGTCAGCTGTCTGACCTCCACGTTGTGCTCATTAAATCCTCAAGCATCCATACTGTGGGTGCTACCATGCACCCACCAAGTGGCAACTCTGAGATGCTGTTAATCTTTCCATTTTCAGTTACATTTATATGCTCCTAACACGGACAAGAATACAACATGAATAAATTCATGCAACCCTTCTTGTAGGAACAGCTCTATCAGGACTGAAGTGCTTGTTTCTCTTTCCCCATTGCTGTGAGAGAAGAGTAATCTCATTCAGGTGGCGAGCCCAGTACTGCAGATCAGATGGTATCAGATCTGGCTATTTCTCCTTATCACAACAGCTCCTATCCTCCTCTCCAGTTTGTTGTATCTGCGAGCTTTTCTCTCAAAAATACACATTCCTGAGGCACGGTTTTCCTCTAAGCCAGGCTCGAGGGACTACCACATTATGTGGAAAACAGCACAGGCTCCTGATGGCATACCAAGTTTGCAAGTCAAACTATGGTTGTTTGTAGCCTTCCCATGGAATAGAGGGAGCACTGCAGTGTGTAATGGTAATGGGGAAAAAATTACAGTCTATAGACAGTCTTCTTCCTAAGTGAGGAACCAGGAGACCTTCCAGTCTCTCAGACCAATGCATCACGGCTATGTCCAGAACCCATCTTGGGGCTAGGTTCAGGCATATACCTCTGTCTGCACTTGGTTTGTATGAAAAGGAAACAGGGGTAGCAGGGAAACCATGGCACCTGTCGATTCAGTCCTGCCAAGCTGGTTAGGAGACACTGGGATCAGTATAAACCTCCAGAGTAAGGTGAATACAGCCACAGTTTCTTTGTTTGCCCATCACTTTGCCAAAATTCAGCCCTTCACAGGAGCAACATGCACCTGATCTTTCCTTCTGGATGGCCAAGAAAGACACCCCCACCCTTGTTGTCCAGTCACTCATTTCCTGTTCTTCATAAATTTAAATGCATTGTCCCCTTGCTACTGAAAGCTGGAAAACTCATTTCCCCCTAAACAGACAAAAGGGTGAAGACAGGACAATTACCCATCATCCTTATTGACCACCACTTGTTCTGGAGCCACTCCTCCTTCCCAGGCAGATCCCTCTGTCTAATCCTCTCAGCTTCATTCCCCCTTTTTGTTATCCACTTAGTCCACACTACCTGCATCTGCCAGAGTCCTAAACCCCTGTCCCTTGTGCCTTGGTCTTTCTCCTAACCCAATGCTTCTCCTCACCCAGCAGCATAATTTATTCTCCTTCCAAAAGAGTTTACACACCTTGCAAACATTCCGCTGTACACAGTAACGTTTCTTCGCAGTCATCACAACAACATCAGTAGAAACAGGGATTTCAACTTCTAAATACACTGCTTCAAAATAAAAGCAGACTTCTACCTCAACAGCAGGAGAGCTTGTGGCTCCTTTGACCAGGCCCAGACCTTGATTTTCAATGCCCTGCTCATGCTGCAGCCTTTCTGCTGTAAGAGTTCAGATGAAGCAACTTAAATGATTTTCAAATGAACCCCCTGCAAATAAGGTGCAGACCAGAGACTTGCTAATATTAGTGTCAACAGCTGAGACCATTTGTGCATTTCAGACCTCTGATTTGTTTTCCATCAAAAAACTTAAATGGAAACCCATTACACAGATGATGCAGACATTCCTGAAGCTGTGTTGGAAGCCCCTGGACCACTATTCCTACTTTAAATCCACAGGAAAGACAAATAATTTTAAAGAAAATCCAAGTAATAACACAGATTTAAAAACCTTTCTTTCTGAACACGAGGCAGTAAGACTTCAGGTAAAACTGATCACCCTGCAGTGAAAGGCTGGATTACTAAAACTCATTAGTAGCATTTCCTTAGCCTGACTTGGCAACTTAGCCTGCAGACAGAATAGATGCTGCCACAGCACCAGACCCAAGAAAGGCCCTGTTGGACTTAGGTTATGAATAAAGTTTTAAATCAAAATATATTAGCTTTGATTTTGAATTTCACTGTGCCATTAAACAGAAAAACTCTTCAAATCTTTCTTGCCTGGCAGCACGCTTTGGTCTAGTTTTGTTACCTACACTGAATTTATGCTCCTGAAGTCTTTACATTTACATAAATCCTGCCATAAATCTGTACTGCAAGACAGACCACCACAGTACCTGTCAGAGACTAGAAGAAGCCAATATTGTGAACAAAACAATCTTCCTATTCTCAATTTAACACCTGTGAACATCTGCAAGATCCACATACTGCCTTACAAGCCCACTGATCTCTGCCTTTCCTGACACTTCTTAATTTGTCTGCAATGGAATCAATATCTGTGGAAGGGAAAGGATCTGCAGAATCAATCAATTTTCTACTGAAGCTAAAGAAAGCAGTGAAATAATTTTACTTAACACTCAATATCCCTCAGCAGTATCTGTCAGTGAGGCTTACTGAATCTTGGGGCAAAGAAAAACGAAGACAAAACACAAAACTAATTTTAATAAAATAAGAGGCACTTATCCTTCCATGTGTTACAGTACTGGACCTTTTTCATAAAACTGTTATTCAAAAATAAACTACATGTCATCTGCAGCCTTGGAAATCCCCCACACAAAGGCAAAGTGAACATTAGAGTAGCAGAAGCAAAAGATCAGAGGCTGGAGGATTACTGTAGTATTGGAGAAGGAGGTCTAGATTTTCCTTTGGAAGTCTCTGCACTGTTGCATGGTTGCATGCATCCTTCACAGTTCATCTGGGGGATATGGAGAGAAGGAAAAGCAAATCCAAGTGAACAGTACAGAAAAAAACCTGAAATATTAAAGTGCTTTTCCCCCCGGACTTTGGAAAATCTTATGAAACTAGCTCTAAATTATTAGCACAAATCATATTTGTGCAAATCAGAATTATTTTGTGAAAAAACACCACAAACTCAAAAGCCAGCCAAAGCCACACCCTCACCACACTTTCTCCCTCCTCACTAGCGTGGTACCCATTATCGCTCTCGAGACTTCTCATTTGTGCACCAGACTTTTTCTTCAGCCACAGACCTTGCCCTAAGTATGCTCTCCCATGCCCCGTTTTCCCTGTCCTGTCCTGGTTTACCATTTGAAACTGTTCATCCTGGTTGTCTCTTCCATCTTCAGCTCATTGCCATGGTTCTCGTTCAGTTTTAGTCTCCCACTCCCTCTTCTAGGCTCCCATTCATCCCACACAAGGCAACTTAAAGCCTGAATATGTCACTGCCATCAGTGAAGAAGGGCTCAGTTCTCCAGGTGCTGATTCAGACCACCTTAACCTGCAGGGAGTTACTTCTTCCCCCCTTTCAAGCCAGAGGCATCCCACAGAAAGTTATAAAGCAAACAGAAGTGCAAAAAAAGTTCTGCATGGGGAAGAGATGGCACAGGGTCACCAGAGACAATCATATCAGATTTATGACACTAAGAAATGAATCCCCAAACCACTCACTATATTCATGGTGCTTTATACTGTCCAACGATTTGGTCCAGATTTTCCAAGGTGGTAAATTACATTAATCTTGTAAACGAACTTGCTATTTTGGGTTTTATTATTACCTGCTTAACTTGCACAGGGCCTGTTGCTCTCTGACACAATTTTTGTTAGGCAAGGTGAACTTAAACAGCACAGACCACAGATCTTTTCTGGCAGAAGCATGATTCACTGTGAAACACCCATTTACGATTTCCTATGCAGATTGACCACTCTGCAATAAGTGCTTAATTCTTTTTATGTAGAGAAATTACTTCACCAACTGAAGAGTTTAAAAGAATCCATTTTACCAAATCCTTCACTTTGATTGAACATCATCGTCACTGTACGACATGCAGAGCCATCTCCCAGGCAAACCCCACACTGGTCTTCGGTTGCATTGGAATTTATCTCATAGTCACAGCCAACAGTCTGGAAGGAAAAACAGTTTCAGAATAAATGTGGCCTCCACAATGACATACTCAGAGTTCATGTATTGCTGCCTTCAGTGTATAAGAAGGGGCAGAATCAATTTTTTGGAAGAGTATACATCCTGTATAAACAAACTAATGGTAGAGGTTGTTATAACTAGGTCAAACTCATGTGTATTACATGAAAGTGAAAAACAAACAAGCAACAAGCACCATCATGTCATGAAACATAGAGTAGCAGCCAGTTACCTGAGATAAAAATGTGCCACCCAAATGGTCTCAACATCTACTGTTGGCCAATACATCTAGGATTTGTGTCTGCTTTCTCACATTGTAGAGGCATCCATGGACTCCCAGGAATGCAATGCAGTAACAGACTGCATTATCTGTGTCAGCTTTTTGTGGCCATTAGGCAGTTCAGAACCTCTACTGCAGTTAAACCCCCTGGTAAAGAGAAACTCTTCAGAAGGCATGAAGTTTTACAGCTGTTTCTCCAGGTTGCTAGAATGGGGGAATGAGTCAAGATAAAAGTTCTGGTAAGGACTGATTTTACAGTTCATGCTTGCTACAGGCAGAAAGTGAGAGAAAATTTTAATTATACTGAGTCAGGACAAAACTTCTTCCTGTCTAATCCCAAAATCCTGTGCACTAATGCCTTTGAACTTCAACAACCTTCATTTGGTTTGGGGGTGGGTTTTGCCTCTCTTTAAAAACTAGCAAGGTTGCAGAACACAACCTGATGTCAATGGCTGTTAATAGGATCTAAGGTATCTGGAAGCCTGTGATTTAGATGGATAGCCATAAGTCTGGTGGTATCTTAAGTTCTGATTTTTCTCTAATGGTTCAGGTGCAACACTTGCCAACTTCACAACTTTCATTCTTTATGTATGAAAATCTGGGTTTCCCCTCTTTCAATTCTGATCTTATTTTACCTTCAGTACATCAGCTACAGTAATTTTATGTAAGCTTCTGACAAGAAAACCCAACTATTATACTAATCTGGGTATAAAGGCTCCTGGATTCTCTAATATTTTTCTGTCATTTTCAGCTCAAGAAACACCTACCTTTTCTTTCATGCACCAGTGATTTAATGAACAGCTAGCAAAGTTGCAAAAAAGGAAGCAAGGAAAGGCCTGAAGTTACGAATGGTGTTAAACCACGTCACTTGCATTTTCACAGAGCATTCAAAAAAGACTAAGCCATCACCTAATGCCAACACTTAGCCAGAACCTTTGATAACCATTCTCAAAAACAATGGGCATGTCAAAAGGTTCTGCAGGAGCCTCAGCTTCTCTCTCCTTTTAGCAAAGGCTGCTTTCAAAAAAGGGAAGGTTTTGTAATGTCTTTCACACAGACACATCTCAGCACCAAGGACCACATTTATGAGCAGTACAGAATACTACAGAGATAAGCACACATTAAGAAGGTGACTCGGTTTTTGCTTCCAAGCATGTGGCTATTTGATGAAGGATGGATTTAATGAAATATTGAAAGTACACAGATGTCACTGTGATAAGTGCAGGATGTTTCTTTATCTTGCCAAAAGTTCAGATCTGACTCGTCACCTGCTATCTACAGATGCACTGCAGTTTATATTTAACACTTCCTAAAGAGGTAGGTTTGTAGCTGTTTTCTTAAAGAGATGCATTCTGCAATATATTTACTGTACTACCAGTACATTTGTTACTTACCTACAAACAGCTAGTAAAGTCATTGTTATCAGGTTTTTTATTAAACCAGAGGTGTAACCAGCCTCTCTGGTGAGTTCTGAAAGTTTAGGTTTATTTTCTGTTCTATGCACAAATGAAAAAGAAAGTTGGGGAAAATCTGGAAATGGAACCCTTTGCACTTCATGTTTTGCTATTGTAGAATACTATTAACAACTGGGTTTAGATCTTCTCTTTTGAACTTCTTAAAAAAAATTGCCTTCAAATCGAATAATTTTTGCTGAATTAGCGTTTTCTGGTAGAAAATGCATGTTCTTGAAAAGGTTTCTGTTCATGCTTGTTTGAGTGGCTCCACCCAGAAGTAATTTATCTAGTTGAGGCTGTCAATCAGACACTTTGAAATTAACGTCACTGAGCATATTTCCCTTGTGAGTACCGTGTAGTGTAAAAATCCCCAAACGCTGAACAAGTCAGTCCTGAACTACTGCATTGGCACTAGCAAATGAGCGGGGTGGCAGCACTACTCCTGCCTTTCAGGTGCTTGCTGAGTGGCCAGTACTCTGTATCAGCTCAGTCAGAATCAGCTCAGATCTACCCCACTTGGCCATCCTTTAGCAACGCATCCATAGCATCAAAATATGACATCACTACAACACGAAGGGAATCTGTTTGTCCCTTCTAGTTGCAAACACAGAAGTTTGCATTTTGTTTTTCCTCTGATACTCGAAATGTAGTTGGTATCTGATCAGACATCAGTCTTACCTGTACATGCAGCAGGGTGGGATGCTGGGCTCCCCAAGAATGAGGCACTGCACACAACTGTGGCAGGGCAGGCAATTTACCGTTTTACAGTAAATAAAGCTATCATTTTAGCCCCTAGCTCTGGGGTGCTGCTGCTGGTGCAATCACCTTCATCTCTAGACAGAGGGCCTCATCTTACAAGGCCATTAATAACCATCACAAAGTGTATATTCTCATGTGACCAAATAAACAGCAGTCATTCTTTCTAAATACACTTACATGAACATTAATTTCCAGGCCATGTTTTATCTTCCTGGTCCAGTGAGTATCACATTATTTTTGTCATCTGATAGACAGATTTCAAGATGCTTCCTCTTCCCTGTTACTTGCTTTCCTCATTCTTCTGATTGTTCTAGATAAGCAGTAGCCATATTTTCTAAAATTGCCTTAAATAATATGTCTCAAATTTCTGCCATATTGACTGTTAAAAGGGATCTGGAGACTAAATGCAGGTTATAAACCCAGAAAAAAATCAGCAACAATTAGGCTCTGACTCTTTTATACACATGTGTCCTTGTGCACCCCTACCAGTGAAACATGCTGTGCTACAGCAACCACTGCGTGACACAGCATGTGCAGTGCAAATTAGCATCCCTCCAAGCAGCCCTTTGTCACCGCCCCATTCACCAAGAGCCTTTTTCATGCACCTGAGACTGGTCCCGGCACACAGTGCAGAGGCAGAAATAATGACCTGAATTGTCTGGCTGCATTACAGGAAGGAGAAACAATTTCTCTCCTGCTGCTCAGTGACTAAAGGAAAACAGCCAGAGATACTGCTACCCGTTTGCCACATCCAGAGGGAAAGACACTTGTGTCACATTGACAGCATGGGGCAGATACAAAAAGTCCATGCATGTGCTGAAGGGTACAGCCTGGATGTACTGCCTGAACATCAAAGTTATGTGGATGCTACATTACGCTTTTAAGCTCTTCCGTTTGTCTCCCCCACTGGTCTCCAAATGAAAAAAATATGTTAATTTCATGTTGGCCATGATGTTGCCTTGAATTGGGAGAAAGCTGTCCTATATGCACCTATTCCTCTTATATTTTGTCTAGATGGGACTGAATCAATCAATGTCCTGTGTGGGTAGCAGTCATAGGAGGATAATGAACCGTAAGAGGCAGTAAAGCTACTACAAAAAATCTGAGATGTGTAATCTGCTTTTTAGCAAGAGGAAAAAAAACCCATTTTCATCCCTAGTACTACATAGCTGTGTAATTCTCCAATACACCATTAGTCTCTCAGCATAACAACTGTGAATTACCACAGAGAACAGCTCACAGATTTGCATGACTGAATGTCATTTAAACCTATCAGAGTTCTGTGTGGGAGATGAATGCTTGCTATTAACAACAGAGATGCCAGGTCCTCCATCCTCACTGTCCACAAACTCTCAGTGTACACACCATGTAAGCCCTCACTTTTAGGCGATGCTAGGGGTTGTATTTAACCAAATTCCTCGGTCATGTACATACCAGTGCTCAGCAAACACACACTGGTGGCAGTATCTGCTTGTAACACTGGAGGAGCAACTGACTGCTCTAGTAAGAATTACAGTGCACTTGTGATGTAGAGTTTAAAACACAGGAAGATAGGTCATGTGCTTTAAAGACCTTCCAAATAAAGGGGAAAAAAGTGACACTCAAAGGATGGATGTAGAAGAATATGGTCAAATAGAAAACTAGTCGAGGTATATCTTGATTTTAGATTAAATTACTGACAGAACTTGTTGGCTCCCTCCACTCAAAACTATTCCTAAGTCATACATCATGACAGCAGAGGGTCTAAGAAGGTACCTGAAGGAAGGCCAGGCTAGGTGCAAATACAATAAAAGGATTAAGAGGCCTCCATCTCTCATCTCCATATTAGCACCACATGGAACAAAATATGGTTGCAACCACAGGCACACAGCTTCGAGGTCCCCCTTTGCAGCCACTGGTGAACTGAGTGATTTAACAGCATTACATATGTTAGGGAACTCCTCTTCTGCGTAAGGACAAAGCTAAGAGAGGACCCTGCTATTTTATATGCCAGGCCCTCCAATGAGTTAATAACTTCAGCTTGCCTTTGAATTAATAAGGCAATTCTAAAGGAATACCATACCAACACCTCACCAGTAAGGCTTCCTTCTGCACTGAGGCACAGGCAGCTTTTCCACAAAATGAGGACAAAATATATTTTTCCATATACTGGAAAGAATGCAAGGACCATGTGCATAAGTGCCAATGCCTGTCTGTACTTGCTTCCCACTTGAAGATGCACATTATGGGTTTGCCAAGGTGGTTAGGAAAGCATCCAGTATACCTCTGGCAGCTAAAATAAGGGATCTTAATCCCCATCTAGCTATCAAGGTAAGACCAGTTTCTCTAATTGCTCTGAACAAAACGATGGCAAACTGCAAAGTTATACTGAAATCGGATGAATTTAGGAGATTAAATTATTGATTGAATCTGAGTCTATCTTGTTTTGACATATCCACCAGGAAAATTCTGAACCCTATCGTTAAAAAATAGCTACTCTGCACACCAAATGTGAGCAATACGAACAGTGGATCTAATGTACAACATCTCACCGTCTAAATTTCTTGCTCAATTTCAGACCTAAGCGAAGTATTATTTTAGTACTCAGAACAAATGTGAAGTGCTTTTGTGAGATATAGTACTGAAAACCAGAAAAGTGATTTAACAGACCTTGCCACTAAAGTTTGTGAACTGCCTTTTCACATCATTACCAACAGGTTGCTATCGGAGTATAAGAATGATGTACCAGACTGACTATATTAAATGCATTTCCAGATTTACTCCCTGTGACCTGTAATGTATGTCTTGCGTTGAACTAGCTGGACTAAAATACTAGTGAATTATGCAGAGATACTTGAAAAAAACCCTCAACTGTTATATTGAGTACATATTTTAGATAAAAATACACTGTCTTTCAGAAGTGTGACCTGTTTGGGTTACCTGTTCATCATTTGGTCTCATCTGTGGCAGCTGCATGATCATGTTGTTCATTCTGTGATTCTGTTTGTCAGAAGATGTGCAGCAGTAGTCAACATACGAAATTCTGACAAAACTGTATTTATGACAGCACCAGTACCTTGGAGGGAATTTTTTAGAAAGGCTTTGGGTCTCCAGAACTATTAATGCTGAAGTGTATCTGGTATCTAACTGCAATTAGAATTAGCTTTCCTTTCACCTCTGATCTATCACTTCTGAATGAGTTAATTTTTGCTGTTTCTGAAACAGGTATCAATTTGAACTGTCACAGGCAAGGTTCAATACAGAAAGTATATGGAAACTAAAGTTAACCATAGTGATCCCAGTCCATTTGGGCTGGAAATCAGAAAATGAAAGTGTAACATCACAAAGACAGCCTTCTGAGTTTAGCTCTTGGCCTCTTCCAGGTGGTCAAAAGCACTGATACGGTACGCAACATTTACCATGTTTCAATAGGCTAAATACGTGTTTACGTCTAGCTCGAACTGCTCAAGGCAAGGTCAGGTCTTTCACCATCATAGTTAAAAGCCCATCCCGGCTCCCAGCAAAGCCAAGCAGAATCTCTTCATTGTGAATTCGAGTAGAGTCTCACTAACTCCCTTTAACAAATGCATATCCTGCAAGGAAAGCTTAAAACACTCTCAGAGGCACTGGCATTCTCATAAAACAGAAATTCTTCAGAGAGGGTATACCAATGACCAATTAAAATGTGGAGTTTCTACCACCAGAAGTCTTTAAGAAAAGAATGTGAGAAGTGTCAAAAAGCAACATGATTCTGTAAAGGGATGAAACAGAAGACTTCTTGAAGTCCCTTCTTAATTTTTATATGATTCAATGACCTAGGACATACAATTCCAAGCTCCCAACAGTAAGCTAACGTAGTTTCCACAGGACACGTTTCTGAAGACGTGAAAAGCAAAACAGCTATCAGGCTTCAAGGAGGTACAGGACTCAAATCCCCTTTTTGAAGAAATAAGCCGTAGTTGTACCTACATCCCCTGCAAGTAAAGTACTCATTTTAAATTCACTAAAACCAATGCTAAGACTGTGGGTGTTACAGCAGTTACAGAACACACCTTCAAATGCCACAAACACACATATCATCCTGGAAACCTACTATGAACATGCTGAATATGCAGACAATGTTATACTTACTCTTCAATAAACAGAACATTATTGAACTATATGCTCTGTGTTTGCCCATAATCTCATTGTACAACATTATTCAATTTACTGTCGTAAACTAAAATTATTTTTACTGTGCTCAAGTGCAAATGCCTGATCCTATTACAAGTCAGTTCAGAACTAACATAATATGTAATGATAAACCGCATTTTCATTAAAAAACCCACAGAGAATAGTGACACCAATTACAACCTTAAAGCTACAATCCTTTGTGAAAATATCTCATCAGAAACACACAGATTTTCTTAAACTGATGACTTAAAATAACGGAAGAAGAAGAGAGGATTTAAAAAGTACCAAAAGTAATTAGCACTCAGTCTAATGGATTTGCTAAAAAGGATGGAAATGACTCTTATATCTACTTCAAAAGGCTGTTTCTATAAACTTGATTCCATGATCATTAGAAGCATGATAAAATGAAGTACTTGGTTTCGATCCTCAAAAACAGTGTGTTGAACAACATTTTCCCATAACTTTATAAAACTGTAGAGAAAGAAACATGCAAACATACCCAATACCTTACACATTCCATTAATACAGATATCTCGGCTATGCCTTCCTTCAAAGCAAGGAGTACCATCGGTGACTGCATCAAGCATCTTTTCTGAAAAATGACCATCTACTGGGCGACAGTGGAGCTCACAGGGGTTTGCTGAAAGGAGAACAAAGATACTTTCTCAGAAAATACTTCTGCAGGACCCTGAACTTGAGTGTCTTCACTGCACCATCCGTTCACTTTCCATAGCATTTGACAGAAATGGCCTAATTAGAAGCAGTTAGCAGAGCCAGGGTTGTATTGCTAACAGAGTGACACAGGCCTGATAAAGGCCACTTGTGGACTTCTAGGAAGCAGCTAGAGGCTGGTGCCCTCACACCTCCATGCCCATCATTGCTGGTACATTAACATCCAGCCAACTGGCTGACTTGCGCAGTAATGAGGCCATCAACTGTGATGAAGAAAGTGATGGGAAACAAGCAAAACCAAATGCCATCAGTGAAGGGAAAGGAGGAATCTAGGGGTGAGACTGCCAAGGACACTGACAAGCAACAGTTTTCCACTGGCTGATGACTCTGTGATTTCAGAGATAATTTATAACTGCTCATCACTGCTGCCAGCCTCTCTCAGACAGCAGTCAAATGGTTGCTTTTGCTCTTCTGCATGTCAGTAGAGTGTCACATCACTGCTCATTTTCAGCTATCTGCTGGCACTTAATTATTTCAAACACTGGACTTTTTCCCTGCTTGGCAACTTATGAAATGGGGCAATATTGGTGGATCTGACAGACCCAGGCTATTCCTGGATAGATGTGCACAAAAGCAACAGGGAAGAGAAAAGGTGTGGCAAAAGCAATCTGTGGGTGTCTGAAACAAGATTTTCTGCAATGGACCAGCCTTACTCTATTCCATCCATAGAATAAGAAAAGCCAAATACACACTGCCCTGCTTCACAGCCACTGGCCCTTGGGAAAGGGAAATTTTGAAACTCAGGCTTCAGAGAGTCAAAGGATACAAGTTTGATAAATAAGCTGTGTACACGGAAGATGAGTCAGAACTGAAACCAGGGTCAAAGCAAAGGCAGATATAATCCCTGCCCTTTTATCACTCCCTGGAAACCATCCAGCAGAGCCAGAGCTATCTGAACAAAAAAAAAAATAAAAAAATCACCCACTGTCATACCCATGAGGGACAGCAACAGAGGACTGTCTTCTGGTTTTGGCCTGTTCCAAGACCTCAGTCTAGCCATGCGCTAAAGCAATTTGTTCATGCTCAGTAAGCTGAAATGCTTTGCTGAGGAAAGCAGTAGGCCTTAAACCCGCCAGTCAGTAGGAACTTCAAGGCACTATTATTTAGCCATTTTAATTCAACCTCCCTGTGTGTGGCAGAGGTGCCTCTGCTGAGTGACAGCTTCATCCTGGAGCTTCCTTGCTCTCGGAGGAATGCAGGATAACTATGAATCTTCTACATCTCAGCTAATGAATTTCTTTCTCCCTCTTCCTCCTTTACTGTCCTGACTTGTGTCATACAAAGAACTATGTTTGAAATTAGAATAATTTCTAGTAATGAGCAAAATTCAAACTTTCGATAATGCTAAGAAACTCTCATTGCTCTGGTCTGTACAGTACCAACATGTACACAACACCATGCAGTGCACAAAAGTGACAGGTCCTGCCCAAAGAGCTTGCAGTTTAAGGACTGAATCCTACACAGCCTAAGCTTTAAAACTAGGCATCCCATTCAAACAGGATCTCTGCAGAACTGGGATCAAAAAAAAAGGGACACTAAAGGAAACCCAAAACCTTAACGAGGACTTTTCTTTTTTCTCTCTTGTCAGTAGAGCTAACTTAGGACTGACAACAACGTTGTGCTAGTGGCTTCTCAAATACAGATGCCTTCGTAAAGGGCAGTAGAGTGATTAGAGGCAGAGGACACACATGGTCCAAGGTTATAAAACTCATGGAATTCAAGGTCTTGTGAGTCATGTTCAAGAATATCAATAGAGATGGAGCTACAAAAAAGTCTCAGGCAAGTACATGAAGTTTGTAATCCTTACCAGCTCTCAGTCCCTCTGAAAACTGCCAGCCATAACATCCATCAGTCGTTCTGATAAGAGCTGTCATGATAAGTGATGCAAGTAATTTTACTTCTATCTGCAGAAATCTTTTTCTGGACATGTGGCTAATTAGACCACTTTAGTGTTCTAAATTTTGTTTCACCTTGCTTACCTTCTCAATGCATTTTTTAAACAGAAAGCACAATACCCTTATGTAAAGAAGAATCCCAGAATTCCAGCTAGTCTGTTCCCTGCTCAGAACCCACGCTAACAGGCAGAGACTCTGTAGAAAGCCGTTTCAGTTTCTACATTTTTCATAATGAACTATGAAGAGCAGCAGTTTGATATCTGTACCTCCTCCCTAGTTGTGTGTTGACATAACAAGCAAGATGGTATCCAACTTAATTTCAGAAATCACTGAGCATGAACAAGTAGGCAGTGCTGACTGCTGACATATTCCTGTCATAACTATGATGCTCTCTCTAAGTATATAACTCAGAAAAAGTTTGCAGAGAAAGATAACTCTCTTACTAAGCCAATATAAAAAGAAACAACAAGCAAACTTACAGACTTGCAAAGGCTCATGATTCAAAGAAGGGCTTGGAAGGCATGAAAACTTTCCTCGTTTCCATAACTGTAGTAACTGATCTCAAATTAGATGCTACCTGACCCACAGATTTTGCATTGCCTTTCTTCCTACCAGTTTTCTGCAGAGCCCCACTGGAAATGAGAGGCTACTGCTACCTCCGCACAAACTCAATCCTATCCAATTTTATACTCCTACCATCATTCTTCCAAGTTATTTTGATATTTCATCTGCATGGAAGGATAGTTAGGGCACCACTGAGGAAATTAAACTAGCACTGTATTAGTCATTCATTTCCTAAAATTATTTACTTATCTATCATTATTTTTTTACAGCTGAGCACAGGCACCTGACAAAAGATCAGGGCTTCATTATTGTAGGACTGTAAATAAACTGTACGAGAATCAGTCACTGTTCTCAACAAGTCTAACATTTAAACACAGAACAGAAATAGGTGTAGAAAGTACTTTCATCTCCTATTTTTAGAAAGCAAACTGACATAAAAGGAAAATAAACACATTTCTCAAAATGACAGCAGGATTTGAAAGCAAAGACTGGCATTGAGTTCAGATTTTCTAAATCTTATTTCAGTTCTGAAAATCCAAACCCACTAAACTAAGATCAATATGAATACTAGGGTTGCTCAGAAGGAACTCATTAAAGGAGCTGGTTCAGTTTCAGTTACTTCAGCAAATTTGACCAAATCATGAGACTTCAACAAACAGGCTGTCATTTTAGCAACTTTTAGGCCAAAATATACAGAAATTCTTGAAATCCAGCATATGCATGAAACACTAGATCCATCTGTGAACACTTGGTAATGACCTTGTTCAGAAAAAGCACTGAATTCCCATTTAAACAGAGCTGATTTCTACCTGCGTAAAACCTACAGGATTTAATTTGTCCTTCCACACCGAAGCTGGATCAAAGCTACTTAGACTGCTCCTGCTGAGATTGTATTTATATCTACAATGATAGTATTAATTCCTTAAGCGCTCTAGGTAACCTGCTCTAATGTTTAACAACCCATACGGCAATAAAGATTTGTTAATGTGTAACCTAAAGTTCCCTTGTGATGTTTTGGCTGTTTCTGCTTGCCCTACCTTTCATGGACATGAAGAACTGTTGAATCTGCTTCTCTCTGGGGACTCCTGTACTGCTTGAGTTGAGGGGATGGGATGTTGCGGTATGAAGTACAGTGACAGAAAACTTGATGCCAAATGGAAGTTTGAAAGCAGAAGAGCTACATTCAAACCGTGCTGATAAGACCATGGGGTTCTGTTTTTTAAAGTCAGTTAACAAGGGCACAGAACTGCTGGGATCTTGACAGCTTCTTCCAGACCTGGACATAACACTGCACGGAGCCATGCAATCCTCATAGCCTGTATCTTTACTAGCTCAGGGATAAGCATGCTAAATACCCTTAGAAAGTCTCTTCAAGTAGTTAGTATTTAACTCACTCCAACTTCTCTCTTCTAGAGCAAAACTTGCTTTTCTCAACCTACTTTTTCAAATCATTTGACTTCCATGTTGCTGTCCTGTAAACCTCCTCGTTTGGCTGCATCCTTCTGGCAGTGCATTGCTCCTAGCTGGACATAAGAGTTTAGCTAAGGTGCTACCAACACTCAGCAGCCTAGAAAAATTACATCCCATTTTTTTGTCTGTGGTTCCCATACCCTGCACCAAGATTATGGTGCTGATTTGAATAGAAACAAGATCATATACAATACAAGATCAATCCTGTAATACACAAAAGAAACCCAGATGTAATGGAATCTGAAGCCACAGAGCTCCCATAAGTGCCCAGTAACTTATCTGTCATCAGAAGGGACTGAGGATGCAAGTCAGCAAAGCTGAGTAAAAAATCCTAAAATTCAGGCACGTGATTTTTTCCCGCTGTGTATATTATAATGGAATTCAGACTCATCAAATGTAAACAGAACAACATGAATATAACTAGAGAGGAAAACATTCCCTTCCCAATTTAAATTTGTTTCCCCTGCAGATGACTCTCATGAGTTCACATGCAGGAAGGATCCAGCTTAACCTGATTGAAGGATGTGATTAATGTGTCTGCCAGCAAAAGAGAAGACTTCAATATTTTTTCCTACTTGATGAGGAAGAAAAGAGGTGGGCCTCTTCTCTATAAACCCACACCTCTGTGACAACTTGGAATTGGCCAAGAAAATCCAAACTAAAGAAAATTAGAAAATACAATTACCATGTACAGACAAAATGGGGAAAAAAAGGCTGAGGTGAACTTACTTGCCACTTTAACCATGCTTGGAACTCCAACAGAAAGTTTAATTTCAAACCAGCAGCAGCAGAAACATTATCTCATGCTGTTAGCTCAGCCCCTGCGACTGTATCAGTACAGATCTTACTTGATACGCAGACGTATTTCGTAAGAAATACGAAATTTAGAACACTAGCAACAGAACCCCTATCTGCTAGTACATGAGATGATCCTGGCACTGACTGATAAAATAAAGGTATTTATATAATTCAGTGTAGGACTCATACTTACTACATGGAAGTTAAGCCCCAAGAAGCCGTCAGATTCAGATATATGTAGTTTGTTAAATGGTATGAAATAAATAAATATAGAGTCAACCTGATGGCAAGAGTAGTACGTTAGCACTGAAGTCTGATTAAATGTCAAAGTAGGGGCCTAGGTCATGAGAACAATTCAGAAAATATCCTGGTCAGAGCTGCTGGATGCTTCAGCCACCCTTGAGCTTGGAAGTCCCCCTCATTCATGTCTCCTATGAAGACAGGCTGAGAGAGCTGGGGTTGTTCATCTTGGGGAAATGAAGGCTCCATGGAGACTTTATAGCAGCCTTTCAGTACCTAAACAGGGCCTACAAGAAACCTGGAGAGGGACTTTTTACAAGAGTATGTAGGGATAGGACAAGCAGGGATGGCTTTAAACTGGAAGAGGGTAGATTTAGATTAGATACTAGGCAGCGAGGGTGGCGAGACAGTGGAACAGGTTGCCCAGAGAAGCTGTGGATGCCCCATCCCTGGCAGTGTTCAAGGCCAGGCTGGATGGGGCTTTGAGCAGCCTGGTCTGGTGGAAGGTGTCCCTGCCCGTGGCAGGGGGGTTGGAACTAGATGGTCTTTAAGGTCCCTTCCAACCCAAACCATCCTATGATTCTATGACATGATTTTAAGACTCCCAGGGATCCTCGGGTGCTCCAGCTTGAGCCCATGGGTTTCTGCGCTCTGTAGCAAATCCACAAAAAGACTATGCAAGTTCCCCAACAGGTTCAAACTCATTTAAAACAGAAAGAAAAAATCTCAATTGGAATCTTAAATATAGTTAGCCTAGGTAAAAGTGAGATGTCATTCGCTGCTTTTCTGCCAGGTTGCTTGTTAAAGCTGCTTGTTTCATCCTACCTTGTACTAAATCATAACATGTGATACATGATATATATCTCATGATAACATAATCAAAAGAGTCCCAGTCCTCCTGTAAAAGTAGTTTACAGAACAGAAAAGGACATTACAGCAATATTTAATTATGTGACATTCATTAGAACTGGCTTACCTAAGTTTTCAAATTAAAAGCCAGGAGAGAGAATTGTGACCATATAGATCATTTATTGTTTTTCCAGCAGGATGAAGGAACACAGAATGTCTAAAATGTCACAGGATGTCCACCTCAGGATTTCACTTACTCGACTAGATGCTTGCAAACAAAAACTGTTACGTGCACTCAGGGTTTAGAAAAACCTCATGATATTTTATTTTCTCCTTGTATCTCATGTGCAGCATGAGATGATTTAAAATGCCTGATAACAAAATACAAACTGTATTGCGTTTGCAGGGCAAGGTTTTGGTGGCGGGGGGCACAGGGGCGGCCTCTGTGAGAAGCTTCCAGAAGCTGCCCCCGTGCCCGGTGCAGCCCGTGCCAGCCGGCTCCGAGCTGGGCCCGGTGCTGGGCAAGGCCGAGCCCGTCGGTGCCGGTGGCAGCCGCAGGGACCGTGTATTTCAGATCGTGTATTTACGTGCGAGCGAGCCCAGCAGCCCCGCGGCCCCCGGGCCGGGGCAGGGGGAGGCCGGGGGGCTCCAGGCGCCGCAGCAGCGGCTCCCCCAGCCCGCGGGGCGGCCCCCGGCGGGGCGGGCCGTGCCCCCAGCCCGCGGAGCCCCCGGGGGAGCAGCTCCCCCCCCGCAGCCCGGGCAGGGCCCCCCCCGGGGCAGGGGGTGCCCGCAGGGGGCTGTGACCCGCGGGCAGCGGCGCCGGAGCAGCTCCGGGCAGGGCCCGTGGCCCCGCGGGGAGAGGAGCCCGGGCCGGGCCGGGCTGGGGCAGGGCCGGTGCCCCCGCGGCGGCCGGGCCGGGCCGGGCGTGAAGAGCCGCAGCCCGTGGGAAGGACCCACGGCGGAGAAGGTCGTGGAACTGCTGCCGTAGGCTGGAGCCCGGGCTGGAGCGGGGGCAGAGTGAGGGGGAAGGAGCGGCAGAAAGAACATGTGGTGAACTGTGCGTAACCCCCGTTCCCCAGCCCCCTGCACTGCTCCAGGGGAGGACACAGAGAAACGAGGAATTAAGTTAAGCCCGGGAAGAAAGGAGGGATGGGGGAAAGGTGTTTTTCTGATCTGAATGCCATTTGATTCATGATTCTTAATGCCCTTTAGAAGCAGACCTTCTGTAAGAAAGGCACACACGAGCTACCAGTTCTGTAGCACTGCCGTAGAGAGGACATGAAGAGAACCAAGGCTGTACCCTGCAGTGGCACACATGAGTAACAGAGGACTGGAATCTCAATTTCAGTGACAGGCAACTGCAGAAAATGGTTTATGAATTTGGCTTTGGACTACAAGCCTTAGGCTCTTAGCATTTACCATGGTTTGTTTTACTGGGAGTCCTTCTAAAAAAGTCTTCTTCTATCAACTATTTTTTTTCATCAGAAATTATCCTGGAAGTCTGTCTGATCCAGGTTCATCTTCATGGTGCCTTTGTTAGGTGAAATTGAAACAGTAGCTGAAATTTAGGAAACCTATTCAGAACTGCCAATAACTGTGGCACAAAAACATCCTGAAAAAAAATACTACTGGCAAATGAAATTGAAAGTTGAGTCTTGAGCTTCACTTCCTTAACTAGTTTATTTTTTCATTAAAAAATTCTGTTGCTAACTTCTACTGGATAATCTACACTTCACATTTATGCATACACCGAGAATCAAACTGCATAGTAGTAACTATTACCATGACTATTTAGTAATTAGCTGTTGCAAAGCAAGTTATAAGGCAGAGGCATCGATTCTCTCTCTGCAATACAGGGCAGTACAATACTGAACCTGCTGAAGCATTACCTTCTCAGTGTGGTGCCAGTTATACTTACAGTGACTTTTCATCTTCACAGAACTTTCTCATAGTTCTGTAAAATTGACTTTTTATACGAGATATTAAAAAAACTTGTAGCTTCATACCTGTGTTATAAACGGGAACCCAGTGGTAGAATTCATTCTGGTAGGGAACTGTATCAAATTCACTGCACTGCATCTGACGAAAGGTTGGCAAGCCTTTGCGACAGGGGCTAATGTTACACATGCGATAGCGTTTCCTTTCTCCAGTGCAGTAGTCTCCTCCAAATTGTGGTCTAGGAAAAGGAACATTGAGACTAGGACAGGAGATCCTGGGTGAAAATAGTCTCAAAAGAGCAATGTCTTTCAGGTTCCAATTGGGATAACAAGGTGAAACTGAATCCCTGATGGGGTAGAGATATCGTTCACATGCTCAAGTACCCAAACAAGTCAGTATGAAGCCCAGAGATCCAGACAAACCATGTATTCCAAAGAAGTCCTTGGTACACTGCCCAGCTGAGCTCACGACCAATAACCTTATCAAACGAACTCTCCCAAAATGCCGTATTTTCCAGAATGTTTGACAGTTCTTCCAGAAAAGTAATGTGGTTTCTGCTGTTAGACTCTTAGTGATTTCTAAAAATGAGATGTAGGGCGTTCATGAACTCAAATATGTATTAGAAAATTCTGCCTTTCATGTTCTGTACCTATCAGTTCGTGCGTCTGAAGCTCAAACAAAGCTGATGACTACAACAAAACACGGAAGGTGAGTTCCTTGACTTCCCTCAGGAACAGATTGCTAGCTATTGTCCTTACCCAGTGTTTGAGGGCATTTATTTATTCATGGCAGTATTATTAAAGCAACATTTTTACTATTTCTGCAATGCCTGAATGTTAAATGACAGGATTTTTTCATTTTTTGTAGCAATAAGCTCCATGGAGGGTAAGGATTAAAGAATGAGGTGCTGACTGTAAAATGTGAGCCTATTGAATTTTACACAGGTATGCTTAACTGGGAAGGAGAGGTGTTCAGGTGTCTGTCTTGCTGTAAGCACCTGCTGGTAACAGCCCCATACAAGAGTTTCCAATGTCGTAAGTACCTCAAAGATCTTGAATAAAAGGTAAGAAAAGAAAAGAGTGTGTACTCAGCTTACTCTGGGTTATCACACGGTCTCTCTGCACTCTGAACTCCTGCCCCACATGTCCTTGTGCAATGGGACCAGGATGACCAAACGCCCCATCCGCCATGGATTGCTTCAGGAGTCTTGCCTACTGTAATACACTCACCAGAGAAGCACCACTGGAGAAGAGAAAGGACAAACAGCTTAAGGTTATTATCACAGGAAAATCTTACTGTGAATTATTTGTTATTTCATTCCCTGAAGGTTGAAAACTTAGGTGGAAATATAAATGGAGATGTCACAGGATACCCCTCTTTCACACTGAACAATGGCAGAGCTATGCATCCTCTGCTGCTCTTTTGAAGGCAGCACATCCTGCTGGCAGCATGGCTCACAGTCACCTTGTTTTCTCCGCACCAAGTTCCATCTGCAGCTGCATCCAGTTTGGAGCGGCAGGAGCCTTTCACTGAGCACCAGAGTGTTTGGCAAAGGTTCTGGAAAAGAAAGAAAACTGCAGCAGTCTGAAGCAGAGCTGAACTCCTATGGCCAAGATTTTTGAGTCTGCCACAGTCTTCTACATCCATTTACAAAGCCTTATAAGGACTGCATTTCCAGAGCCAAATGTTTGGGGTTTTCCACAAGTTAGGACCCACCAAGTATCATTAGTGTACAAGTAGGGACTATTTCAGAAATACAAAACGGTGAATACTTTCTATCAAGTGAATTACCTGAACTATGTGAGTTCAAATATTCTTCTCTTTGGCTGCTCAGCTGCCAGCTACACGCAGGAAAAAAGGCTTTACAAAGTTTGAGCACTACCGTTTATACCAAAGGTGAACACAGTTTGTATTTAATTTGCATTGTACTAATGAATACAATGTTTAATTTTGCACTGCTGTCTGTCTGAAAACATATGGTGAAATCAAAGAAGGTTAGAGGAAGCCAGCTGGGTAAGTAAAACCAACATTATGTCCCCAAGTACAACAGCCAGGTTAATATTCATGGCGGTCCCAAAACTGAATGAGGAAAGAGATCAAAACACAGATCTCTTAAAACATCAGCCAAGCAAACAGCAAGGGAACGATGTAAATAACCAGTCCAGGTTAGCCGGCAGAGAAAAAAGCCTACTCATCCGGGTAGAGTAAGGCCTCTGGTTAGTGAATGCTTGCTTGAATATTCAGTTACTCAGAAACTGGTGCCAGTTAAATGCAGTACATTGGCAGTACAGCACAGCATTTCAGCTGCTGCTCCATGTGCAGTGGTCAGTTTCACAGAAAGAACAGAAACTCCTTACAGTCAAGTCAAGAAACATTACAGCTACCTTATAACAAGTCATCCGCTCAAGTTCGAACTATTCCCTAGAGAGCGAGGACAGACATCAAGGGCTATTCCCCACTCCTCAGTTCACATCACCAGCTTTTCTTTTGGTTGACACACAGGAGTCCTGCATGCTTGGGAACTCCTGAATGAGCAGGGCTTTCTGTGGAAGACCACTTCCAAGCTGGAGAAATCAGGGGTATCAGAAAGACTGCACTCCCACTGGAACAACAGAAGCAAAAGCACAGGGGCTCTGTGCCAGGGCTTGGCTGAGGCTGTTTGAACTGCCCAGCTCAGCATTGGGAGGGGGAACAGCGCTGGCAGCACCTACCTGTGAAATCAGGGATAGCCGTTAAGTGTCATCAGAGAAAGGAGCCAAGAAGGATCCCACTAACAGCTCCCACTGGGATTCTCAGAACAAGCAACATGCCAGGTTTGAGTACCAACACAGGAACCGGGCACTTGCAAAAATCCAGCCCCAATGAGGCAGCAGCAATATGTGGCCAGCTGTGAAATGCAAAACTTGGCTGCTGGTTTCTGACCTGCTTCTATTTAAAATAGCTCAGCTTGGGCAGTCTGTTTTGACAGTGGCCTTTTATTTACTTTCTGCATTGTGTGTTCACCTTGGTTTTCATCTAGAACATCAGAAGGAAAGTTGACAGTACTGAACAGCTCAAAGCACTCCAAATCTCCAGTTGCAACACAATGTCTGCAGCATTGCATCTCAGCTTATTTAGCCACTTTTGGACAATATATGTGCAAAGTTAAAGGTTGTTTTGCAGTTCCCAATTTATAGTTCAAGAGCAGCACTACTTAGCAACTCATTGTGAAGCCACTTTTGTCAGGTACTTAAGGCAGAGCTACCCAAGTGTTCGGGTGATAAATTTTCTTTCATTGTGAAATTCATTCTCTATTTTCTCTCTTGTACAAAGAATATGTTTTGTGCTTTTAGTGTATGAAGTGTACTCCTGCACTGTGCCTCAAATACCAGAAAAAGGCACAGAAACTGAACACTTCTCTCCACAGACAGTTACATTTTTAGGAGGTGCGCTCACAGATTACAAAGTCAAGAGTTCATGGAGGAAATCCTTCAGCTTTACAAGAATTTTTCCATACTGATCTCCATGTACACACAGCTTTTTTTCCATCTGGTAACAGCCAGACATTCATGATGCTACCATGGACTCAGTGCAAGGCGCAAGAGCTTTTTATCATCAGCAATGTGGTATGCACTTTCCACCCAGTCTATGAGATCAGGGTCTGTGCCTTAAAGTTGAGTTCAAAAAAAACCCAGTTTCACTGAAGTTAGTGAAGTTTTGGAGATAAAGAGGGATATTTGGAGATAAATAAGATAAGGATTCTGAGCTCCTACAGCCTGCTCTATAGGAAGCTATGGATCTCCCTACCACTTGGAAAATTCTTTCTCCCCAATCTGTAATTTTTCTCTACCTTATTAGAGGGACAATATTTCTGTACTTCTCAAGATGCCTAGAAGACTTGCTGCCTAAGAGGTTCATGGAAACCATTCCCTGAATTATAAACCTCAGTCTTTGCTAAGTAATTACCGAACCTTGGGACATCTTCAGCTAAATGCAGATTCCTCTCTCAGAAAGAGTCTGTGGATCCAAGGCAGACATTAAAAGTTACAGGACACATGCAGCCTGGTCAGTGAGTGAGTGTTAAGAAGATAGTGGAAAAGCAAAGAACAGTGAGACCTCTTAAACAAAATGACTATACTGATCACTCAACATGCCACGCAATCTATACTAGTCACAGTTCCTTCCCTTGCCAATGCAGCTGCCTGCAAAGCACAGGTCTTCCAGTAAAATCTAAAATGAGATTATACCAATTAATTTCCTGAGATATGCCTAGCTGTAAAATTGGTTAATCAGGAGATGTCAAATTTAAAGGACTGCTAGGTTCAAACACAAGAATAGACAGAATGAACCAATACTACAAAACTGCACTTCAATTTTCTATCTGTACCAACAGACAAACATACAGTAACTGACAAAACTGGAACATCATGTAATGAAAGCAATCTTTCAATACCTGCTTCAAATTCAGTAGCTGCAGTTCAGCATTGGTAATCATGTTACCTATTAAGGCTCAGAAGATTAATCAGAAATAACCTCCCTAACAGAAGGGTAGATGAGGATACACATAATTATCCGAATGGAATAAATAGTCAACATCGACAGTCCCCAGCCCACAGCTGTGTGCAATACCTTGCCTAAAAAACACTTCAGCACTGCCGACAGCCATAACACTACTTCTACCACAGCTGTGTTTAACAGGGTGATCCAGCTGGATGCTGTCTGCAATGTCTGCTGCATGTTACTGCTCAAAACACTACAAAAATTAGCGATTACTTAGCTAGATTAGCACTTGAAACCAATACTTCTGAACTGCTTATGCAGAAAAGTGCTGTACAAAGCCAAATAGCTCTGAACATGCTAGGTGCTGTTAAAATACCATACCACTGCACCTTAGCTAATATAACCTGTTTCTCTGCAGTAACTCCTAGCTCTTGTAGAGAGTTGTGCTGCTGTAAATATGCTGCACCTGTGCACCCCCCACACAACACTGTTTCACTGTGCTGCGAGACAGACCCCAGGGTACTTTGTAAGTTATGCACTGTCACATAAAAACCTGAGGTTTGATGGGAAAATAAAGATTCTTCAAGGTGCATGGACTGACATTTCCTTTAATTAGTTAGACCATTAAGAGTGCAAAAAATCAGGACATATGGGAAGAGAGCACAACCATGATTTCTTCAGAAAACCTGGAACTGAAGATTTGTTCCCAGAATGACTTGGTCAATTGAAAGCTCTAAGTTTGAAGTATCTTTTAAAACGGGATTTAAGCTGCATTGATAATTTATCTAAAATCAGGACTACAACATTGAAAGCAAAATTACCCCACTGCTGAAGGACAGGCATTTAACAACAGATATAGGGTGAGATTCAGTAAAGGTCTTGCAAAAGACAAGGCAAACAGTGCAACAACTCACTTCCAAAATCTGCAGAACAGAATTAAAACAGGCAATGCCTGCACTGCACATCTAGCCTATGAAACTCCAAACATGCTGCATTTGTAGTTAGCAACTGAGGTTCACTGACTGCATTCCCTCACTGTTTGAGAAGCTCAAGTTCTTATTAGGAGAATGAAGAAAAACAAACAGTACTTACGTCCATGTCTTCACAAAAAGTAGCATTAGAACCATACTGAAGCTGGCACTGGTGATGCACATCATAAATCACTCCAGGAGCGATGACTGGGGACTTTAACACTTCTTTTTGGGGGATATCATCCAGACAGAATCCCCATCCACGGCTAAAAGACAAAAATATGCATATTAAAAAAACCTCAAGCACACTTTTTTGACACTCCTATAGACTTCCAATATCTAATTCTTAATAGTAATTTTGCATACGGCCTTTGGAAATAATAGATTCCAGCTAGGTTATGCTGACGTGCCACTAACAAACAGCACTCCATCTAGTAAGGAGGGTTTACAAAGGCAAAATATAGCCTGTCAAAGTAGAAACATCACAACGTCATTATGGTTTGCAGGGTAGCTTCAGAGCACTCCACAGCCTCTGGCTGAAGTTATACGATATTGCTGCTCTTAAAAAGAACATAATGAATTTGAACAAGTCATTGAATTCAAGCACATGTCATTGTGGCCAAGGGCAAAGTCTCATGATTTTCCATCAGAGTCCTTGATGGAGAGGCTTCTTTCTCCCTGAAAACTGCAGAGCTGCAGGTTGCACCAAATCTGAGCCAGCATGGCAAGACTCGAGTTCACTTTCAGAAAACAAGGATATAATGGAGCTTTTCCCAAATACTAAGTGAGGAATAAGCTTCGGGCATGCCCTTCGTGGGAATTAAGCACACTACAAAACCCTACATTTAGTAATATAATAATACAGGATTTACTTTAAACTCCACATAAACATCTTACACACAGTTGTACTCATTTCAGGGAAATGCTACAACCTGATCACTCACTCTAGGAAACGTGTGATGTATTCCTTGCTGCATTGCGACCAGGTGAGTGGCGTAGGATCATATTGCAACTGTCGGGACATAATATATGGGCGCTTTCCAACAGGCTCACAGTCATTCTCTTTTCCATCGTGCTGGATACCAAAACTGGAGATAAAAACACAACATCTAATAATTCCAGCAGATTGGTTGTACCACAACACCTACTTATGGGTTCCACACTGTGCTTGAAAAGATTATGAGGTTGCTTCCTCTCCTGGCTGTAGATACTTCTTTGCTATATAAGATATAGAAGATCTGACCCAAAATCTACCAAAAAAAAATCTACATTTCAACAGGCTTTCAAACATGTCTCTTATGTACAACGATATGAACAGACTGACAGAGACTACTCGGGGGTATTGTTAAGGCAGGCAAAACACTATCGCACAGTTGGGCCAGGAGTCATGGTTTCAACCTCAAAGTTATGTTAAAGGTGCTAGAGCTAAAAGTGCTTCCTAGCTCTTAGATGCCAGTTATTTCAGACTTGTACCCCTTTAATGAAGATCAAGCTTTGTTACATTCTGGTTTATGCTCTCTTACAATCACATCTCTATTGCTTGGGGTTTTTTGATCTCTTTTGATAGACTGAAACAGAGATACCGTTTTCAAAATTATTGAACATCCAGTGAATTTGCCTCCAACCTCAATTCCTTCTTCCTATTTAGTTTTCTTAACCTATGCCATACAAATCTATCTCCATAGCAGGTTCTCTCCAGCTTCTCTGACTTTATTTATTTTCTTTATTCAACAGCTTGTAACAGACACAAATGTAAAAATCTTTGGGTGAGAATTCAACCAACTAAACATACATGCCTCTATGTCACCTCTTTGTGAAGGAGATTATCTGAAACAACATACAAAGATATTGGTATACAAAGATGCTGACAACTACACTGTTAATATCCGAAGGCATGTAAGCCATTTTGTGAAAGAGCAGTGAAAATTGTCTCAGATTTCAGTGATATAATGATTTAGTGATGGATCAAAGTGAGTGCAAACTACTTAAGACTTTGTTTCTGGAGATTGTAATCATACCGTAACCCAAATGTTTCAAAATCAGAGCATGATTTCAACCAGAATCAACTCCGATAATGGGTCTGAGGCATAAAAAGCAAGTGTGTCCCCTCGCCGACAGGCTCGTTTCCATGAACAGCATCTGTTGACACAGGGGACTGCAAACATCTACAGGGACAGTATGGGGAAGAGTTGACTTTTGGCACTCATGTAAGGAACGGGTGCATGGCTTTCTTCCCATTTTTTGTTCACCTGTTCCTACAGACTTTTATTGTCCATACTTGAACCTTTTAACATAGGTACTGTAACCTGGCTTGAGGGAAGAATGGTTCCATGTTAACAACAAACCCTGCTGTATTCAGTTTTCTTTGTGGAGATAATCCTTATGGGCAAGGCCCTGCACCACTCCTGCACAGGCACGTATAGGCTCTGTCTCACAGCATCCAAAGGAGAGTGAATTACCAGCCACCTGGGCTAGACCAGGAGAAGGTCACACATGGCTCTATGGGGAAGAAATGTCTTCTGATTACTAGTATTAATGAAAAAAAACTCCATGTCAGCAAGAGGCTGCGGGGACCAAGTGACTAAACCCACAGCACCCAGACACAATGTAATGATTTCAGCATTATTTATTTACACTGTCTCCCTTCTGGCAACTGAGAGGTCAAATAAAGAAAAGTCAACTAATGGGTGACAGGATCGACACTTGAATAATCTTTGTATCAGATTAATATTAATATTAACATAATATCGCATCAGGAAATACAGACTTCATCCTGTTGGTGGTTGGGAGTGCAAAAATGGTAATACGCTTGTAGGTAACAGCAGTGAACATGTCACCTAGCCAAGCGCCATGGTGCAGCTGGAAAGTGCAGACATTACAGCCAAACCAGAGCATCCATGAGATAATGCTGTGCTCTCAGGAGAACAGTTCAGTGTCAAAACAGATTAAAAAATTGGAATTTCTTCAGGTGAGTTTAATAACCCAACTAACCAAAAAAAACACCCTCAGAAATTGAAATACTGAGAAATTTAGTTCAAGCAAAAATACCTAATCTTAAAAGAAATTTAGCCATGTCTGAAACTGAATGGCCAGGAACTTTAGTTGATTTGACGTAAGTGTATCCACAACAGCAATATTAATATACAGAATATATAAGTTATTAAGAAATGCCCAAAAGTGACTATTAGTTAACCAGAAAGGAGAACAAGTATTTGCTATTTCTGTGAAGTCCGACTGAATTAAAAATGTCTTATAGCTGATCTGCAATATTGAAACACCTTGATATAATGAAACAGGTATGTTTTATGTAAATTATTTGGATTTGGAGATCATGTAAAGTAACTGCATCATAATTCAGGATTTGTTCAGAAAAATTTGCATGATAAAGTCATGCTTCTTTGTATTTCTTACTTCATCCTGATATACTGCCCTAGCAGACTCTTAAAGGGGGCAGACTGAAGAGCTGTAAATACAAACAGAAGTCAAAGGTTCAATAATATCTTTTGCTTAGAAAAAACAAACACAGTTTTGATTTTAATAACAGACACATTAACTAACTCCTCATTTTATTTCTGTCTTGCAATTTGAGTATTAACCTACAAATAATAAATTAAACTCAGCTAGGTCCCCCCTTCACTTTCAACTATACCTGTGCCCAAGTTCATGAGCAATAGTGAAAGCCAACGGAAGGCCAGAATCTTCATTGATGTTACAGCTTCTGTGAGGTTGACACATGCCTGACAGATGAGACAAACCTAAGGTTTCACATGGACGATTCATGCCAGCACAAATATCCTTTCTAGAATTACAAAAGAGACATGCCATTAAAAGAGCTATCTGTAGAGTGTCACTTACACTGGGTGGTAAGTCTCCTTCTTATAACATGTTAGTGCTAATTTGCATTTTAAGCAAAGCATAGTGTTAACATTTTCACAAACATATTTGCAGCAACAACATGCACTTGTTCTGCTACTCTCATATTACACTGCTATAATTTGTAGTCAATATTTGTTTGGCTGCTGTATATAACGAATGCTGCTGCTGTACACTACCGTATATAGACACCTAAATTTATTGTCAACTCGCATCGAACAAAGGTTTTAGAACCTCCACCTCTGATGGCATTTTGAGGTATGGTTTATTAAAGTCATCATACCTCAGCTTCAATCTGTTGAACTGTTTGAAGCTTGTTTATTCAGAGAGGTAAACCACGCAGCACTTCTTTTGTGAGTGAAAAAGAAGTGAGACTTCTTTTTCACATTCTTAAGATTTCTTGACTCTCTTCTTTACTGCACCACTTGAGGTTGGGTTTTTTTTGTGTTTGGTTTTTGTGTTTTTTTTACCTGACAGACTTTAACTTAAGACTTCTTTTGCAGACCTTTGAGCCAAACTTTTCTCTCAGTTGTGTGCAGATAGGATCGATTTTTACAGACCTGTAGAAGTTCTGCATTGTGCCCTGCCACAAACACCTTGTGTTAGCTCAGGAATCACCTTTCAAGTTTTCTGTGCCCCCTTTGCTCACACATAAAAAAATATATTTTGTGTCTCCTTAAATACAGAGATAATATTTAAAAATCATACACTTTAAAGCTTAAAAATAAAAGGCACTGTGTTTGCAAAACGCTGGTCCACTCTGAGCTGCACCTGTGTATTACTTGAGGATTTGCCAATATGGAGTTGTCCATCTATAGGCTACATTGTTTTGGTATATTATCTCAAAGAAGAATACAGAAGTGACTGAGCGCAAAATGAGATAGGATTATGGAGGGAAAATGACCTGAACTCTGCAGCTTGCTAATCTCTTGGGACATACGGAACTCAATTTCCTGACAAAGATGCATCTCCAATAAAACACTCATATGCATACATAAAGTGCTATATGTACTTTGAAAACAAATGAAAACCAATCCCCTTAAAAGTTACAGCAGATCTAAGTTTAACCATGTTTTCATAATATAGCTCATATTCTCTGCCTGTATCAGTGCTAGACACACCTACACTAGGTTACTTTTGCATTACCACTGTGTTTCAGAAACAGCAGATCTTCATCAGATCACTTTACTGGATACCATGCAGGATGAACTAAATGATGGCATGATACTATATAAAAAATATCATCTCCAAAAAAATGCAACTAAACAATAGTCAATCACATCCACTGAACTGCTGTCATACCTGGTTAGAAGGACGGCTACGTCATGGTGTGTAGGGTTGACATCACTCTTGGGATTGACACTCTTCTGCCATTTGCAGAAGCTGGCTAGTGTCTTATCAGCATGGTGAACTATCTTCAAGCCTTGCTAATAGGAAATGAAGGAAAATACTGTGAAGATGACACTGCACTGCAATAATACATCAGGGGTGTCTGATGTGAAGCTGGGTAATCCTTGAAATGCAATTGATTACGCTTTTACCTAAAGCTAGAGCCATCATTAGGAGCAATGACATCTATTTATTGAACATATTGAATATTAAGTTAAAACATTGATTTTTTGTAATTGGTGCAGCAAAAGGAAAAATTAAATGCAGAAATGTACATATTTTTGGTAAGTGAGCATCACTGAATCGAAATTTTCAAGCAAACCGATCTGTACCCTCCTGAAACCAAGTCTTCCTCTAAAGAGAAGGTAAAGACTACTTAGTGTGGGACTCGAAGCTCAAATTTATCACCTGTTGTTATATGAACAACGTTACATTCAGGGCACAATTACGCTTCTGAAGGTGTATTTCTTCCATATTATTTTTCAATTCCAAAGAGAAAAAAGTAGTCATAGATGTTTCTTCCTCATCTTATTATTATATAGTATACATGCAAGTTACTGAATTTTTTCTGAAATACAAAGTATGCAAAATCAACTCATTCAAAAACATAGTTTCTCCTTTCTGGTCTTGGACACTCAGGGTATCTTGTCTCAGTTTACTCTACTTATGTAAACTTTTTACAAAGCATCTGTTACCAGGTAGTAATTTCTGGGTAAATCAAAACCAATTTTTGGAAGATACCAAATACTGCTGCTTCCAGCATTGCCATGCTCAACTGAACAGTAATCCATGTTTTATTACCAAAATAGCCACAGAAATTTAGCAAGTAAATGTAATTGGAGGTCACCATGGACTTCAGGTCCTAACTGTCCTGATCAAGATGTGAAACACAGGTTTTGGCCTGCATATTCTTACACTCTATCCTAGAGCATGGACTCTATTCTAGTAGTTATTTCAGAAGACACACCCTGGCCCCATGGCTTGGTTCACTGCCTTCAACGGCATTGAGACCACCCAGCTTGTACTTAGAAATCATAAGCCACTGAGATAACCCACTTAATATGCTCCTGCAGTCAGAGCTAGCTATGTTATGCACAGATTTTTAAAAATCACTACAAAATTAGGAGAACTGGTGCATAAAGTTAGGTCAAGCTGACCCACTCTCTAAAGTTGTTGCAGATGAAGGGAGTTCTCATCAAGGCAGTCAGCCTTGGGAAGGATGAGTGACAAAGAACAGATGGTGAAAAGAACACTATTATCTAAAAAAGGGACATTCAAGCAAGGAAGTTCTGGCCACCAGAGAAGACAAGCTGATAAGGTGTTGCAATCCCCATACATCAAAAGAAAATTAGTCCAAAGTAGGACAACGGTATTTGTGGTAGCAGGAGATCGTGACCTCCGACTGAAATAGCCCCCCCAAAACAGTGTAAAACCCCACTTGGGGAGCATGCATAGTTGGTGAAAAACTTGAGCAGTGCTATCTGAGGAGAAGTACTAATTTAGATTAGAAGCAAGAAACTTGTAACCTATCCTGTGTATGATAAACAAATATGCAACATACTATGAAGTATAAAAAGTGGACAAGTGAGGGGAGAAGTTAGGGAAGACTCCACCGTAACTTCTGGGGTCAGCTGCTGGGCTGCACCTGTCTTCTCTCCCATAGGGACGCCCATTGGGTAAGAACTTTATTCTATGACAAACTCACGCTAGCTGTTATTAAATGTAATGTTTTAAGCTTGTTTTGCAGTCAGTGTATTATCGGTGGCAACCTTTGAACGTTATTCTGTCTCAAACTTGCATTTTGTGTAATAAAAATCTTCAGCAGAAGTTCATTTTGTTTAAGTCTCTGGAGATTTGAGCCATTGTTGTAAGGGATGTGACTCTGGTGCTGTCAGCAGGGGTCCCTGAATAGCTTAGTCGAATGACCCTCCGATACGGTGGGCTGTCAAACCGCAGGTAGCAGACAGGCTGGTCAGACACAAGGGTCTCATCTTTCTTGGGATACTCCCAGGCTGATCAAATACAAAAGGTTCAAGGAAACCCCCCTTCTTAACATGACACGAAACGTATGCTTGAGCTGCAGTAACAGATTTACTTTTTCAGAGACTAGCAAATACTCCAGAATTACACTTTGTAATATATTTCAGGTAATGCTATGTAACTAGATTCTGCGTGATGATGCGTAACTTCTCTTCCTCAGTCTTCCTTGGCATCCCATGTTCTTTTGACACTGGGGAGATTCCATTTCCCCATTCCTAATCTGACAGTTTTAATTACATTTTCACAGGTGATTTTATGCAGAAATATCTGAAGTCATCACCTAAATACTTTGCTATCCAGGGCAGCATTTATTCCAAAAAGAGACATGCCAAAGATTAATAGAAAAGTAATATGAACACATTATTGTAAGCAAATAAACGTTCCTCTTTATAATTATAGCTCAATGCATTGAACTCCCAAGTTTTATCAGTGACATTTTGAGGGAAATAGAAACCTTACCTCCTCCTCCTCAAAAAGGATGAGCCGGACCAGGACAATGTGAATGGCATTGCCAATGCTTGGATCGTGGAACAACCCTGTGACCTGTGCCAGAGCCAGGAGGTATGAGATTAGCTCTATAACAGAACAGGACTTTAGAGAGAAAATACGTTTACTTCAAGCATGCTCTTCATCTTGGGGTGAGGCTGTTGTTTTGTTTTTCAAATTCTCAATGTACTTCATTGAAAGTTTACTGAAATGCAACAAATGTTAGAACTACTGCAAAGGGCAGCTCTGCCAAATGAGTGATGACATAGGATATGGCAAAAGTTACTAAGCTAAAGAACAAAAGCACATGGTAGGTTATTTTATGTCCATTTCCCTTTGAAGAACTTCAGCATTCTTAAAAAACACTAGCAAAAAAGAACACAACATCTAGAGTCATGTAACACTGATAGTGAGGTCCACTCAGTCTGCAAAAAACCCAGCATATAAAACCATTCCATTTTGATTTGATAGGAATTAGCTTCTGCCACAACAAAGCAAAAATTAGTCAATTCTAGGCAAAGAGAAATCAGTTAAATGATGGATATTCTTGCATTGTCACAGCACATAAGAGGATGGTAAGAACAAAAGCAAAGATAATCTATTAAAAAGGAATCCACATGAAAAAGGAGCAAGAACTGAACTCAGCAAAAATCTGACCTAAATGTCATAAACTTCATCACGACACGGAATTAGGTAGGAGGAAAGGGAATCAGAACTGAAGACAATCATAACCTATCTATATGTGAGCTATGCCATATATCACAAGAAATGTGAATGTACAAAATGGGTTTTGTTTGGGTTAAAACCATTTTAGAGAAGACTGTTAAAGGAGAAATTGCTAAAACGAAGTGGAAATCGTGTTTACAAAGGTCTGATTTAGATATGTGTCTTTTTCAAGGCACTAGGCTTAAAATTGAATCATTGTGAGCAATCCTAATATCTCGGGTACAGACCACAGAGAAAATGTTAAGGCTTCTTTGTTCCTGAATCTGATCACGACAGGGGTTTATTCCACATATTTTCCCTATGTGGACAAAAACTCATATGCCCAAATCAGTTTTGTGTCTGTTTAATCAGGCTCACTGCTTCAGTAGCTAGTCAGACTGCTCAGTTGGTAACATACTGTATAAACATAAGGGACACATTGGTTACCATGGCTAGAGTTACACTGTGATTAATTTCATATATATTACACACGTACCATGATAACATAGAAGACATCCTCAGTAGACTCTCCAAGGTCAATATCTACTATGATACTCATAACAACAATACATATCTGTGGGCAGTCTCATGAAACGCTATTGCTTTTCCCAGATCAACTTGTATTTTGAAACCTGCCACACTGGAAAACATTGAAAGTTAAACTGTTATTTTTTCAATGTGGACTTTGTACTATAGGCAAGACACTTATATGGAAAAATGAGTTGTACTGGTTTTAACTGCGATAGAGTTAACTTTCTTCATATGGTGCTGTTTGGATTTCTGACCAAAACAGTAACACTGACATTTTAGCTCTTGCTACGTTACTACAATTACCAGTGGGCTCCTGTGTGCCTTTCATCCACGGATATGAGAAAGAATCCATATGTTTAAAACTGTAGAATTTCTCGCTGTTGCTGTAGCTACCGATCTGAAATCACCAATGAGCAACAGGTTCCAGGTCAGACAGAGAATTTCAGTGGAAAGAAAATCAGTGCTAGCATTTATAGCTATGAAACTTCTCTCACTTAAAATTCAGAGAAAAATTAAGCCTATGCAAAACATAAGGTAAAAAATGCTTTAAAACATGGAGTTTAAATGAATATTATAAATGATACATTTCTTTCAGTGAACAATGTGCAGACTTTTTTTCAAGGAGATCAGTAATATGATCAAGTTAAAACCTGCCTCATTCATCTGTCTAAAAAAAGGAAATATTGTACATACCATATTCATTATAGTGAGGATATATGATTCCACATGGTCACTTCCATGATATCCAACCATCTTACTGTCTGCAACCACAAGCGTCTCCACCCATCGCTCCTTGCTGACAGAGCGCCGAGAAACCTTTCTGACAGCCATATGACTTTGTTCCCATCTCTCCCTCCGCTGCTGCTGCTGTTTGAAAAAGCTGAGGGTATCTGGAAGAGTAAGAAGCCATGCTGACCTGAAAATATTTTCAAGCTTGATTTGAAGCCTATGGCTGTAACACTTGCAGACAGAATGGTAGCATCACAGAATGAGAGGATGATACAGGTTGGAAGGGACTTCTGGCTGCCACCTACATGACCCACAGCGGGTCCAACTCCAAAGTGATACCAGCCTTCTAAGGGCCCTGTCCAGTGAAGTTCTGAATACCCCTCCAGATGGATTAAACATGCATCCAAAAGCTACCACTGCTCAAAAACCAGGGATTAAGGTGTGAGACAGAGCCAAGCTACAAAAGCTGAATTGGGGATGCCATTTTCGAAGAATTTCTCTCTGTGGTTTTGCTCTAAACTCCCTAACAACACCAGTTTGTAAGTTTAAGATAAGGGGTATGATTTCTTCACAGGCAGCTCCTACTCTCAGCAGGATGGCACATTAACTCAGTGCCGGGGCATATCCAGGAATGGTTTGTTCTCTGCGTGGAAAATATCCCCGCGGAATGGGGACACTTCACCAGTAGGTGTCACATAAATACAAGCCAGGCAGGCGGCCATGGGCTCCTCAGCTGCTGTCATCTGGCCCGACTGACAGCCAAGGCACTTGGTGCTTCCACTATAATTTTGGGATCTGTGTATCTAAAGCTTTTCGGGAAGAAGACTTTGCTCTCCAGCAACTTGCACAGCGCTCAGTGGGGCCAATTACTCTCCACTCACTCTAGCTTTGAACACTGTCTGACTGCATTGCCAGGGCAACACCGGAGATGGAAATACCCCCTAGGCGCCAAAAAGAAGTGAGAGATGCCGGTTTCACAGCAACTGGTGGCATTTTTCTAACCCAGGAGCCAGAGAAACACTTCTACAGTGCTGGGATTCCCTGAATCCTAGGAAAGATCAGGAGCATTTGTTGCTATTACAGATAACTGCAGTAGTCCTTTGGCATCCCACTGACAGAAAATGATGTCCTTATTCCAGATGGGGCACATCTGCAGGCCAGGACAGCTCCTGCCTCAAAGCACTTACAGCCCATCCAGCATTTCCCCCACTACTGTGTGGCAGGAGGCAGTTACCCAGCACTACCTCCACCTCCCAGCACTACGAAGAGTTGAGGGACAGTTAGTTACCCAGACAACTGTTCCCTTGAAGAATGGGTGACCTGGTAGCTAGGTCCCAAATCTCATGTTCATTACCAGCAGATATGTTACAACTTTGTCACGAATGTGCTTTAGAAAACCCAAGTGCAACCAGAATGTACCACAGCATCTTGCATGTCTACAAAATGTGGCACCATTGGACTATTAATGATGTATATAATACACCTCTCACTGTAAAGGTGATTGATATTTTGGTTTATTGTTTATGTGCAAAAGAAGATGCACAGATTTTCAGAAATGGTTTCTCTGAGGTCAGTCTAAAAGATGCCTAGAGAAAGAAATGCTGGTACAGGTAACACATTACATATAAAATTGAAATATGCCACATGAATAATCAAAATTACAGAAGCCACATCACACATCTAGAACTGACCCACAGTGCACAAGTGTGCAGTACACAGTAGCTCCATTAGTTGACATACACTGTGACCAGTTAGCACACCACTGCAGTACCAGCTGAGGATTGCAGCCAGGATCAGGCACCCACCACCAAGAAGCACACAAACCTACAAACCTAACCCAGTCAGGTTCGTTCTGCTAGATGGAAACCTGTACCTCCCTGGACCACCTTTTAAAGAATACTGTACACAGCTGAATTAATATCCTATGCAGAATGTCATGTATTCTATACTGTAGATTTAGAACATAATAAACAAACAAATAAATAAAAATAGTTGTAAGTAGATTTCTTTCTGCATGAACTAGCATTTGCATTTTAAAGGATGCTGAAAGTACTACTTTTGAAGGACAAAATCACAAGATTTTTGACCCTCACAAAGCAAACAGCATAAAAAAATAGCTGAATGTAAGAGAAGATTGAAAAAAATGTAAATAAATTCCAATAAACATATAACCTCTTAATTTTTACTATCCATATACTATCACAATAAAGGCCCCAAGAATAACAGCCTCCTTTGTGATTACCAACACAAATCACTTGCCAGTGTCATCCTGTGCACCCACACAAAGAGACTCCACCCTGTAGATACGTCAACTAGTACAAAAAAAAAAAAAGTAATCAGTAAAGAAAGTTGCCTTCCCAGCAAGCCAAAGGACTCAAAGAAAGGCATACATTTTTGTATCTTAATCTTGAAGAATAAGCTGCATGGAAAAATAGCCTCTTGTCTACACAGAAGAATACAATTTGTGAGTAGAAACAAAGAAAAGAAAGTGGGTGATGTATTCGCTTTTGTTTGTTTGGGAGTTGGGGGGGTTGGACTATCACTGCTATAACCTTTACCTCTACCCTAGCTCGGCTAACCCAAGCTACAGCATCACTCCTGCTGCCTCCCTCAATCTTTGTTCAGTTACTGCAATAGTCACCTCTATAAGAGTGTGCATTTGCACGGTTTTCAGCATTCTTTTTTCTATGAAGTGCAGTTCTGAGTATCTACATTTTTAAGGGTTTTGTGCTGAGAAAAACCTTCCCCAGTTATCTGAACAAAAAAAACGCTGGTTCAGACTGTAGGTTAAGTGATTTCTTTATGGCCAAATAAAACATCACACCAGCTGTCAGGCTTTGTGTTCACATCTAGCAAAGAGTTTTGTTTATTGTCTGGACAGGTGATAGGACTGGAGGTGAAAATGTTTAAAGCCATACAGACTGCAACAGTGAGCAACCCTCAGAGAAAAGTTTGGAGTCCTGGTTAAGCATGAGGCTAAGTACCACAGGAAATTCTCAGAAGAGATTCAGGTTGTGAAAATCAATGCCAGGTTGCAAGAGGATTCTGCAGACAAAACTCTCTCCTCAGTGACCAGTCCCCTCCAGTGCAACAATCTAACCTCGAAGGGTGTCATCTAAGGACTGGTATCCCTGTGGTGTCAAGTATTTTTAGTTAGATGAAGCAGAGGTGAAGAACTGCTTGGAGCTACACCAACATACAGGCAGCTATAAAATATGGTTCTACTTCTGCTTTTATGTCTCTCCAAATAATGATTGTCTCTGTTAAGATTTTCATCCTGAAGTAAAATAATCTCACCTTGCTTTAACTTGACTTAGCAAAATGTTGCAAGTGATTTCAGATTTGCTGAGAAATTCCAGGCACCCTGTTGTCCAGGAATGGAAATCTTGACTAGAATCCCAACCAGTACAGGAATACCCGAGAAGCGATGTGTATGGTCTGCAGCCTAGTGGTGTCTGAGAACAGCCTGGCTCCCCATACTCTTCCGTCATAACTGCTGAGCACAGCACACTCCACAAGTAGCAGAAGAGAAAAAGGACGTACTTGAACCCTGAGGGTTTCCATACATTTTTGAGGAAGAGATATAACCCAGGTAGGTGTAGTGCTGCAGTCCTTAGGAACAGAAATGAAGGTAGTGCTGAAAGTGTACCCAGGATAGTCTAAGAAAAAATAGAAAGAATGTTGATAAGAGATTCAGCTAACAGACTGGATGAAATTCAAGCAGCAATACTCAGAAATTTGTGTGTGTTGTGGGAGCAAATTTTGCAGATGTCAGACTTTTACTAGAAAACCAGGTTCAGCCAAAGGAGTCACGTACTACATACAATGTTCCATAAGTCACATGTGATACCCAGCCATGTCACTGCATAAGCAGGAGAAATGGTGTAGATGACAACATTTTGTCAACTTCTAGTTAGAAATGGCTGATAAATTTCAGCAAAAGGGTTGGTTTTTAAAATCAAAATCTGAATTGCTTTCAGTGACCAAAAAAACCCAAAAAGGTCCCCTGAAACTATCCATGCAAAACCTACTTGACTAATTCAACAACATACAGGATCCTTAACTCTTAGCTACAAGGAAAGATTTAAACTTAACTGTAAGTCTCAACTATATATAAAAACCAGTATTGTATGATTCCTCCTGTACAGGTTAAAGTTGCATAGCTTCTCTGTAGGAAAAAAAAAAGTCATATTCTCTCTTTTAGCAAATGAATTCAATTTTTTATTAGGTGACAGCAGGACTACATTGTAATTTGCCAATCCCTATTAAGAAAGGACTTTCCAGTCTTTAAGAAATAGTACAAATAGTCTATAAAAACATTTAAGATCTTCTTCACTTGGAATAACTCATCCACTCAAATTGCTGCTTGACTAGGTTTTTTTGTTGATTTCTGCTTTCTTTCCCCTCAGACTCCCTTAAAGAACAGGTATGACTCACCTTACTTAAAGGCATTATGTGAGATTTCCATATCAAAGGCTTTTTTTCCACCTCGGTTTCCTGCAGGTGTTGCTCAAGGAAGAGTACAGCTTACAGTGCATACCTCAGGGTGCTAACTGCACACAGCCACCTTTCAACATCTTTGGAGATACACAGACCTTTGAAGAAGCAATGTGAAAATGTCTGGAAATTCCCAGAAGATGAGAATACAGCCTACAACTGAAGATTGTCACACAAAATATAGTACTTTCTGTCCTCACCTCCTCTCTCTTTGCAAGTTCTCTTTCATTTTTACTACTCATTATTTACAGTGAAAATGCTACATCTCCAGACATAATGTATGAGTGATGCTAGGGATGCTACACTAATAAATCCCACACTGTTCAGAACTTGGTACATCATGATTTTCCTTATAACCTTCACCTTGTCTTTCTTATAAGATGTACCTTTAGTTTAAGTGTTAACGAAAGGACTAAGTTTTGCGGCGAGTTCTTCAAGAGGTCAATACACTCTTTTGAAGCAGAGTCATTGTACAAGGGAAGATGAATAAACATGAAATCATCATTAATAACATTAACCTAGCACTAAATACTATACAGAAGTCCAACCATAGACTAAATACAGGAAAGGCTGAGGAGTGACTCAGCCATTAAGAATTAAAAGTACAGTAAGGCAGAAGAAAACACAGTTTTCTGAAAAGTGATTATTATCTGATCAGCTTTGAGCTAGATCTAATGAAGAACTTGGGATTTCCCAGGACAGTGCTCTAGCCACCACACTCCTGGATAAAGAAGGTGGGACCTTCTCCTCTTTCACTTATGAAGGAGGAGCGCAGCTCTAATAGATGACTTACTGCAAGAACTTACTAATTATTTCCAAAACTCAAATATAATAAGTGAACCCCTTCCCCTATTGTAACTATCTCTGCTGAAATAGATAAGGCAGCTATCCGGAAAAGCTCAGTGAAACAAAGCACATTAGAAATTTTAGACACAATCTGCTTATACAGATTATCATGGTTATAAATATTCATAAGAAAACTAAGCCTGGAGGCTGACAATGAGAGAGTAAGAGCTCACATGTTATATGGAAAAACTGTTGTAAAATAAGGAAGAAAGGATGTGAATGTAAACTAGAACAGGCAACCAAACCAGCTTTTTTTATAACCGTTTCTGGAACAGTCTAAGCTAAATCACACAAATGCTTTCTGAGTGTGAAGCAAGCATTCACAAACTATTACAGCTATTTAATCTCATACTTCCCCACACCGACAACCCCCAAGTCCCAATGAAAACAAGCACAGACAAAGAAAGCTTACAACTTTGCAAGCTTTGTTTAACTTTAACATTCCTGCTGTCAAAAACATGAAGTATCAAACAGCAGAGTCACACCACTCTAATGCTGAATGAAGCTAAAACTGGACCTGTGCTGACTGATGCCCTTAATGAGATACTGCTGCTGAGTGTGTCTGCTGCTCATTACCACTTACACTGGAAGGATGGAATGATAAATGTTCTGGACCACTGGCATCAGAAGGTACATACAGAACAACTGTGGGAAATGGCTATGCCTGGAGCTGCCTACATTTTGCAACCATGATTTTCCTTCTGCCTGAGTGTTCTTTTTTTTTTCTTCCCAGGGATTAAACTCAAGTCAACAAAGGACAATAAAAAATTGTATCTGCATAAGATGCTTCTCTAAGCATACGTTACTCAATGTTGTTTGAACTTTCCATGCTCATTCACTTGGTAACTTCAGTGGCTGGTTCCTCTTATTTTAGTGAAAATATTAATGTGATGGATTAGAAGAATAAGATGACTCTTCTGTGAATTAATCTAGCACTTGGTAAAAGAGCATCTGAAATCAATTTAACTTGCAGCACAATTCTGTTTTCATTTCAAGAAAAACAAGGTTCTTCTAAAACAGAATACATAGCACTCTAAAACGAATTTGCAGATTAAAAATTCCCAGTAAATTATGTCTATATTTTAATGTCTCTTACCAAATAATTTAAGAACTGTTGACCTAAGAATGACAGAAAAACGCAGTTTTAGGGAGCTGTTATGAAGCAAATGAGAATTTAAACATATGGGGTTATAATAATAGTTTTTCTTTTTTTTGCAGATCTATGTGAAAATCTATTTGCACAAAATTAATGCAAATAAACTGAAAGTGCCCTCTTGAAGTAGTTGTCTGTGCATTATCAGGGTTGATCTGCTTTCCAGCAAGGTTAACCAGATAATATCCAGAAGATTTTTAATCACACTCCAGAAATTGCTATTCATGTTCCATACATTTCTTTCACATAATAATGAAGAAAAAGAAGACTGGTTATATGCTCGTGATCACCAGCCTGCTTAAGTCAGGAATAAGAATAAGGCTAAAAGGCTACTAGGATCTTATAAAGTACCAGGCAGACACGGAGGTGCTGGAGTGTGTTCAAAGAGAAGCAATGAAGCCGGTGCCAGGGCTGGGGCACAAGGCTGATGGGGAGCGGCTGGGGGAACTGGGGGGGGTCAGCCTGGAGAGGAGGAGGCTCGGGGGCACCTTGTGGCTCCCTGCAGCTGCCTGACAGGAGGGTGTAGGCAGGGGGGTCGGTCTCGTCTCCCAGGTAACAAGTGACAAGTTGCACCAGGGGAGGTTTAGACTGGATATTGAAAAAATCACTTTCCAAAAGTGCCATCAAGCATTGGAACAGGCTGCCCTGGGGAAGTGGTTGAGTCACTATCCCTGGAAATATTTAAAAGAGGTATAGATATGGCACTTAAGGACATGTTTTAGTGGTGGACTTGGCAGTTTTAGGTTAGTGAGTGGACTCTATGATCTTAAGAGTCTCTGACCCTAAATGATTCTATGATTTTATTCCATAAGGTTGCATGCTGCAAGTTTGTGCAGACACTACAGAATTCAGCAGTGAAAGAAAGTGTTGAAACTCTGGAAGGATACAGGTTTTGTGGAGCTTCTTGGACATACGGAAGACAGTTATGAAACAGCAGGATCCAGAAATTGGCAGCAGAAGTCTCTGGAATGTCCATTAGTTCTTCAAAGTTACCCAAGCGATTTCCTTAAGAGGCACTCATTGCAGTATACCCTAATGCCAAGCTTCAAGAGTTGGTGAGAACATTGGAAAGGTGGACAGAGAGTATCAATGCAAAGAAAGATGCCTTGAAAAAAAGCAAAACTATGTTGGAAGAGGCAAAGGACAGGAAAGGAATACTAAGGGTTGTAATTCCAAGGATTTTGGCAGTGTGAGTGATTTAGATGGAAGGTTTACTCTTTGCACATGGCTGGCACAAGACAGCAACATGGTTTTCAAGCCGTGCAGATTGCAGCCAGCCCCTACAGGGACTCAAGAGGCAGCTGAACGTTGCCTCCACCTCCTCTGCTTTAATAAGCTTGTGTGCCCAGCTGGGTGCCTAACCACAGGGACTGGGGACAGCCATTCCTCCTGGGCAAAAGCCATCAAGGCAGCTTAGGTACCCACACATACGTATGTAAATTAACAGTATCAATTGAATCTACAATCGGTGAACATTAGCAGTCCTCTCATCAAGAAAGATTGACTGAGAATAATCACATTTGATTCAGGGATTTGAAGTAAACTGGTGCATTTACTTGTTCAAACTTGTTGCTTGAGAAATGTCCTGCTGCTCCTCTTTTACCAGACACCAACTTCTGCATGGTGCAGACACCACCTATCAAAGTCATAAAATGAAGAACCATTTTGTTCTGTTCTCCAACAGAACCACAAGCTGGAGTACAGCAAAGGAGGCAAGTATGTCAGTGTAATGCTCTCCTCCGGTCCAGCACACGTGCTTCCTTCCCCACTGGTCCGTCCTCCAGCCAGAGTACAGGTTTCCTGTGGTTTGACCAGGGATAAACAGCTGCAGAGCAGAAGAGGATGGTTTGGGATTCCCCTTGAGGAAAAACGAGAGGCCTTTCTTTCTCTTTGCAGTGTTGCTCAGCTCTCTGCAAACACCTCAAGATTTCCCTGCCCTTCCCTGGAGAGGACAGACTACTGCTCCATATACCCAAGATGCCCATATTAGTTTTTTCAGCCTTGCAACAACTGAGGAAGGACTTCCTCCATAAAGATACCCTTCACAAAATCCTCCCTGAACTAACACCATCACCACAAAACCAGCATGCCCAGCACTATTTTGCCCATTTATGCTTCTCCATGCAGAATCAGAGTTGTCGGGTGGGTTTAAGAGCCTCCCCTCTAAGTCTCCAAAGGCCCACTTGTGCACCACAGGAACTCCTTTCTGGCTCATTGTTTCCCTTCAGTTAATACAGCAAAACCATCCACTTGCATCTCTCTGTGCTTGCAGACAATCCATACAGAACCAGCTGGGGCCAGCTGCTCCTGCCTCCTCTTGTGGGGCGATGGGAAGTCAGAGGCAAACACACACAGGCAGCACAGAGCAGCCACCACATGCCACAGCTCCTGTGTTTACCCAGCCTGTTGGGTGGTCAAAAACAGGATGCAGCCTCCCTGCGGGCTGCAACCCTGCTCCAGCTCGTAGCTTCATCCTCACAAAGAAACTTGCAAGTTAACAAGAACTGAATCGCAGCAGTTTGGTTTGCCACTGTCTGTGAAGAACATGGCTGCTGAACTACAGCTATTTCACATTACCCACCTCTGTCCTCCTGCTTGTCCCAGCCTCTGCATTCTTCCATGCTTCTTGCCCTACGAGCACCTCTTCTCTTCCTGAAATACCAAACAACTCCCCTTGCTGAATACTCTGCAAGGTTCCAGCTCAGCTGTAACTCCTGTGAGCGAGCCCAGGCATCCTGACCCCCTCACACCATTTTTAGGGCCAACTCTCTCAGAAGCTGGCACGCTCTGCTCCACTGCCTCTGCTCTGCTTGTGTTCTGGGTCAAAGTCAGCTTGGAAAGTGCTGTTCCGTCCATCCCCCAGGAAGATCCACATAGCTCTGACAGTCAACACTAGCAAACAATTGTGCCTGTCACACCTTCGACCTTGTGAATTAATTCTAAAGATTTAAATTTTATTATCAGCACCATGACTATTATCAATATTATCATGATTTATAAAATGAACTATAAAAATGTATTAAAAACTTGCATCATGGACAGACTTTTCAGTTGAGAGAAGCATTAACTTTGCTTTGCAAGTGGCAGGTTTTGTCAGCTGCATTTGTGACGGAAGTGTTACAAAAATACAGGAATTCAGCATGTTACTCCAGGTCAAAAGCTGGGGCTGAAATCTGCCACATCCTAGGTGAACTGTGGTTTGAATCATATCAAATCATACAGTGGAACAGGGCCGACGTATCTATACATGGGCCAACCGAGAACCGAACAGACTCTAAAAGTACTTATGGACCAAAACAGGTCTTCTAAGTTATGTCAAAAATACTTAGGACACAAACAACTCTTATCTTTCCAAACTGTCTGCAAGTCCATAGCATGTATCCCCTGACTCCAGACATCCTAATGATTACCATGAATAAACACTATCTATCTGCATATATTGAGTCTATATAAAACCTATCAGCTATTGAGTAGCTGCTCTGGGCAATCTCTTGTAGTCAACCAAGGAGTTTCATGTTCTCTGTATAAAGCTTTCTGTCATGAGGAGGGTTCACAGTCTAAACAGGCTCTGCAAAGAAACAGAAACTTAACAATATTCCATAATAATTCACTGTCTCTAGCTTCCAAACCACATTGTATGTTAAACACACTGAGCAAGTTTGCTCTTCATTATCTCCATTGACTCCTGGAAGATAATGGCAGTTCTTTCCATCTCAGATACTATTACTAGAAATAGTAATTTTGCAGTTTTTTCCCCTTGGGCAATATTACCAGTACACTGGTATCAGTACACCTTATAGATACTCATCTCACTGTTTTCTACACATAAGATATTATTTTTTATAGCACCTTAAAAGACATAAACTTTCACCTCTCTTTATAATTTTAGTATTTGCTTCATTCACTCCCTGGCAAAAAAGAGAACAAAACCTGATGGTATTTGTGTGGTAACAGACTGGGAAAAATGTGGCAAGAGGTGAAACTTAGCAGTGGCATTCAGTATAGCTTATATTTGCTATTTAACTAGCCTTAACTACTAAAGTTGACCCCCTTAAGTTACAGACTGTCTAAAATGTTCTGTAGCATGTTTCCAGACCACCAATGATCCATGAAGCACCTACAAGATGATTCGAAACCATTAAGCTTTCTACACGTATGAGCAGGCCAAGAAAAGAACTGCCACAAATGACCACTCGAAGTTTAGCCAATTTTTAGCTGGATGTAAATGAAAACTGTAAAAAATACTCTTTTTTTTTTTTTTCTCAGCCAAACCAGCTGATCCTGCAACTAAAAAACAGGCTCAGAAACACTATTCTGTAACAGCACTTAGTAACAAATGGCACTCTTGAATTGCTATGAGTTAGCATGGAAAGTATCAACCAGAATACTATTACAGCATTCATTTCTGATATTACTACTATGTTTAACTGGTTATCTCTATGGCTATACATTCAAGTGACTGAAATGAGAGAAAGTGCTGTTCTGACATATGAATATGATCCAGAGGTACAGGAAATTTTCAGCCTGCCACTTTTGTCACCAAAAATGTATATTCAGGTCAACTGAAACTATTCACAGATGAATGCTGATACTTTAAAATTACCAGTCAAAGAAACGCCGTAAAAGTCAAATGCTTCACTTCAATACTTTCAAAATGAGATTTTTTTTTTTAATTACACAACAATTTGCAGCTTGAATACAGTTCTGTTTGCTTAAAATAGGCTGAAGAACACGAAAGCTAAAAATGTTTCATTTCATCCTAGAAATTCAAAATGCTTTAATTGTGCCCGAGCAAAACTGCTTTAAACCTGAAATAACTTCCTATTTTTCCTTTTGTTTCTTGTCAAAACCACATTTCAAAGCACACCCTAACATATGTGTCATTTTTCTCTTACACTCAAATCCTTTTTATTTTCCAGCTTGACCAACGAACGAAAACTTTTTGTACAAAAACCAATGCCCTGGTCATACCTCAGCAGCTGCAAGCAGAAATCACTCCTGAAAACTTGCTTTCATATTTCAAACAGAGAAGCAATCCTCATATACTTCTATTTTGGTGTGACAAGAAATTCCACTACTGTAACATACCTGGCTTATTCCTTTTGACCTTCAGCTATAAAACACTGACGGCTTTGGCTTTCTGTGAATGACATCCTTACGTTTCTAAGCCACCCTTGCTGTCAGTGCTCAGCAGCTTCCCTGCGCCAGGTAAGATGCTCTGCCAGGGCACAGGGCACCCAACACGGACTTGGTTCCTCTCCAGGTGACGTGCTCTTTGTGTTAGCCCACTGATGTACTGCCGCACCTAAAGCTTCACGGAGCAAAATAGCACTGCATCCTCTCAGGTCCTCTCCTTCTCTACAAAAAAAATACAAGAATTTGCCCCATCAGGCTTTGCCTACTCCAGGGAGTTAAACACACCCAGGCACTGGAGCTTGTTTGCCTACTCTATTAAAGTGGATGGTTCCCAGCATGGCCTCAGTGAGGGCCATTAAGCACATTCTCAATCAATTCCTGGGCATGGCAAAGGAGTGGACTCGGGCCAGGAATCCCTCTCAGCAGTCAGGATCTGGCCACCCTGTTCAAGAAGCTGAGAAAATTTAATGTATGCAGACAGTGTTCTGCACTACTTGGCAGCAATGCCAAAGACTACTGGAGTATTTCATTTATTAGCACAAACATGGTCCCATTGTGTAAGAATAGTGGTTGCCATGAATATCTACAATGTTACAGTACGAGAATAAATGCCAGCCCAGCACTCACCTTACAGATAAGTAACACTGCAAAACAGAATATATAGTGTAAAGAATACCACTGTCATCTTTGAAACAATTGTTTTCAAGCAATATTACTAAAGATGATGTCTATTTATGTTCATCATATAAACTGCCTGACTTAGCAGCTATTTTCTATGTTTACAGTGTCAGGCTCTTCCTACAGATTCTGGCATAGGATTAGCATTTTCAGGCTTTTTTTTATCATTTAGTTATTCAAATATGTTCACGTTTCTAAGAAATAATTTCTAGTTCAGCTTTCAAAATTTACAGCTTAACCTACACCATGTTTCAAATAATCTCTTTTCAAGATGCCAACAGAGATGTTACTGGATACCCATGTGCATGGAAATCAGGGAACCGCCCCAGCTGTCATCCCTTATTCTTGGGTACTGCCACCACAGAAACCTTCAGCAGATTTAAGCTGACAGATTTACCTATCTTAATTGTTCCAGATGCGAAAATAAGTCAAGAATTCAACTAAAAATATCTTTTCAAGACTGGATTTGAGAGCATTGTCCAGCTGTAGCATGGCAAACCAATCATAAAGCACCAGACAGAAATCGATGGTCTCATGTCCAAACACAAAACAGGTAAAATTTAAGAAAAAGGAAAAAAAAAGGGTATAGACAGATCTTTGTCTTAGTATTTGCAGAATTGACTGGTTAAGAAATAATTTGACACCATATCTGAGTAAAAATGTCTTAGGATGCAATTACTTATACAAATTAATGAAGCATCGATTAAAATATGCATGAGATTATTTCACTGAGCACGGAAAACGAGAACTTCCTGGTCTTATAATCAATAGTTTAAAAGTTTTCTCTTAGCTGCCTTGAAATCCTGACTTCTAATACAAAAGGAGAAAAGAATACTAAGAAAATAATCTAGATTACACTTTCCTTTTTTTCTACGTTTTAGCTTAGGTCTATTAACACAGTAGACAGAACCCCGTTTTTTTCAGAACTTAACAGAAGGCCTCCTCTATGTCAGCCACAGAACTACCTACTGTACGTAGCTGCTACACCAAAGAAAACCTATCATATAATCTTTTAGGAAAACACACAGAAGGACAAGGAGATGGAAGAAAAATACTCTAAACCCCAATATAAAGTATTTAGAGTATGCCTCATAACTTTCAAACAAAAGTAGCTGAATGGAAGGTCCATTTGTGTTCCTTATATAAACCGCCAGGCTTTCTTTTAGCACTGCTTTTCATCATTTTATTTAGCTCATGGATATAAACACACTCCTTTCCACCTTTTTTCCCCACCCCAAAACAGTTCCTTGCAGTTAATAGGTAGTGTGCACTAACAAGACTGGAAAGGGTTTTTAAAATCTAGAAAGCAAGACAGTAATCAGTGCTTTCCAAATACTCCAAAACCCTGTTGAAAAACTAGTGTCCTTGGCTGTTAGCACAGCAAAGATTAAACCCCGATTTGGTATTTGTACTAGTTATTTTATGTGTTACTGCCATTCTCAAGAATTCTCCAGCGCTCTCATTCTACAAACTGTACCTGCTCACTAACTCACCTAAAGGTAAGTTTACACAGGACAAACCAGAAATTGTTGCAGCGCACTGGATGTGGCACAGCAGACAGGCTGAGACACCACAGAATTCAAGTCATGGTGCCAAGATGCACCCAAGAATCAAGAAAAAAGTTAGTCTACACCAAGGGCCCTGAACTGGCACAGCCAGCTTAGCAGTGCTCCCAGCACCCACAGCAGCTTTTGCACCCTCAAGCAACACCTCCAACTTTTTACACCTCCAATACTCAGCTCTGTCCTCTGTTTTTGGGTGCCAAGCAGTGAGCTATTAACTACTTGCAAGCTCAGGAATTTCTGCAGATCTGGAAGGAACAACTGCCTTTGTGCCTTCCCTTGCAAGGGGGTATCAAACATACTGTGTTGGACCATGTAGCATGATTAGAAAGCAAATAAAGCTCACGTGTGCTTCCAAAATGAAGTGTAATCCAACAACCCCTGGCAAACATGCCTTAGCTGACAGCTCTGCTTCACCCCTTCCAGGCTGCTGCTCTGCCTGTCCCGCTCTCATCTCAGAATCTTCAGATCTCTTGCAAATATGGCAGTACCAAAGCATTTTCCATAGCAAAACCCAAGCCTACAAGAAAATCCAGAAGCATCTCTAACCACTTTGCTCACTACCATTGAGTTTTACTACATAAAAGCCTAGAATGACAAACCAGTCTGAAGACGTCAATAGACAGTGCTATTCAGAAAGCACTTATCTGAACTAACAGAGCAAATAGATGCGTAATGCTATTAATTTTGTAACTGAACTAATTAGCTATTGTAATGGACTGCACAAGCCCTGATGTTTACCTTTTAATGTTACATTCGCAGGACTTAAATGTCAATTGTGGGGTTTTTTATTTTCCTTCCTTCTTCTACAATTATGCAGAGAATAGTACTTTTCCCAGACATCAGTTAAAGCTACCATGACTTATCTTCATTATGAAGGGACTGTGAGGAGCAGGATGAGCCTCAGCCTTATGAGGCAGCAAGGGTGAAAGCTGGACAGAATGGCTGGACCATTTTCCTTTGCGCATCAGCCACCCTGAGAAACACCCCAAAACAAACAGATACTTCCCTGAAATACTACAGGCCATTCAATCTTTTTGGCACCATCACTTGAGATGAAATTTGAAAGCAATATGAGGGAGTGGATAGCACTGGGTGCCAGGTCTCAAGTCAGTGAAATTCGGTGCCTCATTTTCCCCATCTCCTAACCTTCATGGACCTGTCTGAAGATCATCATGCTGGAGGCATGCAACAGACGCAGAGGCCAAGCTCTTGTGAACACACCATCCATCAGTAAGTGAACACCCCTTGCACAGCAGTTTGTTATACATGGAAAACAGGTCACCCATTAATTCCAGAAACTTGAAATGGTTAAAGAAAAAATCTCAAGTTTGAATGTTCAAAAGACGGTTTAAGAAAGGTAAAGCACCCCAACTAAATAATTGTATGAAGCCTGTGTTGTAAAAGAGAAATGGCTACTCACAGAATAGGTCTTTGAAGTGGTAGTTAAACTATGCCTTTTAATTAATTTGGTGTAAATTCAGATTTCTACAGGAAAGAGAAGGAGAGTCTGGAATTAATCTTGAAACAAAGTGCTGTTCTTTCAAGTTCTGATGTGATATCTTTAAGAAATGCTGCATATGCTATAACCTTCTTATCTCTGGGCTTATACATCAGAGTTTATTTGGCCTTTCTGTGGACCAGCTGTTGTTTTTTCCATTCCATTTCTCCACTGTATTTAAAACACACCAATCCCACTAGCATGCTCAAAGAACAAAACACATGCTAGCACTTCAAGGGGCCTTCCTCCTTGTCCTTGGCTGAGGCCAAGTGTCTTGTATTTCAGATGACGTTATTAAGCAACACAGCCTTCAAAGCCTCAGCCTCAACCCTGCTGTGCTTATGCCACAAACACCAGCAGTGCTAGAGCAACTCGTTTGCAGGTGAGGACTCTCTCCCTGAGCCTGGGGCCTGAGAAGGGTTGGTTGGTCTGGGAGATACCGAGATGAATTATGCTAACACAGTGTCTTGAAAACGGCAGACACATACTGCTTTTAAAGTTTTCTATTCTTAGAAACAGGTCCTGATAATAACATTTTACAGCTTCACGACATTTTCAAAGATGACCGTGGAGGTTCTCCAGCTCCAACTCAGCACCCAAGACTTAATTTTGCCTGACTAAGCCCCTGAAGAAGCACCCCCATGCACAGCTGCTGGAACAGCAGAGCAGGAAGATTTCATCACCCAGCTACTCCATCCTGCAACTGGGGAGAGCTAATGAAGGCGTCTGGAAACTGGTAGTAGGAGCAAGGGAAGGAACAGCGCAAATGACACTGAGACATCTCAAGGGAGGCAGCCAACAGTGTCTTTGCATGTCAGAGTTTAAGGATTCCTGCCACCAGGCACCTTGCATAAGCAGTCCTGTTAGGATAACACCATCTTGGCGTCACCGGTGCCATTATCAGCTCCTCACGAGTACCACTGCACGGCCTAAAGGATGTTTCCAGTTTTAGCCAGAGTTTTGAGAGTGACTTTTCCCTTTGATTCCAGTTTCCTATCAGAGACTGGTTGTCAGGGGCATTATAACTTGTTGGCTGTTATGATCCCATTAATTCACTTTCATTTTTGTCATTCATAGGGTGGAGATTCACCAGTAACATGGGCTATAATTACCTGGACTCAGTGGTTCGCTGCCTACATAAAACTATGCCAGAATCCTTCACAGACAGGAGACAGGGGGGCTCCCACACTAAAATGCCAAGAAGTTTGAAAGTGTTTGCTTAGAAGTGGGTTTGAGCTTTGAAATTTGCACTCCTGTAGAAACAGAATCAAACAGAACCCTGACAACACACTCAGCCTCTGTTATTTTCTAAATGACAATCTCAGTTTTCATTTGCAGAAAGTCCCTGGCTCCTCTTCTCCCCAGGTAGCGCTGCAATTATGAAGGTATGTAAAAGCATGTGACCAGGAAGAGAAAAATGCAGATGTGTTTGCCTGAAAGAAACATCCAGTTCACACACATCATAAAACAGTATGATTAATTATAGCTTAAGGAGAGAAAAATATCCTAAAAATGGATGATGGATAAACCCAGGTTACATCCACCAGCAGGGGAAGGGGCTGTTCAGTAATCCGTTCCCCAGTGTTAAATCTCTGCTTGGACAGCTTTCAGCTGCCTGTCAATGTTACCAGTCTAGGCTTTGCAGGAAACTCCCTTCTTTTATTGCCCCCTTCTTTACTGTTACCTCCCCAGCGGGTGAAATTTCATCCCCCTCATCAACTTCCATTTCCTCTGAGGAAGACCTGACTGATAGAAGTACCTTAACAATGGGCAATGGATGCAACTGGCACACCAAAAAGAAAATGCCATAAAAAAGAATGTGGTTCAGTGAACATTCTACCTGGAGAATGTCAGGCAAATAATACAGAAAATGTCAGAAATTATCCGTTGTTAAAACTGCAGCACCTGAAAGGAGACTTTCATCCAAATCCAAACCTTCACAGAGCCGAGGGGAGTCCGGACTGGGGCTCAACAGACAACAGTGCAGATCAGAGAGGGAGGAACTCGATTCAGCTTTGTTTAGAGCTCAGGCACGCAAAAAAATTGCTGCTAATTCTAACTGCGGCAGAATGGAAGACTCAGACTGAAGCTGTGTTTTAATTGTTTAAAAAGTATTCAAAATACAAAAATCTATCTCTCTGCAGCTTCAACTCAAACACTGCTTGCAGCCAAACAAAATATTAGACAAGACCTTTTAAAAATGAGTACAAATCAGAGACAGCATGAATTTACAGCTTTTTTTTTTTTTTAAAAAAAAGAAATTAATAAAGAACATCACAGCTTTGGACTTCCTATTTTGCACAAGCATTAGATTTTAGGCAATATTTTTTGAGACTGACCAGAATAGTTTAGAAGAAACTTTCTTTAATTTAGCAGTCTAATTTAGGTGCACAAAGACTTCATCATTAATTCTTTAAAAAGGACAGGAATACATAGATTTTCCAGCTAAGCCACCTGATTACATGCTGTTTGCTGAAGTAAGTTTAAGTTGAATATCCGGAAGAGAAGAAAAGCATAAAGTATAGAAAAGATCATAAAGCATAAAAAATAACATGGATATTTTTTTTTTTGATTGCATATAGAAACCTGGACATGCAACAAATGGTTCCACAAAGAAGTGCAGTATTTAAGAGCATCAGCTAAAATAATTTGCTACACCTTTTAGTATAGCAATCTTCTAGCCACCTTTTTTGTATAGATGTCTATGCCTACTTCTGTTGCACAATTCCTTTCCCTAGAAAAAAATTGTGTAATTCCATATGATCTTGAAGAGAACAGTGTCCCTCCAGTCTGTTACTTACATACAGTTTTTCCAGGACAGTTCAGAAATAGAAGTATTATTTGCAAAGATACCCTGCAACATGTAATCTTTACATGAGCCCCATGAAACTGAGCAACAAACCTCACCCTACTTTGCCTTCCACAACAAATCAAATCCAGCTAGCTAGTCTAGTAGGTCACTAAATCTGTGTTGAGGCAGATCCTTGTTTTCAGCGACCGAATGCAAACACGGTTCAGACATGAAGACCTGTATCTGAAATGACAGACTGGACTCCAAAAAATGCCCTTTGCAGACTGCTGTCTAGTGAAATTGCATCTGCTACTACTCAATATTGCCAGAAATTCATTATGAGAGCGGTGCCCGCAACCACCCATCACTTGAGTTGAAAGCTCTATCATACACTCGGTGATAACAAGGAGCGCAGAATAGGATCTGTGCATCCCAGGACATGCTGCCGAGTCATTGTGTGTGGTGTGTGTTAACTCCAGACACAACCCTACTTCTCCCTAAAATGGAGAGCTTACAGTTCTGTAGAAGATGACCTCGTAACAACCCCCTAAGTTACACAGTCAGTTTCTCTTGTTCCCAACTAACCATAAAGCTAAAATCTATGCTGGGAGGAGTATTATGATCTCCTTTTAAGTCAAATTCATCCAGAGGAGCCTCTCCAAGTACACAAAATGCATCCAAGTTCAAGCAGCTGCTAGAACATGAAGAATGCCAGCCCCAAGCAAGGAGTGGAAAAGCTGCAAGGAAACTGTTTCATGCAGAAAAGCTGTGCTCAGACACCTGTTTAAAGTGGGTCACATATGACAGGAGGCTGCCAGAGGCTGATCAGGGACACGCAGACTTCAGAGAAACTAACTGTGAACAGTGCGCCCGTATTGGTGCAGTAGCCCCACAGCACAAGTCCAGCACTTCTTAGGAGAATCAGAAATCTGTGATCTGCCCAGAAATAATAAGGTAATTGTAGTTTCTTTTTAGAAAGTTCATAGAGAGTTCAGTATGACTGAGAAATCTGGCACTAACCAGACTGAAGGCTGAACAGCTTTGCCAATACTACCCATTAACGGGTCAAGTGTTCTGAGCAAATTTTCAAACTCCTGCAACAAAAATGTTTCCTAAATGCAGCTTAGCTTTCTGGGTTTTCTATTTCGACCGTGGAAATAAGGTTTGCAATTGTTCAAGGCTAGTGTTGTCCTACGAAAGAAAAAGGGATAGCACGTGACATGTCACAGTTTAATTTTAAAGCTTGCTATTGCTCTCTGAATCAATACTGCCGCAATTTAACATTCACATTACCAATGCATTTGTTTACACAGTCAATGGCAATACTGAAAAAATACAACAGTATCATGCACAGTTTGATAAGGAAAGCAGTAGGCACAGAGCAAGAGCAGAATATATTCCTGTCTGACAGCACATGGCTAGCAATGCTGAACTAAATTCAGTCTGGCTCCAGACTGATACTCCTTAGTCTGATGAGTGGTTAAGCAAACTGTCTCGATGAAAACATGGTAGACACCACAGTCTACCCTTTGAACTACAGCAAAGCAAGTGCAGTAAGCAAGCATGGTGTAGCAAACGCCATTTCTTTCCAGCTGTGTGGGAACACAGAAAGACTCTACTGAAACACAGTGAGGCAGATTTCCCCTCCTTACAGATTTCGCTTATATTATTTGGAAAATGGCCTGTCACAGAACTTTACAATTTGTTCAGTCATGGAGTGAGGAAGCAATCACATTTCTGATGTCTTTTGGAGGCAACAAGTGACTATTATCACATTAAAATAACAATGTCCTGTTTCTACATTTTTCTCCCTTACCTCCTGCACCACACAAGCACTTAGGGAAAGCACCTTATTTCAGTTAGTAGGATCTGGTGAAATACTGATGGTTAAATTCCAGCAGAAGAGAGAAGCAGCTGGGAAAACAATCAGGGACTGGGAAAGCAGGTGCCAGAGCTCTGCCAGCACTGAGCTTTCTCTGGCGCCTGTTCAGCACAGACTTTGGATCCACTTGGAGAGAGTTCTGGTTTTGATTCAGCACTCATTTAACCGGAGAGGAAGAATTGCACAGAATACAGTACTTCATTCCTTTCTCTTCTACCTGTATTTCTCCTGCCTATAATGACAGCCTAGGCAGCTCCCAAGGACAACTCAACCCAAAAGTCAAAGATATCATCTCAGGATAGGATGAATCAGCCTTTGACAATGACTGTTCTACTTCACTAACTTTATAAAAGAAGCTAGCTTGTAACACAACTAGCTTAAACTCAACTATTTAATTGCTATGCTACTCAAGTTAACAGATAAGAACCTCATCTTGTGTCCTTAGAACCTGAACTTCAAGTAATAGTAAACATATCTATTAAGCATCTCTACGCTAATGAAACCTAGAATTCTTTTTTATTGCTTAGCAAAGCTACATATTTGCACTGCTCATTTGTTAGTATGAACAGGATTTTTGACAGCAAAGTGAAATGAGCACAAAAGTCTTTTCGTGTGTCAGATGTTAGAAACAAAAAGTTCAAGGATTTGTATCTCGCCCACACAGAATCTAGAGGTTTTAGAAACAGAAGATGACTCTTCCTTTTTTCTGGAGAATGAAAGCACAAGACAGTGAAAAAAAGTCGACCTTATCTCTGATTAGCTTCTAACGAACTCCAGAGAGCAACTGAAAAAAAGAAGTCTTCCTGAAACCTCAAAACAAAGTTAGAATCTTCTGCTTTCACTTCATGATCTTGTTGCGGGGTGGGGAGTGGGGGGTGGGAAATCTCTTTACACCAGTTAGCAGTAATTGTTTCATCCACTGCTAGAACTTGTGTTCATGACACTGTTTCCCGGGTACCCCACCCCAGAAACCCTAAATCTCCTGCTGTCTGCATAAGTAGGTGTCTACTGATTTCAGCTCAATGCAAACTGTTCCGGAGATGACAGATACTCCATATACTCCTGCAAACTGTTTGTTTTGTTGTTTCTGCTTTAAATTAGAGGACATTCATCACAAGCATCTTTTAAACAAGTCAGTAGAAGCTGTTTGTAGAAAGCAGAAGGCTGCAGGGAGAAAGATGCTTTCACCTCTACATTGTACTACTCTTATTTACTACAATTTGACATGTGAATTTACCAGCCTATCTCTGTTTTGGAGAAGCTAAGCGAATTAATCTGAATAGTAATTGATATGGTTAAATGCAGAATAAACAAATACTGGAAAAATGTCAGCATCATTCTTTAAAAGATATGGAAGCTACACAGCATGTACCAGTGATTCTGCCAGCAAGCAAGGCTGCTTACATTGGCCACAATGTTCTTCCAAAAAAAAAGATAGGCTGTCCTTTGAGAATAAAACAGTGTCCTGGACTTTTTTTCCTTCCCTCTTCCCAGTGGTTAAACAAAGGACTTCACTGTCAAAAGCCAACACTAACACTTTATACTGTACATTTGTAGACTGAAAAATTGAAGAGAATCCTTTGGCAGTATGATTCAGTAAAATCCTGCACTCAGACATAACCCTTAGGAAGAACAGCAGGTAACTATTGTTACCTAACAGCATCCTAGTCACCTGTCAAATGATCTGTGCCACCAAGCCATCATTCAAAAGACTTAAAAAAGTTTTGCACATATGATGTTGCTCTGCTCCTTCAGCTCCCCTCACCCCTCTATGCGTTTCACAGAGCACCCAGTCTGTCTCCTCCCTCCCACCCCAGTCTTAGTCCACCATAGCTCCATGCAAAATTGCTCCAAATGCAAAATTTTCAGTTATAAGATTTATAACTCCTCTGCAGATAAGGCCCCTGTACAAACAAATCCTAACATCTGTGCAGAACTCACCTATCAAATCTTTTCAATGCCAAAATGAGGGTAAAGCATGTGATAACTTCTATACACCTAAAGTTCCAATAAAGTATTCTCAGAGATCCATTTTAATACCCAAAACCTTTCCTTCCTGTTATATATTACAGCCTACTGCAGTAATCCCTGGGCTGAGTCTGAACAAACTCAATTACCCTCCTTCTAAACAACAGCAACGTGACCACATCACCAGACCAAGAAAAATAAGTCCATCTGTTTGAATCCTATCAATCCCCTCTGCAGCACAATGTCAGGAAGGGTTCTATTTCATCCCAGCATTTTCAGTCACCAACTTCACAGAACTTCTCCACTCTGCAGCTTACAAACCAACCAATACCTTGTGACGGACTGCATGAAAACAAACAGAAAAAAATTGGAGATCTATCTTTCCTTTTACTGTAGAAGGGAGGATAATTCCTTCTTTCTTGCATTTTATCTTGGACCACTGTCAAGTTTTTAAGATAACCTATTTAGAAAAACAAAACAAATCCCCACATCCTCAGTTTCCTCTCCTACAGCCATAAATTATTATAGAAGTTATTTATAAAGCTCAGGGCCACTTTTCATTTATCATTTTTGCTTCTGACACAGATTTCAAAGGACACAGTATGACAGCAGCTTGCAATGTACAGTATCATAATGCTACTTTCAAGATTAGGACTCAGTTTTGCAAGCAGCTAAGTCATCTGGCAGTTGCCTAAGCGGCAGTGGAAGTGTACATCACAAACCTAAGTTTTAATTTACATTATTTATCACAATGACTTTTCTGCAAGTATCTGAAACAATTAAAGATACTGCAAATTGTAAACTAATTAATATAATCATTGCAAGAGCTGCTAGAGTAATGTAATTGATGCTGAAGAATTACTGTATATAGATAAGACAGACCACAAGCAGGCTGGAACCTGGAAATTCGTGTGGCTGTTGCCACAGTAAAAGTTGCGAACATGCTGCACAGGGCTTCTTCCAAGAGGTGACAGTCCTTGCATTTATTCAAAAAAAGCTTTATAGAGACTGCACAGGAAGTCAGCATCCTCCTCTTATTCCTTCCCACACTAATTCCTCTATTTTTATTTTGCCTATAAAACTAGTTTTTATATTCCTTGCCTGACAGACAGGTTAGTTCTGACTAAAAGATTACTATTATCACCACACACCTTTGTGCACTGACTTGGAGAGGTTGTTAACCTCTCCAAGCACAAATCAGCACTACATTTTAACCTGGGCACACAAAGGTCTAACAAAGGCATACAAAGACACTAAGCATAGGTTTCAGAAATTACTCAATTGCCTTAGCTTAAGTTTAAAAAACAAACAGAATCAGAGCTCAAATAAACAAAAGAAGACGCTCTATATGATGAATCTCAGCCCACAATATTAAAATACTTGATTCTGAAAACCAGTTCCTACAACAGATAAGGCAGGCCACTCTTCATCAGTTAAGCCCAAGCCCAGTGGCGACAAAGCTAGCGCTGAGAGTAGAGAAAGGTCATGATGTTTAATCTATAAAATAGAATTAATTTCTACAATTAAATGTTTACTGTAAATGGAAATTGTTTTGCTTTAAAGTGATCCCAAAAGGCATTACTCTCAGCCATCTGTGATACCATGTGGGTGTACCAGACTTCTGGCATCAAACTTAACATCAAGGAGTGCTTGAAGTCTTAGAAGGGGGGAAGAGTCAACTTACCAGTTGTAAAATTTATTTATTTACCAAGTATTCCCCAAAGCCTATGTAATGAATATAAGTAGCACAGAAAGCAAGATTTTACTCACTTTCCTTTTTTGGTCTGTATTTCACTTCTAAAAAGCAACTGGTCTGGCAATGCATGGTGTAAACAGTAGACGACACCGACCTCCTCCTTTTTTCTGCATTTGAAGAACTGGCTACAACAGATGTGATATAACAAAATGTAACAAATTCTTCTATGAAGACAGGCTGAGAGTTGGGGTTGTTCAGCCTGGAGAAGAGAAGGCTCCATGGAGACCTTGTAGCAGCCTTCCAGTACCTAAAGGGGGCCTACAAGAAAGCTGGAAAGGGACTTTTTACAAGGGCACGTAGTGACGGGACAAGGGGGAATGGCTTTAAACTGGAAGAGGGTAGATTTAGATTAGATACTAGGAAGCAATTCTTTACTGCAAGGGTGGTGAGACAGTGGAACAGGTTGCCCAGAGAAGCTGTGGATGCCCCATCCCTGGCAGTGTTCAAGGCCAGGCTGGATGGGGCTCTGAGCAGCCTGGTCTGGTGGAAGGTGTCCCTGCCCGTGGCAGGGGGGTTGGAACTGGATGATCTTTAAGGTCGTTCCAACCCAAACTATTCTATGATTCCATGAAGTTAAAAGTTATGGCCTTTAGAGGAACCAATGATTGGTATATGGTGTTACACAAAGGGAAAAATGTAATGAGAGAAATTTCCACACACCCCATGACCATTTTCACACTGATTACTTAACTTTCATGACAGTCAAGCAGATTACTGCTTGACTGAAAGCAGACATTACCTCTAAAGGCCGATTGAGTCAGTTAAACACAGAAACCTAAATTACAGGCTATCACTTTGTCTGCCCCTAAGACACTCCCTTTGTTAGCCTGGAATATCATGAACATACTACCACCAGAAACAGTTCTGTCACAATAGAATGAATAACGTATCATTGAATCGTAGGATGGTTTGGGTTGGAAGGGACCTTAAAGATAACCTGCTTCCCACCCTGCTTCCATGGGCAGGAACACCTTCCACCAGACTGGAAATTTAAATTGAGCAGCCTATTCAAGCAGACTTTCCTAGTCTAAGTGACAAAATCTCAGGGAAGCTACGCTTGATTTTTTCCAGCATCCAGATACAGCCAGTCTTTTTCCATCTCATTCTGCAGGACTTTGAAGGAAGACACAAGTGGTAAAAAGTGAGAGGTAGAAAGAAAATAGCAGGCTACTCAAACAAAATGCACAGCATGATCCCTGGTATCTACAATCTCTTCTCCACACTTAAAATTATTCCTTACAGATGTTATTTCATCCATAAAACAAACCTGGAAGACAGTATGCAAGAACAAATTCCCCATTTTTCACAGGCAAATCTAAATGAATGCCTCTCATTTATCTCAGCAGTCATCAGAAGAAACAGAAAATTACTGAGCTATTTTACATTTAAGTCAAAATAGACATAAACTTTAGATGTTCATGACTTTTCAACTTCAGGCTTATTTGCCTGGCAAGTAGATACACTTTTATTTGATGAAAAATAATAAGGAATAGCATTCATATTAATCCTTACTGCTTCCCTTTATGCTCAGCTTCCTGGTATAACAGATGATTTAATAGCTCCCCTCAAGCAATCAGCCTCCTTGTTTCCCCCAGCTAGCATTTCACACTGCTCTTGGCCAGCAAGCAAGAAGTGCAAAGCAGATCTATAAGCAGAAATATAGTGGGATTGGTTGTTGTTTACTCCTTTAATTTATCCGTTCATATTACACAGCAGTAAATCAGCAGCAGTCATGACTGGTGATTAAAAATTCCTATGTTTCTCCTTGGTTTCCACCCCTGGATAAGAACCAACTACTCTTTAACCATTAACCCATGAAGGACAGAAACACACCCTGTGTGTTCTGCAGCTCTACTTGTATGTAACTTGGGCTTTATGCCATTTAGGTTACTATTCATTCTCCCTAACAATACTGCACCTTTTCTGAAGTTTAGTGCAAATCCAGCTTGAAGGTCTCACACATCTGAGAACCAATGCAGGATCTGGTAATTTTTGGTATGAAGTCAATCAAGTAAGTGATTTTACTAATTAAAGGAACTTGTTTCGTAATTATGAGATGCCAAATATCCTCTAGTTACAGTTGTCCTTTCCAGGATAGTATATTAGCTTGTTTTTCCATAAGACATGATGCTGAGTATTTACTGCGCCAATATGTAAGTGATCTTTACTTACACTTCTACAAAAAACCACCTTGCTGTTCATGCCCTGCACTCCACTTTCAGAATAACAAAATAAAAGTATTTACATATCCTGGTAACTATCACAGTGACTCTAGAAATCCTAAATTTAAACCATGGATTAGAGAGGGGATATTTTACATTGAGGATAGTATTTGCATAAAGTGAGAACATTTGATCAAAAATAATAACTGCAATTCTCATCATCCCAGAACTACTCAAGAATTCAAGTCAAATTCACTGAATAGTTCTGGTTGGAGAAAAAATGAGGGCTGGAAAGGGTCAATGGTGTAAAAGACATATTCCAGCAGTCACAAGGAGGACTTAAGTTTTCAGAAAGGAACCCAGAAAGGTGGCTTCCAAGGTGTTTTGACTGATGTGCTCTCATTTTGCATAATCTCTGTTTACAGAATTTTAAAAAGTCTGGCAGAAGGAAAGGCACACACCACTGGAAAACAAAAGCTGCTTAAAAAGATGCAGAAAGCAAATAGGCAGAAATACAGCAATATTTGTACCATTCAATCCACATGCTTGTTCTTTTTCCACTGGGATCGCCCGTCGTCTTCTTAAAGCATTTTGAAGGATATTTGCCCCATAGATAATATGGGGATGGGGTGTTCCCTCCTTCTGTGGATGCTTTTTAATGGGCTCGATGAAGTAATCCCCATGGGGCAGATGGAAATATCCGGTCTGAAAATAAGCACAAAAGAGTTAAATCTCTACTGTCCAGTACTGCAGGTCAAAAATAAAATATACTCTTTTCACACCACCATCTCTGAGTTTTTCGCATAAACCAGTCATTACACTGTGGAAACATGGAAACAACAGGATTTCAGCATTTATTTTACTGCATATATCAAGGTTGCTTTGTACCTCACGAAGGCATAACACTCCTAAGGAGAACTGGAAAAATACCTTCTTTCCCAATAACCTGAAATCCTGTACTGAGGCAGAGGATCCCATATTTGTACAAAGCCACTGAAAGGTCAAAACTTAATTTGTCAAACATGATGCACTAGAAGGAGCTGTGTCTTGTTCTGCTGGTGTTTTGCATCCATTTCCCAGAGAACAAGCCTGAATAGATGCTGTTTTGTAAGTGCAAAGCATAATTCTGCTGCCAGCTGCAACTCCACAGTCAGATTACACAACCTGTCAGATGAGCTGGACTATGTGGTCCATGCAACTGAAGACTACAAACCCCTCTGGCCCCCAGGCTTCCAACAGAAGAAATAAGTAGCTTTTCATTAATTATAGCATGCTATTGTGATCACACAACAGACCTGCCTAACAAAGGCTGCAACAATTCTCACCAACCTCCGAGCTCTGACTGAGCTACAGGGCCTTCAATATCTACCTGGACTACCTGGATTAGTTTACACCTTCCTCTGCTGTGATCTGAGGCATGTGTAACCAGACATGGCCTTGGTCCCTTGTATCTCAGCATTTTTGCCGAGACTTTCATTACATAGCCCTTCCACTTCAACATGCACAGAGCAGAACTAAATCTAAAGCAAAGGATCTACCCACACTGGGGATGTGACAGGAGGTGGAGGTATCTCGCTCTTACGGCTTCATTCCCTCTCTGCTTTTTTTGCTGTGGTCACTGCAGCCTTTTGAACTTGTTCTGGGATAGGGAAAAACGCAGCAACACTGTTCCTACAGCTGCTGTATTCAAACTTACAAGGGCAGAAAAACATAAAAACCCTTTTGAAATGCTCCAAGGTCTTACAGTTTCCCTTGCCAGTTGGGAAAGCCAGTATGAGGGTAAGGACAACAGGGAAATCATATCTATGGAGGAAAAGCATTAAAAAACAACCATGGGCTCTATGTACTAGTAGCCTAAGGGCAGCTCAGTGAGATCTCCACACAACATGCTTCAAAGTCCGCTCTACCTCCTGCCTCTACTCTGACTGCCACAGGCCCAATACACCCCCACAGCAAATGTGTACAAATACATAACTGTGACTGTAATTTCACAGAGTTTACCCTAAACTTAAGAGCAGAAACTTGCCTTGCATTTCTCCAGTGCAAGTCAAAGTTTAAAAGCCAGAGGTTGGCCTTGGCTTGAAGTCTTGGTGAAGTCCTGAACCATGAAGTTCACAGGTTCAGGACTCAAACTCATATATGCTTGCTCATCTGGGATTACAGTTACTGCCTGTATGGCTTTTTTTTTTATTATTTTTAAGAAAGAAGACGACTTCTGATTCTTAAACATGAAACCCAGAAATGCTCAGGCTTCTTTTTAAATTACAAATCAAGGCTAGTTTTGATAGAGAAGCTGAGACACACTATGAAAGCAATAAATCCCATGTTCAGATCTGATAAAGATGTCAGGCAAGCATCGATCTACACAGCAGGAATGGCTATACAGAGGCTAGACTAGGAAATCAGTAGATGTGGCTTTCCTCCTGCTGCTCAAGTACTCAAAGCACCAACACAAATCTTCGCCCATCCCTTTTCATTCCACAAGATTCGATCCTCCCTAGATACTCAGAAAGTCTGGAATATTTGACATTCTTTTCCTGTTGTGTTTTTTTAACCCAGTTGCAACCGGGAAGATCTAACCATCTTCACTGCAGACCCTGATTTTATAGGGCAGGCTGATTAATCATGGGACTACTGTGTCAAAACCGCACCTGTAAGAAGAAAGGGCAGGCAGTTGTATAAAAAAGAAAGCATATTAGTAGCGACCTCATTTCCCAAGCTCCCCCAGCAATGCTTGCACATTAAAATTCAGCTCTCCATCCAAGCTGCAGGGAGCAGGAGAAGAAACAAAAAATCACTGTATTTCATACAGCACACACTAACACAGATAGCAGTAAAGGTTGTTCAATGAGCTGGCAAACACTGGCTTCTACAGAACCTGGCTTCAGACATTGCCCCCCCCCCCCCCTTTTTTTTAACTATTGTTTCTTTAACATTATCACTTTTCATTATGGAGCACCTGTTTTCACAGTCTTACAGCTTTTTACTATAACAGCTCTGTCCCAAGCCATCCCTGTCCCCACAGAGCCACAACACCCCCAACCAGCTGGCATTCTGCAGACACCACCTGTTAAGCTCAGCAGTACCGCTGTACCATTCCACGCACCCACAGCAGAAATCTTGCCAGTCTTCCTCTAGATCTGGGATGAAACTAGGAGTTATCCCTCCTGTACTCTGCAATAGCTGCTTGTCCACACGAGTTTGTACACTGTTCTTGTCACTGTTGTTGCAGTACTCTCAAGGAGTATGTGTGGCTACTTGACTCGTACCTACTGCATGCGTTTCCTTCTCAACACCGATAAATCAATGAATATACACAGAAACACAGTTAGCTGCATGTCCTTCTTTGTGTTGTAATTACTACCCTCCTGCTTGTCTCCTCTTTGTTACCTGAGGCAAGGTCCAAGAGAAGCCTCCTGCATTTCACACAGAAAAAGTGCAAATTTTTACTGTCCCTTAATTTCTGAAAGAGGCTACAGCTGTGTGTCAGATCTCCCCTGAAGAAAGCTACCTCAGGCACACATAACTTCTACCTGATAACTTAACATTTGTTCTTTAAAATGCATTGGTAACAGCCAGTAATTTTGTATTTGTTGACTACAGATTGCTGAATCTTGGGCAGATAAAGGCTGCTCCCACACCCGGCAACAAACTAAAGTCAGTGTGGCGCATCAAAAAGTCTGAGGGCCTGTTTTGCCAAGGAGACACTAAGACTTTGCAGAGTGTTACCAACTCACAGTTCAACTTGTCACAGCAGCTCCTGACACCTTAGGACTATAAGAAAATCTCTACTTAGCAAAAAGCTCCTAAGCCCATAGAGCAGCAAAACTAAGCTGGAGCTAAAACTGCTGCCAGCTCAGAATAAGAAAAGAACCCTAGGTATATTTTCAGGTTATGCACAGCTCTTCACGGCTGACGTGGCAATACCGCTGGGCATACCCACACAGCCATTTCGGGCAATCACAGAATGCAACAGTGCACCCCCACAAACAACTGATGGGATAACATTGAAATATATGAACCAGCTTTGTCACCAAAAAGACCTCAGCTGTACCTGCCGGCCCACTGACGGGGTGTTGCTGAACCACAGATGCAGCTTGTTGCAGTTTCTCTGGTTTTAGCTCTGACCTTACAATGAGCAATGAAAAACACTTTTAACCTCGGCCTAAAAAGCGGCTCTTGGGACAGAAGGATATTTCCTTCTCTCCTTTTGCTTCTTACAGGGTTAAAAAGTACCGTCATCATGAATTGAAGTCTATGAGCCATTAGGCCAATGTTCTGCATCAAACCCTTGGTTAAACCAACAAAGCGTTTGGGAGCAAGGTATCCTTGCCTCCTTCTCATCCCCATCTAATCGTTCCTGCCGTCAGATTATGGTCATGAGTCTCTCCACAGCACAGTGTGAGGAGGGAGGGAGGAGGAGCAAGGATACATTGAGTCTGTATTGCCTCTAAACAAATTCTGACATGAACCCTGAATCTTGATTTAATTTATGGAACAGACCCGACATTCGCCGTGAGACTGAATGCACTACATTCAGCACCTGGGAATTCTCACTGAAAAAACTGAAGTTATAAATCACCACTGTTGTGCGCAAATTCCTTCTGTTTTCTGTCAGTCTACAGACTAAAGCCCAGTTCTACTTGCAGTATCTAAAAAATCTGCAAAGAAAAGGTTGGGGTGACATCATGTTCCTGTTCTTACACAAATGAACCAGCCGAACACACAACTTTCCAAGTACTACACTTCCGTATAAGGTGATGGATGCAAGTTGTAACAAATACAACAATTTGCTCCAAAATTCTCAGGGATCCTAAAGTCTAGTTGTGATGGAATTTGTTTAAACAAAACTGCCTTCTCTGTCTGTAACAAATTCCCCAATAAAGCAAGATATTGATAAGCAATCTTTCCTTTCACTTGAACTTTGTGCTCCTGCAGTACTGTGGTACAGAAATGTTTTGTCTTGTGTTTTCTGAAGTACCGTAAACCAAACCAAACTTAGGGAGGCTCAGGAACCATAGACCTTTCTGCACAGGTGTATTACACCCGTGACTGCAAAAGTAATTGAAAAGCGATACAAAAAATCTGCACTACTCTATATCCTCTAAAAATCTGTAAAACATTATCACATGGCCCACTTTTATTACCTGCAAATGGCTGCACTGTGTGCCTACACTTACCAGAGATTCAGAAGAAGACATAACATTTAGCTTATGTAAAAAAGTTCCAGTTCTGGAACCTGCACCAATACTTTCCCCTAATTCTAGTCCCAGGTAATTTTTCGATGTCTAAAACCATCTGCCAGTCCCACTTGTGCACTACAACAAGGAGCCAATCACCTCGAGGAGAAAAGTTCTTCTCATGGCTATTCCCAGAAGTAAACTATTCTATTTTTGACTGATTGGCTGTCTGGTAGAGGCCATGATTTTCATTCCTGTCCAGAATCATAAAGAAGAGCACACACAAGTTATACTCTTAAGTTATAAACTTAAAAAAATCCATTGATTACATGCTCTATTAGTTGAAAGCATAAAGGCCCTATACAATAGCAACAGTGAACAAAATTATCATGGTTTTAATTCTGAGAAATACAGTTCTCTCAGAAATAGTCCATTATTGTAAAAAGAGAAGTATGTCATATTCCAAATACTTGTCTACTTGGGGAAATTATATTTTTTTATTAATTCAATTTCCTACTCTGCCTTCTAGAGGAATGTGTTAAAAAGCTACCTGTGTACATTTATGGGTAAAGCCACTTAAGGTAATCAGACTGGGAAATGCACGGTGCCTGCCAGTGCTGCTTGGGATGAAGTGACTGTAAAAGTCTGCTTCCAGCCTGCAGAAGTGCTTTCCAACAGCTTCCAGAGACTTCCAGCACTTACTGAACTCATTCTTTGCACTTGCACTTTCATCCTGCACAGGCTATACACCAAGAAATGAAATGCTGAGACCAACTGGAAGAAAACACCACCAATCTTCACATTAAACTTACTTCAAAGGACTCGGAACTGGCAAAATTCCCTTTGCTGATGAAGTACTACTGCAGTTTTGCTCTTTATATCTGTTCTTTTGTGACTCATAAATATAATAGCAAGAATGTTTCATCAGATTTCAAGCTATGTATACATAAAGTATATGCTTTTTTTTTTAGCAGTTTGTAGCATCATCTGCTTTTACATGGCCTCAGAACACACAAAGGGGTGCCGTTATGAAAGCGTCATCAGAAAAAAAAACAACTTAGGCTCATTACAGAGTTTAGTTTTCACCACAGAAAAAATTACTGCAGCCAAGTTTCCTTCATTTAAACTTCTTTATTAAAAGCTACCATGTAAAATAGTAATAGAAATGCACAGAAAATAGGGGGTGGAGCGTGAGTGTGAAGCGTGGGAGGGGATGTATGGGGCAGGGGGGGGAGGGCAGAGTGTGTGTTTGGTTCTTTCCCTGAACGCCTATAGGGGAAAATATAAAACTCTGCCACAGTTTTTTCCTAATTGTTGATCTTTCCTCCTTCAAATCCTTCCCCCTTCAACCCCGAATTCTGACATGTTTTGGTGAAAAATGTTTCCCAGACCGTATTTGGAGGTGCTGCTACATTATTTAATGAGATTTTTAGTTCAAGTACCTCACTATTTCGACACAAACAGCTTCATGGACACGTCGCATCTCCCACACTGCATGTCACTTGCCAGGAGGACATGGTGATCCTGGGACGCTTCTGACAAGGTTTTCAACAAACTTTTTTGATTTTCAGTAGAAATCTGCGTTTCCCAGTGGAAAGCAGATATTTTTCCCATATTTCTTTCAGTCAAAAGTTCAGGGGTCTTGTCAAAATACATTTTCTGGCAGAATTTTTTGAATCAACTCCATATGGGAAGCTGAAGCCGACTCCTGTGGGAAGGGAGCAGCTTTAGCCTTGGCTAAAGTTTTGCAATTGCAATGTTATCCTAGACAGGAGGGGCTGGAATTAGTGGGTGTATGTCAGGAGAAAAAGGGAGGGGAAAACCCAACAATTTACAGTCTAAAGTTATATAACTGAGTATATTGACAATAATGCCAAAAAATAACATCTGTAGTGAGAACAGTGTGTAACTCATTGAAGCAAACAATCCAAATCCTGTGTTCACTTGCTCCTCTGCTGTGCTGCAGAACCAGTTCATTAATACTGTTAGCTACAAATAATTCCTACGGACCTCAAATTCACTGTGAGCTTTGCATCTCTGTTACAGAGTCTGAAGTACCCTGGCTACATTCATTTATACTCGAGGAAATTCCCTGTGAAATTAATATTCCATAAGGAGTTGAGCATGCTCACATAAAAAAATACAACTTGGAACACATAATTTTAAAAGACATCTTTGTTTATATGTCAGGTCATAGCGTCCTCCCACTGTCAATCTTTATGGCCCACCCTAAAAATTTTATTACTTCTTCCAGTTATTTGCTGGTGATCCTTAGAAGAAACAGTCCAGGTATCTTATTCATACATTCACTTGTGGATGCCCTGTTGGCCGCAGATATACATTTGCATTGTAGAAATATCCCATCTTACTACTTTTCTTATGATAGAAGATCCACAAGTGAAAGATGGTAACTATGAGGCTGTGAAGCTGTTTAGAATTTGTTAGTCTCTGTACAGCCTTCTGCTTTGAACTCTCCAGCAGTTCACAATGAACATGAAGCTGTGTTCTCACACCTTTTACATCTCTAACCATCACAGTGCCCAGCAGCAGTCACGTCATGTTGTCCAGTTGTCAGAGAGCCTTCCAGCTTCCTTCCATATTCTCATTTTCTACTTTTTGATTTGTGTCCCATTTGATCTGCTTAAGCCAGAACTATCCTCCTTTGCAGCATCCGAAACTCGGGCACAACATTAAATTCCAACCGGGTAAAAATTTATTGTCCATTAGAGGAGATTCAGTAAATAGCCATTTTTATGCTCTTAAAATACAGCAAAGATGGCATTTATTAAATCTTACACAACTTCCAGTGCTGTTTATATTAAGCTGAAACAAGCCTGTGTTTGCCACAGGCTGAGCATCCAGCAGGGAAACTGCATGGCACAGCTGACTTAATTCATTAACTCAAACACAGTTTGAACCCTTATTCTATTTAGCAGTGTGATTTCCGCATTGCAGCTGAGGGACAGACCTCCAAGGGATCTCTGAAGCCCAGAGCATTCCTGAGATCTAGGACTCCTTTTATCAACATTTCCTTGGGGCTCGGTTGCTGACAAGCCTGTTGTGTCTTTGGAGAAGAAAACATTGCAGTCCTTTGGGCTACCTGGTTTCCGCAAAGCCAGTAAGGTGACACCCCACCATGACAGGCTGTGTGGACATTGCCTAGTCCATGCTCCAAGCCCATCCACAGGGCAAGTAACATCACCCCTCAGGATAATGCACACCCAGAAGATTTTCCTCTTGCAAAAGTCAGCTAGGTCACACAGGTCACTCCATCAAGCAAGGAGTATGAAAAAGTAACCAATACAGCCTCAGGCTCTACTTCAGGGTGAATCTAATAGCAAATTAATTCTAAACTAAAAACCAATAAGCTTTGCTATCCAGCCTGAAGGTCACTCTGAGTGAACAGTAACACAATATTTTTCTGAGTCTTTGGTTCTTCCTCTTATCCATGCTTTCTCCCTCCCCCTCCTCCCCTGTCTTGTACTAGAAGTTTTCATTGCAACTAGTGCTAGGGGAAAAAAAAAAAAAAAAAAAAAAAAAAAAAAAAAAAAAAAAAAGATGTTCTTCCAATCTCCAGGTGCAAGACAGAGGCTTACTTTGACTATAGTCACAAGAGGGTGAGACTAAACTAGCAAGTTTTGATTTCATTTGGGATCCAAAAACAACTTGGCAAGCCTCACTATTCTGAGACATAACAAAAAGTTCACCCAATTCCTCCAAAAGTTACCTCTACTTTGGAAGAGTAGAAAGGAGCAACAGCTGTTCTATTACTGGAAAAGACTCTTGGAACATCTAATTCATATCTTCCTAATTAAAATTGTTCAGAAAGCACTGTATCCAGGGGGCTTACATTGTATAAATAGGGTTTTTTTCACCTATTTACTATCAGAACAGCCACTCATGAAAATGAACACAATAAAAACGGTTTGTACTACTCAGCATTTGAAATCCCCTCTGAGACTTCTGATAGCAGCATGAGAAGTTCTGAAGCTTTGATTTGGAAGCCAGTAAACTTTTACAGTTTGCAAAGCAGATCAAGTCTGATGATTTAAAACTATGTAACGCCTAACAGTAAAGATTTAAACACCGGATTGGTAAGAGGTTCCTTGCCTAAACTGTGCTTTCTATTAATAATAAAAACACAAACAAGAGGATCTACGGAGTGGACATGATCTCTAATCCTGGAGACAGAAAGCACCCTGGCTGTTTTGGCTTCCTGCTCACTTATATTCTAAAACTAATTTCAAGCTAGTGAGCGTGACAATGTTAATACTGCAGATCTCAAACTTTATTAGAAAATAACTAAATGCAAATATTTGATCAAATGACAAGTGGCATTGTTTCTATTGACAAGTATTGTTTGTACTACTGTGATCCACAGGCACCCTAGTCAACAGTCAAGAAAAGCAGAGATACAAATGATGACAGCTGCCACAACGTGTGCAGATAGATGGAAGAAAGCACAATTATCCCATTTTCCAGCAGATGAAAGCCTGGCAGGAGCTTTACTTTCCTCAAGAGCAGAGCAAGGGGAAGTCAGAGCCCAAATTCATCCAGTTCACAGAGATTATTTTGCTTGAAGAAACAGAAGTTTATGAGGAAAACCTAATCAGACTGACTACACTGACCCACCTGCTGATGCTCTTCTCCTAGCTTCATTCCATCCAGCCCAAAAGCAAGCAGAGATGTCAAAAGCAGATGGCATATTTTAGGTCTGCAGTTGTGATTGTAGGTGTGCTGGGGCAGAAGGCTTCTGCCTCTCTTTTCCTTCAAACTCATGAAGCCTCTGGCTGTACAGCACAGATGAAACTTCTGAATGAATTTCAGCATGCCTAGGAAGGGTCATGCCACCACTTATCATGAAAGCGCAACATCAAGGTGGCCTAAAAGGCAGCCCATACTGATGCCCTCAGTCTCTTCTTCACTTACCATTTATGATTCCTATGCCTTTCTAAAAGGTGACTTGCCCACACCAAAGGATAGCCTCAGAGCAGCACTGTAACATGGAGTTTCAGCCCAGTGCCCACAGAAGGAATCATGGCTTCTGCTCAACAACTGCAGCTTTTTCCATGGGTGGTAGGAGAAAGCAGATGCTCTGTTTGCTCCCCACAGCCTTACAACAGGCTGTGAGCCATGCTCAAGCTGCAGCTTGCTGTGTTATCACTAGGGAGGAATGAAGGGGGAGGAGCTTATCAAATCTAAATAGTTTACAAAACAGGAAAATGCAGTCCCCTGTTGAGGGCAGCTGTAGCCCATCAAAATATCAGTGTCGAGTGAGTGACACACTAGACCGAAAAGGCTATTTTGCATCACAACCAGTAGCTGTGTTGAAAAAGGACTGAGAGTAAGAAACAGGATGTAGAAGGAGAAGGGAGAAAAAATGAAATAAAATGATGAGAACAAGGTTCAAACAGAGTCCCAGAACCTGGAGGACAAAGTGCAGTCTCTAACACACAGCTGATGCTCAGCACGTGGCAGCCTGGGAACCAGCACTGTGGTAAACTGGCAATCATAACAGAGGTGCTAAACCCCTGTTGGCCTGAGGCAGATCATTCCTCTGACTTCCCTTGTTACTTCTGTCCATCTGAGAAAGAACGAACTGATTTGATGACTGCATCTGGCACACTATCATAAATGTTTTTGCAAATCTAGTAATACAAGTCCCAGTTCCCATGCATACCAAATATGAAAGGTGATCAGATTCAGCATTGGGTTCAGGTCAGTTTAAAAGCATAAAGCACTTAAATTAGGTCTGACCTTGATTTAAATCCCCCCTTGAAGCTTGAATTCTCACTGAAACCTGTTTCCATTGATATGACAGGTACAGCACACACACTGATATATCACCAAAATTACCAGCACCTGTAAGATACCACAGCTTGCAGGCAGAAAATTAACAACTCTCAGAGGTGCAGAGAGATGACCTATACTTGAAATTCAGGTTGTGCAAAAAAAAAAACAAACACAAAAAACCAACAAACAAACTACAACAACAAAAAACCCCAAAACCCAAAAAACACACACACAAAACAACCACAAAAGCCTGCAAGACAAACAAACACTCCTCAATCTACTCACAGTCAAGTTTCAGCTCAAAACCTGGCAGGACACATTTTCGGTAAGAACCACATCAAGAACAGTAACTGAGTAAACTACTTACACTAAGACTAGCATCAAATCTCTGCTAATTCCAAGGCCTATGCCGCTAGGAGCTTGATCTGATGAAATGCCAACTACTTCCTCTAAGTTGCCGAATACTTCAAGGTCCTCCTGAAGCTGGTGGGAAATCAGCAAGTTCAATGCTTTCCAAAGCAAGGCCCTCTATAACGAGCACCTGAAAAGGCTGGAAAAGACACAGCATGGGGAACCAGCAAGAAGCACAGAGAAACTGGAGAGTTTCTGCCTGTTATCTATCTGCCCTATCACAAGAGGTAGGGAGCTTCAGAAGAAGCTGACAGGCAACAAAGCATTTTTTTCACCCAAGACATATTGAAGCTGAAGGAGCATTTGCCACAGAAAATTGCAAATCGGAAATGGCTGGATAAATCCATGTAGTGAAGACTAGTCCCATATTTTTCAATAGAAAAATACTACCTATGCCTCAGAAACAGACAGCATGTCAAAGAGATATCCCTGTCTTCCAGCCCGGTTCTTAAACCTCTCCCCAGGAATCTGCTGTTGACCATTATTTCCTTCTGAAAGTCAGTGACTTACTCAGCGCCAAGGGTCTGGCAAATTAACACCCTCCACCAACACAGAAATCACAGTCTGCTGCTTTGGTCCTGTATTTGTACAAGCTTTTTCAGTAGAAATTGAGGCTTTCTCAGCTGCTTTTGCAGCCCTAGGGACTTGTTCCTATTGTGGCTTTCACACTCCAGGTTTCCATTTTCTTTTAGCCATAACATGAGCCCAAGATGCCGTTTGGGGACTTGTGCACTTCTTTCCCTTTAGACTGGTCCTTCTTGTCCCAGACCGGCTATGGGGCAGGCTGGACTCCTGGGCTGACCTTGTAGAGCCACAGGTCTTGACTCCTCATGCCATCAGCAACCACTTCCTTTCAGAAGTGCCCCCTTTCCAAAGTGTTCTTGGGGATACACTTTTGTCTCCTTGCAAGAAGAAAATGTTTTAGTTGTACAGATCACCCATGGAGATCAAAGGGATAGATTTCAGTCTAAAAATTAATTTTGATTCATTTTGCGTTTTTATTTTTAAGTGGTTTGATATGCATGTGTTTATGTCTTTTGTAGAATATTTCTGTAAAAAAGTTCTGTCTGTTCAAAAAGCTATTGTTTTTATTTGAAACTGACAGAAGAGTTAGACTTTCAATCAAAATAATTCTTTGACTGCAAAGAGATTTGTTTTTCTATTTTGTAAATACAACACCGTTTGGAACAAAGGTGTTTCATTTCGACTTGCCTAAAAGCAGCAGTCAGCCTTTTAGGTTTGAATGCGGTATCCTATAGCACAAAAAAAGACAATACAGAGAAGAACTGGGCTCTTTATCGGGAGGGGGGGGGGAGGGGCGGGGAATGCAGTAAAACATTCTTTTGACCCAGGCAAATGAGGAAAAGTATTTTGGTATAGAAAAAGGACTAATTTTCTTTCTGTTAAAGCTCGGCTGTCACCTCTTCTTTTGCTGACAGGATGCTATTTTGTCTTTAAAAATGGCACATTTTGAAATTCTCATAATGTGCTTTTTAGGTACTAAGCATCTTCAGCTCCTACTCAGCATGATTCTTGCTAGTCTATGAACACTGAAAATTCAAAAACTTGGTAACAATGGAAAGAAATAGAAGAGAATGAAGACTAGATCACATGCAGTCCTGACAGAACTCCAATGGACTTAAGAGTTCTTTAAAAGCTATATTTGACAAAAAAGCTTCTAAATAAGCTTTTGTGTGGGAGAGGACTGTTTAGAAAAAAAATTTAGGAAAGAATTCAGGACTGTATCATTGATAATTCACAATTCACCACTCACAAAGGTGAACTTATAAAAATAGTACATACAATAAGCAATTTATTCTGCTTTTACTATTAGCCAGAGATGTACAGCTAAATATCAGAATTTTACTGCACAAAACTTTACAGCTGAGGGATGATACTACGGCTTTTTGAGAGAGAATTTTACCAGGCTTTTCGTACAGGATGATGCCAGATCATGACAGAGGCACTGAAGCATCAGTAATGGAAATGGTATCATTGAAAAACAGTGTTTTTCCACTAGCCAAGCAAAAGCTGTTTTTGCTCCTCCCCTAAACAATTCAGGCAAGATTTCTTCAAGCTGATGTGTTTCTTTGTCAGTGCTACATCTTTTTTCCCTCCTCCCTCTGAAATGAAAACCAGAAAACAAACACTGAACCAAATACATCCTTGGCTCAACCCCACTGATTTATTAGCAGCAGGAATGGATGTGACAGCCTACATTACAACAAACCATGTGCAGAATCCGAAGGCGACGAATAATTCTCTCTAGGCTTAGATGCAAAACACATGCACTGTTCCCATGCCTTCTCTTGCCACTTCAGAATGTACTTGACCTTCCTCTATGCTCAGTATTCAACACGTGGCAGCACTTACAGATCCCCAACACACATTTTGTAAAAGGAGATTTTCAAAGCAGGTTCTGCCAGAGCTGAGCTGGAAAGCACAAAAGGTGCTTTAGTGGAACTGGCTGTTAAAATATCACTTTCAGCAGGCTTCCCTGCCCAGCACTGTGGGCTGTTTTTCAGGAGCTATACCACTCCTAGTCCAGGATGCACATTCTCCTTCCACAGCCTGGCTCTCCCCCCAAGAAATGCTTGTTGTTTGGTAGAACATATCTGGATTCCACCTGATTTTCTTCAAAACACCAAGACTTGCATGTGCCTTGTTACAGCTTCAACAGGTGTGCCCAGATGCTGCTAAAATGACAACAGCTGCCCTTCCACTGCGATCGCCCATCCAGTGTCCAGCTACCTTCCTCCTTAGGCTCTAGAATTCTCTGTGAAGTTTCTGCCCAAACTGTCCGAAACCCTGTGTTTAGTTTCTTTAATCTGTAATCTGATGTACCCCATGTAATCTGATCTGATTAATTTGGCACAGTCTTTGATCGCCTTTAACTGAGAAGCATTTGAGAATATTAAAAGAGCCATGCACAGTTACAGAACAAGCTCGTTTTATCTTCAGTCTGCTTAGTTCTCAAGACAGTCTCTTCAGAAGTTTTTTTTTCCATTGTTCAAGTCTCAGCAATCATTTTCTGAGGTGTCCCTAAACAATAATTCTGCTAATTCAGGAAGACTGTAACACAGCTGCACAAATGAAACATTAGCTGTAGCTCCAGCATCGGAAACCATGTCCAGCTCTCAACCACAGCCGTATAAAGTGCAGAAAGCAAGCAAATGAAGGATAAGCAAAGGATGCACCTAAACACAGGATAAAATCAAGCATACATGAAACACAGGCATTACAACAAAGACCTCAGTCGCATCCCTGCAATTACAGAGAAGAAGGTTTGAACAATTGTGAACTAGAATCGCTAGACTAGAACTGAGAAGAGAACTCTTAGCACAGGAATTTTTAATTAATCCTTGACTTGCAACAAACCAGCTGACTTTTGTCTCATTCTATTGGCAATGCATAAACAAAAATAAGTTAGTTTAACCAAACTTGCAGTCCTCCAGATGGGACACTTGTTAAAAATATATATTAGCCTTTTTCAAATGGTAGATAGTTTTCCTCTACAACTCTAAATCCTTTAGAAATATCATACTCTACCTTGCTGCAAGCATGTGTGCCTGTGTATGAGAAAAAGCAGTTCAGAGCATATGAGCTCAATTCATTGATCACCGGCCATGGATTCTTCACATGTAAAGGATCCACAAGGATTTTTGGACAATACAGTGTAAGCCACAACTCTGAATCATTTGTAGGACTAACAGCCAACAAATGGCAGATTCTAGCCTGCTGACACTAACATCCAGTGGCAAGTACTACCTCGCTGATGACATACGCCAACTGCACATTCAAGGACTACTCACAGAATTGCTGGGATTTGCCAGTTGGGTTTCAGAACTGAAAGGCTCAAAACCCACTCAGAATCAAACAGAAAACGTTGTTGTATGTCAAATGTACCATCTCCCAAAGGAAAATATCTCTTTACAGCATGCATTCATCCTGCTGCCTTTTGTTCTACACTCATAGTCTCACAGTAATGACATTTTTGGTCATGTTTAAGCAGAACATAGCACAATGCCGGTGACTCTGACACACATCACTACTGCCATGTGAATTACTACTCTTAATGATAATAACAATGGGTAATACCCAATAGGAGTAAAATTTATTTTACTGCATGGGCTCCCTATAGAGATACTGCTTGCAAACCACGTGATAAACAAACCCATGGACACCCACTTGCCACAGTGGGCTGATGTGTGTGTTAACAGAACTGCCTCCCCTGGGTTCTGGCAACACAAAACATCCATGTTACAGACAAACCTGCAAGATGTTATGGGCCTTGCTGTATCTTACTAACAATTTGACTTGATGATCTCAAATGTCTTTTCCAACCTAAATGACTCTGTGATTCCATGATCTCTTGAGGTACCCAGGAAACCCTTTGTGTGGTGGCTGACAGACCGTTCATCACAAATACATGCTTCCTATGAATCTCTCTGACTAAGCACCAGTTAAGTGATTTTCTTTTTTTAATGCCTGACAGTTTCCTGAATCTTTTAAATATACACTAAATACGCAGGAATCAGAAGCATATCAAAAAGTCAATCCACAATGGAGGCAACTGTCTGAAGTTTGTGTGCTGAAGCTTCTCTCTACTTCTACAGACACACTGAACCAGGCCACTTCTGGTCCTCCAACAACAGCCATGTATTAGTCTTCTTTCAAACTGCAACAAGGTCTGGGATAAACTTTTTCATTTCTATTGTTTTGTTTAACAATATTTACTACTTCTCTGGGAATATAAAAATACTGTGTTTGAAAAGTTTCATAATCCCTATGCTGCAAGTTAAATATAATCTTTTCCTGGGTAATCAACATCAGGCATCTCTGCAAAGAGTGAAAGAATAAGGATTTCATCACAGTTCCCTACTTCACGGACTGATTTCTAAGGAAAGCCCAAACAGAAACAGAAATCTGCAAGCAGAAGTGTGAAATGTGAGAACTGCATTTGGATTAATTTCCATCAGATCTTTATCCAAATTCAGACCTGTCCAATTAGACCATGGCATATTCCTGTCAACATCTGAAATTTGGAAAACACATTCATTTAAGGAATGGCACATCATGTAACTCGCCATCAAAGAAGAACAGTGCATGTTTTACACTTGGAGGACCCCATGAAAAACTTTGATGTTCAAAGATCTTGTTGCAAAAAAAAAAAAAATCCCACAGTATTTTCATTCCATTGTTCAGGTAAGACCCGTTTCCACAGCTTGATAAAAGCTGCATTCCTCATGGTGCGTTTACCCTCCTGTCAGCCCTTCCACCTGCACTGGCTGTCTCAGTTGTCCACCTGGACATGACCAAACAAGTGAAAAGGTAGGTGCAAAGTCAATGCCACTGACATCAAGTGTTGTGTTTCCACAAGGTATAGGCAGGAATTATGTAATAAAGTTTGTGATTCAGCTCAGCTGGCTTTGAAGGTTGCTGTAGCAGAATTCTGCCTCTGAGTCTGACACCCAAGAATCAACCTTAAAACATCTGCTGAGCTAAATCTCAATCAAGGGAAAAACATTTTGGAAGGACAAGGACTGATCCTGAGGGCTGACAGCCTGATGTAGCAGAGCTGTGGAAGCCTTCACAGAAGAAGGGGTGTAGGCATCAGGGTAATCTCCGGAGCTGTGCAGGCATGTACCTCATGACAAAGGTCTGATGGGGGCAGGTCTGTAGTCTTTGGTGTGACAGACTTCACTGCAGAGGCTCCACTTCTACTGTGCCTTTCAGGCAGGTGTTGTGGACATCCTTACATCTCAGGTGAACTCCCCAAATGCTTCTGCAGTCAGTGCTGTGAGTGGGATCCCAGACTGAGTTGCTCTGAGGTGGAAGAAGTTGAGTAGAGCTGGACAGAAGCCAAAAGCTATCCGAAAGGCCAGTGCTTAAGCCATGGTGGTGTAAGAAATATCCTTAAACTCTTCTTTCTTTTCTTCATGTTTACCTTGCTCCTTCTAAAACTCAACTTCATTGAATGATATAGCTGCCTTACCAGCTCTTTCCCATTGAGACACCAAAGCACCTTTGAAGATTTGGAGATTTGAAGGGATTGGGAATGGTTAAGGCCACACAGTGGGCTGCAGAGCAGTAAGAGCTACTGCACAGAGTCCTCAAGGCTCATGTGAAGCTCTTGATGCCTGTTCCCAGAAACAAACCCAGCAAGGGTACTGCAAGGTGAGGTGAACAGACAAGCCCATCATTCCCATATCCTTGTGAGGCACTGGAGAGTGGCAGGATGTTTTGGCAAGAAGATCTTTTGCTTGCCAGAGGCTACAACCTCCTGACTTAGTGTCACAGCACAGAAGTGACTATTAACTGGAATTAACACTACCATTGACAACGTCATCAGAGTCTTTGATCTCATGTTTAAATTATCACACAAACAACTCCTAAGTTGTGCTGTCTTCTGTAACTTTGTCTGTGGAAAAAGACAGGCATGTCAAAAGGTTGACTGAAACCATGGACCATAGCACCACAAATTAAGGAGGTGTCCAATTTAAAATCTCAAGGAAGGAACAGGAACTATACAGGTAGGTAGCAAAAGTCAAAACTGACATTGAACTGTTAGCATTGTTTGATTTATTCTGTATTTGTAACTAGCTTGAACTGAGGTCCTCCAGCAAAGCCAATGGGATAGAATTGCCAAGTCCCACGTAGCACTGCTGTCCTGCAGTGTCCTGCAGTCCCCTGTGAATATGGAGGGACACAACTGGTAACATAATCAGGGGATTTAAGCAGGCAGGATTTGACAGCAAAGATCAAAGGTTTTCTCAGATCTTTTGAGAAACTATTGAGCCTCACAAGTGTAACTTTCTCAAGCCTTCTGAGTCTGAGACTGTGATCTAAGATACACATGACACACTGAGATCCAGTGACTCAAGACAGAAAACCAATTTAGCTTGCTAGAAGAAGTTCTCCCACCAGGAAAAATAGTTTCAAACATTTTCATGGTAGCTTGATGCACCAGCAGCCAGCCACTTGCACCTATGTGGAGTACTAAATCACAAAGGTTGGAGAAAAGAACTGTCTCTTTGCTTGAACTAGAAAGGAGCAGCTTTCCCCCCAAAGACAATGGCAGCTAGGCCAATCTGCCTGCGGCAGGTTTAATTCAAGATCTGTAATCTCCTGGCATTGACTAGCCGTGTTGCCCCAACCCTATTCTTCACTGATAAACCATTTGTTACCATCGCAATCAGAAGCATCTGCACTCTGAGGGAAAAACACTATTGTCTTTTAATTGGCAACATACAGAACGCAATACTGGGAGTGCCTTTTGTTATCCTGACTCATGTGAGTCAGGCTAACTTGCATTTTGATGCAATACATGTAATACAGTAATGAATAACAGTATGGAGTTAAAGTAAGATCGACTGCTCATATGCTGCATGTCCAAGCCTTCAGCAATGAGCTGAAACAGAAAAGAATAAAAAAAAAAAAAAAAAAAAAGAACAGCATGAGGAGTCACTATGTGTAGCAGTACAGCAGGAGGAGCAAGTGTATTTCCCAGTTCCAGCTGGCCACCAGTTCAAATCCTGACAAAATGCGCTTATGAAGTTATTGTACAATAATGATCTTGTTTATGCTCTGATTCTTGCCTAAACTATGCTTCCCGGGAGCTTAATGTAAATCTAGTAGAGTACAAAAATTCACATCAGTGGGAACGGACTGTGGTGAATGGAACAGTGACTGAGAAGACCCCTGAGAAGACTCAGAGGGTCACTGACCCCAAGGCAAAACACAAGTAACGGGCAAAAGTTTAAAAAGCAAGACAGAAACGAGAGTGCTGGTTGGGAAAGGAAAGGAACTCAACCTGCCATCAACCCACATTACTGCAGCAAGATGACTGCAGTCTTCAGAAGCATCTTTGAAGTAACACAGAAGATCCTACTCAGCAGAGCTAATGTGCCTCCATAGATTTTGTGGGTACATATTAATTGCTTACAGAACAACTCCAATGAAACTGTTACCTTAAACATGTAAACCAGTATTTACTTTAGTCCTACATTACTGCACAGGCCACATTTGACTTGCTTTTTAAATGGACTTTTCATTGCTGCTTTTATCCCTTTTGATTCCCTCCCTGCCCCCCAGCATCTTGTCTCTGGCATCAAGTCACTGGCAAAACTGGTAGAAATTAATCCCAGATGTTAAAATGTATCCTCACAAGCTGAAACAAACAAATAAACAAAATTTCCCTCTCTACGCTGGGCAGATTGGACCCAGTGAGCCCCACCCATAATTTAGCATTTTTCAAGGCCAAAATCAAACTCCAGACATGGCATTCATCTGACCAAATGTAAATATATACCTATAAGCTTGTGCCCTCAGGATCTCCTTCATCATCAGTGATGAACAGGCAGGTTCACCCAATCTGAACCATCAGTCTTGGGACAAGTTAAACTGCAACTGAGAAAGTGCCCTAGAAGTGTCCTTCCTCTTCACTGGCCACGCAGAAGGTCTGGGCAAGCTGAGAAGTGGGCACACAGGTAAGACATTCAAGTTTGGTCAGATATCTCTCATGCACAGTGACCTGGGATACCAATAGACTGTTCTGGGTTCCACTTAACAATTATCTCCCTGCCACGCTGGAGAACACCAAATAGTTCTATTCAGTTGTAAAAAAACCTGACTGCTGCTATGTATGGCTATGTGAAGATACCTGGGGCGTAGCATCTTCATCTAACTCACGTAAAATTTAGCACTGCAGCCCAATGAGCAGTACTGAGGATATTCTCCACTGCACAGAGATATTTCCAATCATCACATAAAGAAAGGAGAGATTTGGGAGTATTTTTAATTTCTGAATTATGATAACTTGCAGTAAGTCCTCACCTGTCTAACTAATAAAACATTTAAAACCGTAAAGCACCAGAAGCAAAATACAACAAGTATTTCATTGGGAAGCACACATTGAAATATTCTCATTAATTTATGTAACTGAATCTCTCTCCAGTTGTGGAAAAAAATTTCCACAGCTTTCTGATTTTTTTTTCAACCTAGGCTTTTATGATTTTATTATTTTCATTTTTTTATTATTATTATTTCATAATATTGAAGTTACAGTGGCAATATCAGTAAATAAAATACTGGACCAGTCAGTTGATAAACTCTGTGGTTCTTATGCTCCTGTGTGAATTTTTGCTGCTATGAATCCATTACTCAGAAAACACTGCTTTCCTCCACTGTCTATTCCTACATCTCACAAAGCAGATCTGCAAGAGATTCAGTTCTTCCATCCCATTCCAATCCAGCTGAATTACTGTGCTTATTACCATTAGCAAACTGTAGGAATAGTGAAATTAAAAATATAACAAAACAGTTTGTAAAAATGATACTCTATAAACACTGAAAGATGTTACCTCTGAAACAAAGTAATTTAATCAGTATTATTTTTACTAATTCATATAGATGATGCTTATTATACATTCCCTCCTGGATCTCTATATGGCACAGTGCTGGGAAAGCCAGTTTAGAGCACAGAGTGCTACATATACTATATCAGTTCCCAAAGCATAAGGAGCAGGACCCCATAAAGCAAATAAGTGTCAGGAAACGCTACCACTTCCAACCACTCAGGTTTTTTAAAGCTAGATTCTTGCCATTACAGATGTGAAAGACTTGTGTAAACACAGAATCTACATACAAACCTTTACATTTCCTTGAGATTGCAGGAAGTCCAAAACAAGGGCTTCCAGGACACATCCTGTTTTGTTTTCAAATTGTTGTTATCTCAGATACCAAGAAAAATAAAATAGCCTCATGAAGACCATCCTTCTTCAAAGAAGACACAGATGAAGAGGAATTAAGTCATGAAGAACTCTGCCAGTGCTTTCCAAAGCAAGTGTCGCCTGTGTTCACAGCAGGGTTTAAAGAATACAGTTCTCATCAGTTGGGCCAGGGACAAATGCATTAAAAATTGGGGGCAATCCTTAACTTCACGTGAGTAGAAAAGTCAAATGCATTCTTCCCCCCAAACATAATGCCAATAATGCTGCTATATGCTGTGTGGGAGATGAAAATCATTCTGCTTTGATTGCTTTTGCACTGCTGTAGAAGATATTTCAGAGCTTAGCACCGTCTCTCGCGAAGCCTTGCTTGCACATCCTTACTGTCCTGCAGAATCCTTTCCTAGACAGCTGCAGCAGAAGCCAAAACTGCCTGTTTATTCATCCCTTTGGAGCCCTCTCCTACATCCTTTCTTTGCTAGTGCTCTGTACCTGGTTTCCAGTAATTGCAAACTAGAGTCAGCAAACAGCAGCTAAACTGGGATTACCCTGCTGCCTCACATACTACTGTGTTTGCCTTGAATTTCTGGCTGCTCCTGCAACAGAGGTGCTAATTAGACAAATGGGACCTTTGATGCTATATAGGAAGCCTTAACTAGTTATAAAACAGCAATATGGGTAAAGCCGTACATAAACATAGTGACAAAGTCTTCACTGCCAGTTACATGCAACAGACTTTTTACAATATTACCTACTTTCTTCCCCTTAATTCCACTAGCTCTGTTAGTCAAAATAGTGAGCCTTCATCCAAGAATGGCATTAGTTTTAATCCAAATTATGTCAGCTTTGCTCAGTCAGTGCAACAGCTTCACAGGCTGGTGCTGCAAGATGCTAGGAGAGTGATAGAAACTGTTAAAATGAAGTGTAGCTTGCCCAAACAATTAAATGCTAGCTAAATCTCAGAACGGCATTCATGTGCTAATAACAATGCTCATATTCCAAATTCCGGTCCCTGTGCGTAATCATTCCAACAAAACTGCAACTGATTGCAGCTATACCTAATATGGCATTGAGTTGCAGATTTTGGACCACGGCACTATGCTATGGGCTATTTCTGAATAAAATCTGTCTCATCAGCCAAGTTATAAAGCCAACAGAAAGAGCAGTGGTACATTCCACTTCAGTTTATGCAATAACTCTGTTTTTCCCCAATATAATCAACAGTTTCTCACACTCTGTGGAAGTATTTTACTTAATCTTTTTTAAAACATCAATATATAATTCGTAGGTAATAAATGACCTAGATGATAAGAGCTTGGCAAAAGCCAAATTTTTTACTTGGCTCTCCCAAAGCAGAATCTCCTCAATACAAGCAAGTCACTGCTATCTGATTCTCCTGCTTATCTAGTCTAGTGGTGCAGCTACAGGACAACATGGAAAGCCAGATTCTCCTATCTACTTCTGCTGCTCTACTCTTTTACAACAACTCACCATATTTTAGAAAGATGGAAATGAAAAGATTGCACTATTAGACCACCATTTGTTTAGATCTGCAAGCATACGCTGGAAGAAAATAAAGGACCTATTGCTAAAGCATTCTTTGATAATTTAATTCTACCACTGCATCTGTTGTAGCGTTCTGATTTATGTTGGGCACATCACTAACACAAAACCTCAAAAGCAACCCCTGATAATATATTGCTATTTCTTTTGCTATCCAGCCTGCAATGAAAGCTGGCAGGAGCTGAACATACAAAGACTTGTGATTTTACATTCCCAGGGAAAGTAGAAATGAACCTTCTGATACTTTAAATATCTCAAAGCAGTGAGCGGATCTGATTTTTAATCTCTTTGTACTTACATTGTAATACACAAAATAGGGCAATATTATCAGCTTAGCCACTTTAGCTTTGTGAAAAATACATGCATTTTCATGAAAGTCGCATTGATGAGCACAGAAAAACTCAGGAAGAACTACGTAATTTTGTTCTCAAAATAAAAACCATGTTCTCAAACGAGACATGGATCCACACAGCAAGCTATAAGAAACAGTTGAAATGACAACAGTTAAGTGTCATTAGCAACACTGGAAAGGAATCAATACAAAAAACCCATTTATGGCCACATCTTTTAAAGATCTCATACCACATGCACCCTTGAGGTTGTAACAGCAACACTGCAGCAGGCATTTCCCAACTTTAATGTGCTATAGTAGATTTCTTTAATAAAAACCATGTAACAGCTCAATCTCACTGGGTTCTTCCCACACATCACCACCTTTTGCAGGAGTTATATATTTGACTATGTTTATGGCTCCAAAGTATCTTCCTACAGTATGGCTATCCATAATAGAGTATACATCAGCATGCATTTCATCAGGTGGCATGGAAAGCGTAAGAAAGAAAGAGAGAGAGAGAGAGAGAGGAGAGACAGAGAAGGAGAAAGAGGGAACGAGAGAGACAAAGAGGGGAAAGAGTGTCAGAGGGAGAGACAGAGGCATGCAGAGAGACAGAGCGAGAGACAGGAGGGGAGAGAAGTGAGTTGGGGAGTGAGAAATGGCACACATAACCCAACAACAGTACTTTAATGCAACTGTTTCTAATTCTCAGTAATAGAATTACAGGCTTGCAGGCAAGTGATGCCATACACGTGGCTTCTTCCCAATATTTGCTATTCACACACACACACACACAGTCAGCAAAATCTTATTTTTAAAAACTAAAAAGCATACAGGAGACTGGGTCTGTTTCCAAGAGATTGAGCCTTACTTTGAATGAACATCCAGGAATAACAAGGCACACATGGTCTCCAACAAACTTCCAAATACAGTACTTCTTGGGGGGGAAGTATTTTTTTTGCTATTTTATATCCATTCTTCCCTTAATTTCTTTTGCATACAATCAGCAATCTATTCCTGGAGCATGAGGAGAGGTTTTTCCCTTAAGTTTTTCTAAGGCAATTAACAGCTTTCAATATAACCCCTCCTGAAGAAGAAAAATGAAGCAGTTCTCTTGTAACCTTCAGATTCAACTACAGTTCTTTAATCAAGTTTACTTTGAAACAATCAGAACCAAGACAGTACTAAATAAGAGTTTCAAGCAAAGAAAAGCTGATATAAACCAGACAGGTTTATCAACTGTTGCATTGTTCCAGAACTTTGTCTTTGTGTGCACCTTTCCAGTGCTCAGACTACGAACTGCACTGTCTAACTACACACAGTAGGCAAGTCTTGGTCCAAGACAGCTTTCTCCTCCCAGTAATGCTAATGGCTGTCTATGAGGCTCAGGCAACCCGCTTCTGTGCTACCTGTAAGAAAGGCAGCGCTTCTCAACTTCACACCAAAGGAAAATTAAGAGGAATAAACAGCAGAGACTGATAAAATGTCTTTACTGAAAGAAACTGACCAAGTACCTTCAGATTTCAGATGCAATTCTAAACTCAAACTGGCTTCCTCTGTCTGCTGACATTGAGGATGAGTCCGATGCAAATGAACCCTGGTTTAAGGACTAGAAAAAAGGCTTCTGTTAACATCCTTCAGCAACAGCCTCATCAAAATTTTAGTTGCACATAATTGTGGAAAAAGCCTAGAGAAACTGCCTTCAATGAAAATTTGCCTTTGGAAAAGAAAAATACAAAATCAAAAGAGTAAAACCCATCTGGGTCACTCATTTAAACACTGCAGAAGCAGCAGCACTATCTGTGCAGAAATGCCACCTTGCACCTACAGCAACAAGAAAGCTGCAAAGGTGACTGAAAATAAGAGACATTAGAACAAATAATGATCTATCTAGAGAAGAAATGGTTACATTTCACAGGAGTGAAGATTCCTTCTCAATCCTAACCAGGCGAAAGCAAAGAGTAAGCTTCAGTCAGCAGCACAGTCATCCATCAGATCATTATAACCAGCTATTACACACACAGGAACCCCAGATTTGCCAGGGAAATGACACATCTTTGGTCTACCCTGTTGTAGAGCCAACAGCATCCAAGGCCTGTTTATAATGTCCAGTGTGCAGATATTTGGAATTGTAAACTAAGTATCTATCTAGAAATAACAGAGCTCTGAAGAAAGAAGATAAGAATGTGAAAATAATCTGTGGCAGTAAACGTTACCTTTAGATGTTGGACTAAAACCTATGAAGATTAAGCTAATCCCCAACTGTGGCATTAGGATAGATCTTCCTCACATCAGACCATCAGGGACTACCAGAAAGGAGCCAGCACCACCTTCTGCAACATGGCACAACTTACCAGAATCCTCTGGATATACCAAACAATTCCCTGCCACCTACGTAACTTCAGATATTTATGGTGCCCTTGGTCCCCCTTCTTCATTGTTAGCAGCACACTGAAGTTTAGTTCCCTAAACTCTGTCAAAACACAGCTAACTGGATGAAATTTAAGGTGAGAGTTTGATATCTCAGTTCAAACATATAAGATGTCTTACACTGTATTATCTTTTTTAGGCCACATGAGTTAATTGGTATCACTTTGAGAAAAAAACAACAAAAACCCACCTCCATCACTGCAGCTTCACTATCATTTCAATAAATAATTTCACAGCATGTTACATGCATGGGTTTGAAAATAGTAACCCTGTAATTGCTAAACCTGAAGTAATAGGTTGAATTTAGGACCTAAACTCAGTTTGAGCTCTTCAATTTCATTTCTCGTGCTTAAGCAGGCTACCTCACGAGAGGCACACTAGGGACGATCTTGTTTTCATGATTATACAAGCTGTATGCATGCATGCTTGCAAATTTAATAAATCATATAGCCATGTATTTAACAAGGTATAATATATTTTCCTGTTAACAGCGGAAGAATTTACTCAAATTAACAAAAAAAACTCAGAAAAATAGTCAAGTCCATCTGCTTTTCATGCTTAAACTTCAGGATTCATTCAGAAGCACTGCTCCGATGTAACCTGCAAAACAATATAAGCCAGATTTCAAACATAACACAGTTGAAATTTAAATGAAACATGAAGCTAGCTTCTATGTTGGTTTGCTTAAAAAGCTTCAGATAGGTTAAAAACACTCATAAATAAGATCTGTTTCAATAATACACATAAATTACTGGGTACAATACCAACACCATCAATGTTATCTTGACAAAAGTGATAAGTAAGACTTTGACTCAAAGTCGCCATTGAAGTCAAAACTGGATAGTACAAAAGCACTTTTATCTGATTCAGAAAAGGCAAATATGTAAGTCTATTCTATACCAGACTCACCAGCATGGCATTAAATACATTAAGTCCTCAGAATAGCCTGGAGAGATTTTCAGTGTCAAAAATACCAGCTAGGATTGTAGGTGTTTGTTTTCAAACGGGATTTTGATCTCTTGCTGCCATTCATGCATGTCAACAATCTTTCTCAGGTCTAGCACACTAGGTGCTTAATGCATTAAGACAAGAAAAAATACAAGACACTGCATATTATCCATCTTGTTTTTATTACTGTACTGTCTCACACAGCTTTTCCTCAGCATGCACAGCACAGCCTCTCTTGGCCAGGGATTTTTTCTTGTGGGTTTTGAGGCTTTTCAGTGGTGTGGTGTTTGTTGGTTTTTTTTTAAAATGCCTGTGCCTCCCTCTTCGTTTCCACAGAGGGAGTGGTACCTTTCCCAAAGAAGAGCAGGGACTGATAGTTTGCTGGAGCCAGATCTCTCTTGTACCTGAGCTAATGTAATCCTTGCTTACACATCTCCATGTCCCACTGCATTACAGAGTGCGGATGTAAGCACAGACAAATGGATACTCAGGCAAACCTGGAGACAGCCAAGTTGCTCTTCGCTACTCTCCTTCGATTACTCCATACTTAACAGAAACTGCTCAGCCCTTTTGTCCATTTGAGGAGTACCTAAGCAGTTCTTCTGCCTGCCATCTCTGACCATGTCTTCATTCTTGGAATATCGTTACGGAGTCTGTTCACTTCATTACAGCTACATCACATGAAATAATTCCTGAACAAAGCAGACTTACACCTGTCATAGCAAAAGCAAAAAAACTGGCCCTCCATAAAGAAATCTAGTATCTTCTACTACACATTTAGAGGCAGTCCACTCTTTATTAAAAAAAAAAAAAAGTAATATTACAGCATAAAAGCAGGAGTAGGAATAGTTTCAAAAAAATAAAAGCATTTATAGACAGAGCAGGAAGTCATATTTCTAGTTATTTGATACCCATCTCTTCAATCTATGGCTGTCTCCACACCCTATATATTAAACTGGTAGGAGACATTGCTGGAAAGATCAAAACCACAAAAGAATACATAGTGCCTATCTCTAATAATTTAATTTAAGTTAAAGCACAACAGGTTAATCTAACATTTTATAGGCAAACACAGGGGAGTGAGGGACAACAACTGTTCCAAAATTAACTCACATTTTCACTGTTACTGTTGCTGACTTTGCCACAGATCATTAATAAGTTCTTAGACCAAATGAAAAGCAGTCAGAAATAAAATGAAAAAACACAACCTCGGGGTTATACTTTACATGAGAAAAATGCACATATTTTTCACCAGATTGTTTTCCCTCTGAGTCACAAGCTTTTATAATATGAAATCATTACTTCACATAATAAGTATTACTACTTTCTTGCTTGCACATGTTTTTAAATTCTAAGAAAAGCTAACTGCTGCATCACCTGCAGCAGAGACTTTCAGGTAATGTTATTAATTGGAATACTAGTCCCTCCAGTGTCAACCTGTTTATTGACCAGCAGCCACAAGTTGAAAACCCAATCAGCTATGCCATGGGCTCACACATACTCAATGAGTCAAATATTTGTCAAGATAATTTGCTTTGCTGGGATGGAGAAAAGAAAGAGAAACATTCAGGATTAGGAAAAAGGCAAAACCCCCACCATTTTGTCCAGAAAAGATGTTAAAATCTGGAGCTGTAGCCTAGACAAAATGTCTCATTAAACTAGTCAATGGGTAAGGATTCAGAGTACCCTGTTAAGTCTCTGGGTATGGCATAAACCTGAAGTCAGAGCAGACTAGCAGATGGAAAAACCCTGGCTGTAGTAACTTCATTACTTTCTAAACATGCAGACTTAACTCCCGCTTAATTTAGATAGCACCATATTCCCTCCACCCAACTTTAGGCACTCAAAATACCTACTGAATTTATTAATGAAAGATAAACATGACCGGTGCTAGATAAGGCCTTTACAAAGGTATGAAGCACCAATAACCACATTTAACAGCTCAGTCACTGAAGGACCCTTTTAGAGGTCTTCAGAAGAATGAGTCTGAACTTTAGCAGGCTGGACCACCATCCCAAGCAACCACGCTCCCACCTGAAGATCCTTGCGAAGTGTCTATAATAAGCCCATATGAATCCAGTTCTAAGAGCACTGGTTCCAAGTATGAAAAAAACTAAAATTGGTGCCCATACATCTCTGAATGCACCTGTTTTCATTCAGGCTCTCTTTAAAATGCTGCCAACCAAATCAGCAATATAAAACCATCAGACAGTTACCCATCCTACTCAACAGTCCACAGGAAAGCAGTGTTAACATCTGTGACTTGATTTCTTTCAAGACAAAGACAGGACATCAGCCCTCATGAAAATGCCATATGGTGGTGCCAACCTGTTTCGTGTCTTTCTGAGAACTGGTTTCTCAGAAACAGGGGAGCACAAATGTTTGGCCTTCTAATTCCTAGCAAATAATTATTTTATGAGACATTTCAGTAAACGAAGGTAGCATATCAAATAATGTTTCTAAAAAGTCCAAGAGCAAGTTGCTATGTATTTTTCAGCAATAATTAACTGACCATCAGCTTTGCAAATGCCACTTTCTTTCTTTCATATGAGAACTGCTTTATGTCTCGTTCCAATATGCAACAGCCTGACAAAACACAACTGCAAACAGCTTTCCGGATCATTGTCCTTGGACTCAAATACAAGCTGTATTAATGTTCTTTTCCCCAGTGTTAAATGTTTTTGATAGCTAAGAGAAAGGCTCTATAGTGTAAGAGCTAGTTGCTAGATGAAGGCATCCCACTGTGGGCTGTATTTGGCACTTCTTTCCTATAATGTGAAAGCATGACACCCATTAGTATAATTGGGATTTACAAGCCTGCACAATGAAGCAAAACTTATAAAAGACCCAAGAGAGTGAACATAAGCTATCATCAACAGGGGTGAATTTGACACGTAAGCCATAATGCTGCTACTAGAGCGTTTCTGGCTTTCATGAAAAACAAAATTCTTAGTATTGTTTGGTATCTATATAGTTCATCTATTTTGTGCTTTTATCTCACACTGGTTTTTAAAGTAAAAGTGAAAAGCCAAAACAAACAAAGTCACCACAAAACATGACACAGCCACACATAAACAAACAAACAAAAAAAATCACACACACACAAAAACTTTGAAAGGGAGACACTGATGGAATAAAACCTGCATGGAGACAGATGTGCAGGTCTTCATTTCTCCAATTTTCTTGTTAGTTATTTTAAAGGATCGACCTATTTGACAGTTTGAAAAACTCATTTTCTCTAAACTACACTTGTGAAAGGATTTTTTTTTTAGATTTAAAAAATTTTTTTAAAAGAAATAATATAATTATTTTTAATGCCACAAAAATTGTAATCAAAAGCTGGTAAATCTAAGCCATGGTCCTGCATCTGTCCACTAGTACTTGTCTTCTCTCAAGTCCAGACTGAATTCAAACACAACAGCTTATCTGCTCAAAAAGCTGCCCACATACTGCTGTGCCATTTTAACTCATACCGCCCTTGCAATCTCATCCTCATCAACTGTATCTACCATGTGCCTGTTTAAAGTCATGAACAAGCCATGCTACCTGACTTAAAAGCAAGGACTGGTACATAGGGCTCAAAATCAAGGAATCTCCCCTAGAAGTATCTTCAAGCAAAATGAACAGATGCCTATGTCAGCAGAGAGGAAAAATTAAAGAATTCAGCTGAGGTAGAAGTCTGCCTTGTCTACATCCTTTCTACCCCTCAGACTGTGATTACAAAGACAGTGAAACACAAATATAACATACCTATTGGAAATGAAACTACAAATATAACTTCTGGTCTGTTTAAATGGAGATGATCAAACTGTTGAAACATAGATGACAACCAAAAAACAAAACAAAACAAAACAAACAAAAAAAACCCCAACAACCAGAATTGTTTATAGAATCACAGAATGGTTTGAGTCGGAAGGAACCTTAAAGACCATCTAGTTCCAACCCCCCTGCCACCGGCAGGGACACCTTCCACCAGACCAGGTTGCTCAAAGCCCCATCCAGCCTGGCCTTGAACACTTCCAGGGATGGGGCATCCACAGCTTCTCTGGGCAGCCTGTGCCAGTGCCTCACCACCCTCACAGTAAAGAATTTCTTCCTAATACTTAAGTCTATCTACCCTCTTCCAGTTCAAAAACATTACCCCCAAAGTCCCTCTCCAGCTTTCTTGTAGGCCCCCTTTAGGTACTGGAAGGCTGCTACAAGGTCTCCCCGGAGCCTTCTCTTCTCCAGGCTGAACAACCCCAACTCTCAGCCTGTCTTCAGGGGACAGGAGCTCCAGCCCTGTGATCATCTTTGTGGCCCTTCTCTGGACTTGTTCCAACAGGTCCATCTTCTTCTTATATTGGGGGCCCCAGAGTTCAATACAGTATTTTCTTGTTTATCAAAGTATTCTTGATTCTATGCATCTATGTAGGAAGACAGTCCTGTAATGTGGTCATATTATTTCTACTTCAAACGTAACTACAGAAGATGTTAAAGAGCAACTCCCAAAGCTTGACACTTTCAGGCCCAGCAGGTTTTGATAACTTGTATCCAAGAGTTGTAAAAGGGAAGGTCAAAAACTGTGGGAACATCACAATGTTGTTCAATAAATTTTGGAACATGAGAAATTTTCCCCTATAACTGACAAAAGTCAATGCTGCCATTGTACCTATTGAGGGCACACAGCACAACACAGGACATTACTGTCATGTCAGCTTGATGTGATTTGGGGAGGGCAGGAATGGAAAGAAGGAAGGACAGCTGATATGAAGCAGACTAGTGAAGAATTAACAGCAGGAAATATGGCCAAAGCCAACTTTATAAACAAGAGATCCTATCTAATGGGATTACGATTATCACATTTTCTAATCAAGTTTGACCAGTAAGAGACACAGTATGCTTATGACACATACAGGCTTTGTAAGGTATTTGTCCTGGCACATTTCGATGAAGAACGATTTAAAATAAAATCAATGCTATACACATTCCACTGATTCAAAACCTGTCTGAGAGAGCCTATGATACAATTACAAATGAGGAGCCATTATCAAGCAGCTACCAAAACCCTCTGGGACTGAATATTCTTACAAAGGTATGGAAGATGACAGGAAAACATTCCTGGTGCTGTCTGTAGATAACACAGATTGCAGGAATGCATCTTTATCAGGACAGGTGAGACACACAACCACCAGAGACATTCGTAATCTGAGCTCCAGAAAACAGCACAAATTTCTGTATGTTCAAACAAAAAAAAAAAAAAAACAAAACACAAAAAACCCCAACAAACAAACAAAAAAAAACACCAAAAAAACAAACCACAACAGAAAAACTAAGCCTCAGGGGAAAAAAAAAAAAAAAAAAAAAAGCCATTGTTTGCAAAGCAGCAGCTCTGAAACTCAGTGTCGCCTTAAGAGTGGCTGCACACTAGCTCTTAATAGACATCTGGAGTCGAAATGGTTAATACAATCTGGGGATACACACAACAGGATTTCTAAATCTCTCCCAGCCTGCTGCAATACAATAGATGTATATTATATTTTCTGATGTACAACATATAGTCTGCTTACATCTCTGCCAACTCTGCTTGGCCTGAGCGACACATTCACTCTACTTTCACCAGTTTCCAGGCTTCTCTTGGCCCAGAAAAGCTCTGCCAGAAAGCAGGCACCAGGTTAGTATTGCTTTCTTTTTTCAGGGCTGCCACACCAAATGACAAGAAAAAATATACACTCTGAAATTACAAATCGCTACCTACCATCATACAGTAAGCAGTATGACATTCTGTATTTTTCTCCATGGTCTTTTTGTCTTCAGCTGCCTGTACAGCTACACCTTTACTTATACAAGCTGTACTTACTACAACCTCGTTATTCTTCCATCTGCCAGTGCTGATTTGCTCGCATCAGCAGACTAGCTTACATTTCCTCAGATACAAAGAAATATGCATCTTTCTCTGTTGTACAGCAACTGCTGTTCCTTTACCCTTCCCTCCAGTCTCTGTATTTTGGCAAATCCAATGCAGCGCTTCTCTTTCTTTACAAAGGCACACACCGGCTCCTGAAAATCAATGACCCAAACTGCTTAAACCTGTCCCCATTATCAGCCCTTCTATTACTATTAATTGACATACGTTTCTGAAGTGACATGCACATACTATTTTTAGGACGGAGTACAGTGGGCAGAGTAAGAGGAAGGCACGAGTGGCAGCTCAGGAGAATATCCTACAAGTTTCAAATCAGGCTCAAGTCACCCCAGTCCTAGGGACATGAACTTGCCATTTTTCCCAGTAAGCTCAAAAGCATTACCAATCAAGCAAGAACACCACATAAAAAAACCTGCTTGAAAATTAACCTGATTAGATTCCCAAGGGATTCTTCCCAACTGCCTGCTGCCTGCTTATGGGCTTGTTATTTCAATATATATCAGCTGTGGCCTGCTACAGCTTTGTGTGAAGAGATTTGGTCTTCCACCTTAACCTGAATGTTACATACTAAATTTAAAAAAAAAAAAAAAAGTAAAAAAAAGTAAACCATTGTGGATGCGAACGCCATGTAATGAGTAGAATGCAGTAATTAAAACAGCAAACTGCTCTGGTAGCAGAAGCGGGGAGTGTGCTGTTCTTGCATTCTCATATCCAACATCCAGTTTCCACAGCTGCTTGCACCTCATGAAACACAGTGGTATGAAACAGTCTGAATCGCAGCAAGCGGAGTTCCATCACTCATAGCTACCACCTTCGCTGGCAATCTGCACCCCCCACTACTGCTCATAGCGTCAGGATACTATTTCCAAATGTCCCACTTTCTGCTCCATCCCACCCCTGGCTTCTCCTGCCTGTCTCTTCTAGTTCCTCACAGAGCTTACCAGATACGCTTCCTGATTTCTCTCATGGGCTTGAAAACTTTCCTGTACCCTTATTCCTATCACTAGTAGTTACACAGACAAGTAGTTCACTTCCAATTTTCTATTAAGCATCAACTCCAGTTTCAAATGGTACTATATTTAATAGGGCCAGCTAGATACAAACACTGCTTCTGCATACAGGTTTTTACAAGATCACACAACCTGAGCTACACTGAAATTGCTGACATTATACTCTTCAGTAAAACACTTTGTAGATCTTGCCCTTGTGTGACAGCTGTGCTGCCTAACAATCCTTCAAAAATGGAAAAATTATTTAGAAGCATTACATTCTTGCTTCATTATATGCAAGAAAATCCATATCAACATACAGCCAGAGATCTCAAGTTGCTCTGCGCATATAAAAACATTCAACGTCACACTCTGGTGCTTACCCTTTTCTTGGCTGAGTAACAAGAGCAGAATTTGGCCCATAGCTGTGACTGACTTTTGCAAATATTCTTACAAGTTTTTATGGCTCGGAAAATGTTGGTTTGCTTATGACAAAAATCACAGATCTCCTCATACTGCAAAACCCCCTGGAGATACTATGCTGTACTACTGCCTAACTAACCCTTCCACAGAGTAAATTCACATACAAACCCAAGTATTTTGCATTGAAACACTGCCATTAATTTGTATCTCACAAGGACCGGGCAGACAGCGACTGGGCAGAGGACCCAGCTGGCCAGTTTGTGGGAGCCAGGAAACCTGCCAGAGACTGACAAGACTCACCACTGGCTTCTGCCCACAGAGGTAGCCAAGAAAACACAGCAAGGTCCCCATCAGCTGTGGGCACCCAACACACGTGCTTACCCTGCTGACCAGCTGTAACTATCACTCCTCCATTCCCAGCCCAGACACCAGCAACTCTTCTTGGCTCCAGTGGGAGCATTTCTACCCATTTTTCAGATTTCAAAAAATTGGCACTGGGACTACTGCCTCTTTTCCTGCTGTAACCACAGCATGAAACTGTCCTTCTGGGTAAATCTTTGCACTAGTAACACGTAAAGCAACATGAAGAACTGTGTTATGAGTAAGCCATTAAGTTTACACTGCTGCAGAAGACAGAGAGAGCATGTTTCATTCTTTGGCGTTATAGTAATACAGAAAATAAGAGATGGTCTTTGTCTCAGCCTCTGTACAAGACAGATCCAGAAGCACTACCAGAGTACTTTATGTGATCTTGTCCAACACTTATGCAGACCCAAACAATTAGAATTTTTGTCGTCAGCATCAAGTTCATCTCCCTCTGTTCTCTACCACAGTCACTGGGAGCACAAATTAGCCTTTCAGAGATAAAACAAGCAGAGACTACAGAGTAAGCACCATGTCTGCTGTCTGACTGAAACCAACACAAGCATATACAGAAAAGAATCCAGGCCAGGAAATAAAGTTTGCTGCCTCACATACTTGCCCAGTAACTTCTTAATATGAAAAGTGACCGCCAAAAGCCTTTCCAGCCCTGGCAAACTCCTCAGAAAATAATTCCCTGAAGAGTTAATCAGGCTCTTATATTGCAGAATGCAAGTATAGGACAACCAGACTTCTCTCTCTGCAACCCCAGTGCACCGCGATCATGTAACAAACCAATGTAAGAGATACTATCTTCCTTCAGCAACAGAAAGCAGTGAATTTGAATCCTTCATGAAATGAACACCAAAAAGACAGGTGATAGTACTAGAAACTGTAGCACTATTAAGCCTTTTGGACAAAGGGTTAGTGAGCTTCAGGGGGCTCTGGGCAGCACCCACAGTCACTCCCAGGTCACTCCTCTCTTGCTGACATGCAAAGATATGGCCCTGCGAGACATCAACAAGAGATAGTAGGCAGTCATTGGAGCCTATCTAATTATAAAAGTTAAGAGGCTGTATTTAGAGTAACTCTCTCTCACACACACACTGCCATTATCCCTTCACTCCCCCAATGTATGACAGCTCTGCTCTCAATCAGCTTTCTACAACCAAACATTTCTCATACCACATAAAGGCACCACAGCACTTTGCTGAAGAGAAAAAGGAATACCACTGACTGCAGGGAGAGAAGAGGGTGCCCAGCTTACCTCCAAACGCATCACCCTCATTGTTTTTGGAGTGGAAAGTTCATGCAAACAGACAGCCCCAGCTGCAAGAAGGGGTCAGAGGAAGTAACAAAAGCCAGAGCAAACAATGGAGACAAGAGGGCTAAGCTGCACCACACAGAGCCATGTATGGTAGATGACAGTCACACCTACAAGCTGCCATTACTCTACGGAACTGCACTCAAAAAGCAATGTGCCATCAATATGCCATCCAAAAAGGGACAAAAGGGGTCTTACGACAAAATTATGTGATAACAGAGATGTTAATTTACTTCAGACATCAATATTCAAAGGTATGGCTAAAGGATACAAAATACCATACCAAGTACAGTAGAACCAAAGCAAAGGGAAAATTTTAAGAGAACGTTTTTCTTATTTGGTATTTGTAAAAACAATTACGGCTGAAATCAAGCTCTTTAGTGCATCCTGCCTGAATGATCCAGCAACCCTCACTGCTCTGTTCAGAAATTGTTCTTTCAAATGAAAAACAGCCAAGAAGATGCGATTGTAAGGAGCAGGTAAAAAAACCTTCTGAAGGTTGCCTCATTCAGCATCTCCAGAATGTTGATGCTCACAGACATTGCTTTTATCAGCCCATGCTTCGTCAAGCATGGCAGAGCATCGCACACAATCACTGCTCTCCAGAGTTGGCCATGTACAGCAGACAGGTATGAAATACATTTGCATAGGTAGGTTCATCTCAGAACACAACAAAGAAAGAAAGAGGTTATAAAACCATCCTAAACCCTGTCTAGAACTCATGCTTGCCTCCCCCCTTTCACTACACCAAATGCCAATATGCTTGCTGTTGTGGGCACTGCACCTTTCACATGGCCAATATTCTGAGATGCTCTTTCCTGCTTTGCTGAACTAGATCCTCCAGTAACCTATCCTTGGTTCTCCTGAAGGAAAGATGGTGGGCAAAAGTCTGATGAGAAGAGGATGATATTTGATTAGGTCCAGACTGCAGAGTCACACAAACCCCATTTTCAGGATCCATTTCATTCTGTCTTGCTGTATACCAGTAGTGATCAGTAAAAAAACAGTTAACACTAGGGAACAGGAATGCCACAGACAGGAAGGCAAATGGGAAAGCCTGAAAGAACCCATTTGCAAATATGCTTTCTGCCTAGAACAATGTGTTTTCTGCCACAATCAGCAGGGAAGAGGTTAATGCTACGCCAGACTCCACAGCTGCAATGCTGTGGCATCCAACACCCTGCTGCCCCTGACTGAAAGGACCAGAAAATTATGCCACAACATCCCTGAAAAGCAGGGCACATTTCAGGCATTTTGCTGTTCTTTTAACAAGTCTTCAGCCGTTTCTAAAGTTGTGCTGCAGTCTCCCTAAATAACTACGTTCCCAAAAAAATCCACTGAGAAGTGGATGTGCCCGATGCATACCACTGCAAAGCGCTCCCTGACACAAGCCCTACAGAAACATTGCTGTGCTCCCTGTCATTTAGGTGTACACACACTGTGCTGCCTCAGCTTCTGTATGTAACAGATCCCAGACAACTGAACTTTATAGCTGCCAAAATCTTTTCTCTGCAATCAGCTGCACAAACAACACCCTCTACTTTTTTTTTTTTCTCCCTTGTCTTAAAGTTCTTTCTCTCCTTCTCCTCTCCTCTGTCTCCCTGTATGATCCACAAGTTTGCTAATTTAGCTCATGTTAGGTATCTCACTTGGTTCAGAAGTCATTTGGGTATTTGGGGGGTTATACTTGGGAAAGCTGCTGAGTTTATTTATATCAGTTGCATTATCTGGACTCATACCAAATACAGGCACACTGTATCCTGGAGAATTACCTTCACTTTAGCCTTTATCTCCGTAAAAGAAAGATGAGATTGAAGTGAACAAAGTCCACTTGTGAAAGAGGTAAGGTGTTTATCAATCAGATTTCAGAGCAGTGCTAAAAGGAAACCTCCCGACTTCTTGAAATCCCACCCCCAGATAATCATCTCCCACAGTTACCTAATGTCTTATGCTCCAGTTTTAAAGCTTATTTACTTTTTCATAGTTTTCCAGGTCTTCCCAAGAATGTTAGCCTGCTTGTTCCAAGACGAGCCTGTGATTCCTCATAAACAACTGTAGTCTGAGTGTCCAAAACAGTACTAAGGCAGCTAGAAACAGGACGTGAAGGGAAACCCTAAATCAACAGATCCAGTTGCCAGTTCTTCATTGTGAAAACTAAATCTCACCTAAGAAAAGCAGAGCTGCCTCAGACCAACATCTCTTACCCGCCCCGCCCCCCCCATTTCCCAGAACTGCCAAATGCAGACATCCAGAGAATAGTATAAGACATGACATTTCCCACTAATTCCTCCCCTGCCTTTTTCAAACTGGGTGGTGAGTGCCTGCTCTATTCAAAGTAAAACCTAAGCCACATTTTCCCATATTTTTCTAATCACTGCTCAATCCTAGGATCTTCTTTCTTTCTCTTTTTCTCCAAGGTAACATCCTGTTACTAATAAACTATAAAAAAAAAACAAAACCCAAACTATAAAGTAAGCATATTCAAGTCTTGGTCTTACACTTCAAACCAAACAGACATGCTTTTAAGAGTGGAAATTCCTATTATTTGCTAAATTTCAAACTTTACGCTCCAGACTATGACACTTCAATTTTTCCCTTTGCAACTTCAAGCCTAACATCTGTTTTAGTGATATAACATTCCAGTTCTCTCTACTGATGATGCTCTTCAGCTTTGCATCCTGAGCAAAGTTCATCACATGTTCCTTATTCTTGTCCCATGAGTATCAACCAAAAATTTAAATCAAAGCAGCCCAAGAACAGAGACTTAAGGGACAATGTGAACAGTCTTACTTCTCCCAATAATTTCCCCTCACTTGATATTCTCTCAATTTATGAAGCCAGGAAATTCAGTAGACCTACTTAAAATCTTTTCTGTGGTGTTTACAGTGTTATTGGCTTCTTTCTCTAGTACTCCAGAATAAAAGTTGTTAAGTGTCTTGTCCAGGACCTGTGATACATCTGTCACACCACAATGACACTAGCCCAGCAAGCAGGTTTCCATCACACCAGGAGGTTTCTACTATCTGTTTATAATGGGGTCTGTTACACACACACACCCTGCCACCATCAGAAAACCTCTGCAACCACCAATTACTACCCCTTTGTCCCTAATAGTTTGCATTCAGCTTCCTCTTTTCCACTGACAAATTAGAAAAAAATCAGACAACTATTCTGTAACCAGCCAGATATTACATCCAGAAGAGCAATGAGCAACTTGGATGAGCCACGTCAGCCAAGTTCAACTCCCTTTGTGGTTAATGGGCAGGAGGTGCCGCAGTGCCTAAAGCAGAAATGAGCATGGCTCTTGTCTTGACACTGAACAGAAGAAAGCCAGGTACCACCGACCTGCAACTTGTAACCCCAAGTAATACAGTGCTCTGAAATGCAGAGCCATCATTACACTTGATCTATGCCAAATACTAGAGAGTAAATGCTACATGCGGATACATACCTACCTACCTAGCCACACATTTATCATTAGCCCTCTTAGCTGGATGCAGCTAGGTGGGAAGAAAGGATGAAATGCAGTTCCCAAATGCCTAACATGACTCCTCTCAGTCAGTAACAAAGTGGTGCTTCACCAGTACCATGCAAGTACCTAAATGTATGTCCTGATTTAATTCTAGAGTGGACAAATGACAGTGAAGAATACTATTCAGTTCTCTGTGGCATTGCTACAGATCTAACACAAATAAACAGTTCAATCTACTGCCATGATCAGGTTAAACACCTAAAGGACCTTGTCACCAGGTTAAAAAAAAAAGAAGAAAAAAAAAAAAAGGGAAAAAAAAAAAAGGGGGAAAAAAAAAAGGAGGCCCTGAACACTGGTTGGCATTTAGGGTGTTTTTGAGGGCTTTGTGGAGGTTTTCTATTTTGATTTTTTGGTTTTGTTTTGTTTTCAAATCAGATCAGTCTGATCTCCTGACTTGGACAGAAATAGGAACGAAGTCACAAAAATAGCCTGTATGAGGGCTAAGAGTCAGGAATGCCAGTGGCAGACTGACAATTCACAAATTCCTACACTATCAAAATTCATCCACTTTGAAAGTCTGAGCTATTAAGCCTCACGCATTTTTCTGACTTGGACTTTTAAGTCCCCCAAGACTTATCCATTTAGACACTTTGTACATAACTGCATCTCTGTGTTCTGCATCTTCTGCATCTTGCATCTTCATACTGTAGCATCTGGATGAATAATGAATTCCCACACAAGTGTTAGTTGGAACTTCATAGTTCAAAGAACAGAAATTCTTAGTAGTGGGGAAACCCAGAACATTCGTCAAAGGATGAAAAAGTCAACTCGGTTTGGCTAGCTCTAGTTTCCATAAAGAAGCACAAACAAAAAAACTCGGCTGGTTTACATTTTAATATATCTAATTATCATTCATGCTCTTTACAGAACAGAATTCTTGAGAAGTGTTATGAGAATCAGCGTAACAAGGAAAAGCACCATATAAAGCAACATTCACAGTCACAACATGAAGAGATCACGCCAAAAGATGCTCTGCTATCTTGCTGGAGGAAGACATGCCCCAGTTGCAGTAACATGGCCAAAAAGGTAACACAACTGGATTGGAGATCATACTCCTTTTTAATGACCGGAGCAATTTAGAGCATCACTACATAACAAATTCGATGGTGTAAAACCTCGCCTATGTAAATAAGTGAAGACAGTGATATGGCATTACATATGGAATCAATTTAATATTAATTATTTATATTACTATTAAATTAATATTAATATTTAATATCACACTCTTTCAATACACCACCACCCATTTTCCTGGAAGACAGTGATTACTACTGCAAGCAGGGACTTTGTGCTCAGTTGTAGCTAATTTATGCTCTCCAGTTTCATTCCCTCCTTAGGTTTGGATTGCCTCCTACGAGAGCAGTAATGGTCATTTAGCTTTATAATTCTCCTTGGCATCCCTCTGCTAAATTCCTACTATTCTCAAATTTTTGAACTCTTCTCCAAAGCCAAGTGAAACCCATTTGCTTATTTGAAAAAGAATACTTAACTGGATAAACAAGTGGCATGTTGTCCCTGTAGCTTAGCTAGCAATAAAATAAGAAACATGCATTTCTCTGTGTAAGGAAAAACCTGTAGTTTTCTAATCTATCCCTTTTTTCTGGCTGTTGGGACTGGGGTCCTACTTTGAAGAAATAGTAGTAGCTTCCTCTGTGCATTTTGATGCAAAAAGAGGTTATATGCACTTGCCATTTTTTGATAAGTATCTGCTACCAGCCTGTAACTACATTGCAAAAAGATACATGGAAAAACTGTCAGCAATTACTGAGCCACTCTGAACTGACACGATGTAAAAACTCTGTCGAGGGAAGAAATGGCTTCTCTCTTCGGTTATAAGTTATTAGGAAAAAAGCAACAGCTGCTGTAAAATGTGTAGGCAATGCAGTTCAAATGCTTTGGTGTCATCCATAGACATGCCAACAACTGTTTAACGCAGATTAACATCGAATGAGGCTCTTTGAGGACAAAGATCAACAAAGGACATCCAGATTTCATATGGAAAACAAAGGCAAAAAGAACTTATTTTTAAAAGAAATCCTTACATCTCATGGCAGCAACAGCAACCAATTCTTGTTTCCTACACCATGCACAACAACCTTCTAGAGAAGGGCATCTATATCAACAAATAGATACAACGAAAAGAATAGAATCACAGAATCATTTGAGTTGGAAGGGACCTAAAAGATCTAGTTCCAAGCCCCCCTGCCACTGGCAGGGACACCTTCCACCACACCAGGTTGCTCAAAGTACTCCAGATGGAGTCTCAGGAGAGCAGAGTAGAGGGGAAGACTCACCTCCCTTGACCTCCTGGCCATACTGCTTTTGATGCAGCCCAGGATACGTTTGGTTTTCTGTGCTGCAAATGCATGTTGCCAGGTTATATTGAGCTTCTCATCAATCATCCTGCTGGTTGGTGAAAACCCATTACACACCTTATGCCATAAGGACACAGGAATGGCCAGACTGGATTAAAATGGCCACCCAACATTGTTTTTCACCCTAGCAGAAGGACCCCTGGCAGTCCCAGTGTGAAAAAGAAGCATTAATAAAGACTGAGAAACACAATATTGTGTCCTTTTTTGTAAATAATAAAATATGTCTTTATAAATGTTTGTACAAACATTTAAGGATATAAATAAATAATTTTCCTTGTCAGAATAGGACGACAGAGTAAAGAAGTATTCGCTGACAGCTACTGCAGGAATAGCCAAGTTGGCTAAAGAAACTTAGCTGTGGGAAAGTACAAATGAAATACAGCAATCTCAAGGGCAGTGCTACTTTGGCAGCTGGTACATTATGCCATGCTGCACAGCAGGCAAGGGATGAAAAAATAAAAACACATCAGTGATGCTGCAAAGAGCAGTTTTATTCCGTTCATGATTCAACACTTCATTTAAGATACTAGAGTACACTGTCATTGACTAAGACATGAGGCTACTATGCCAACTTTAATTGCCTAGGTAAAACAGGGACTACACATAAGACATCAACTCCAAACATCTGTGAGCACAGTTCACTTAATTATATGAATTAAGTTTGGAAGTGCTTTCCTCTGAGACATTACATTTTCCCTTTCCTGAAGGAACCCGTAGTTGGAAACCTACACACTTAGCCCAGAAAGACCTCCAAATGCTTTCCGCCTCGTGTGCCCTCTGTGAGGCAGGCTGCTGGGGTCCATCAGTTTTATTCCACATACTGCTTTACATTACACCACACCCCAGCTGGCCTGTCAGCCACTCACCAGCACACTGCACTCCGCTAGAAATGCTTCTTTATATGGCAACTCTGCTAAAGAGAAGGTGTAGTAAAAAATCCACCTTATGAAAAAAACTCTTCCCACCCACATGAGATGCAAGACTCAGCCCTACTCGTACCAAATAATACTTTTTTAGTGTCATACTGGTATATATGACAACACCTGAACTGTCAGTCTCCACTGCAGTTCACAGCAAGGGGTACACAATACATTACCTTCAGATGGAGGTGGAGACCACCAGAACAACCCATGCCTCCTCACTTCTCCTGGCTGAAGCATGGTGTGTTTAGAACATGTGTTTCCTGGCATGCAGGACCAACAGCAGCAGCTCCTTCACCCTGCCTAATCTCACCTCCTGTCTGATGCTTCTCATGCCTGGGATTGCTGCAGCACCAAGCACCAGCATGAGGGCCAGGGAGCATCACAACTCCTTGCTGCTCCACATGGCTGCCCAAACAGATTCAGACACTTAGCTGCCTTCTTGCAGCCCCCTTATACATCAGTGCACCGCAAAACCAGGTGTGCAATACCTACAGACCTTGCTCAACCCTCTGGCCTTTACACAAATTTCAGAACTTACAGCCCAGTAGTGTATTCGTGCCCAGAACGAGAAAGGCTCCATGCCATGAAACAATACACAAAAGAGCAGGGAAGGACAGTGACAGCTTATTCTCCTATTCATGTATGCAAGTACTCTTACTCAAGCTCTTTCTTCATTTAAGTGCCTGCAAGTGGGCAGCGTTGTGGGGGGTCAGAGCAGTCGTGGTTCTGAAATTGTTTTATAGTCAAGAGCACTACGCTGAATTTTAATCTAAACGCACTCAAGTATGCAACTTCCCCATACACAATTATTATTTTATATCTCAAGACACAACTTTTTTAAGTCACTGACAGTATTGTCAGCACAATGAAAATGCTACCTTTTAAAACCAAGTTTTAACCTTAGATGGTCTGGAGGAAAACATGGTAGACATGATGTAGAAAAACTGACCATTTTTGGTTTATTAAAATACATAAGTACCACAGAGCAACACTTCTAGAGAATGTGCAGACACAGTTTTCTTTCACTTAAAGGACCAGAAGAAAAAAAAAATAGCACATGATTTCCTGAATTTATGCTTTATTGTTGTTTTTTTTAATTTAAGATGAAGTTTCTAACTATAAACATTCCCAGATAACAACATTCGTCTCCCAATCTTGCAAATACAAATCTGACCCCCTGCAGATTGCAAAAATTATTTGCAATCATTAGATTGCCACCACTATGCAAATCATACACAATTATGCAACATCAAAGACACTATAAATATTTGCACATGTACACTACAATATCATGTCTGTCATTCAGCACTGATGGAAATACAGCTCAAGAGAAAATCCTCTACTTCAGCTGCCCCCATGCTTAAAGTAACAGTCACCTAATCAGGAACTAATTAAACACATTTATTGAGATGGGAACAACTGTTTGGGGTTTATTTTTAAACTACCTGGCCTTCAGAAATATAAAGCTGAGGATTTTTCTGCCAATTAGCATGCCCCCTTAAAAAAACTTGCAGACTGACATCAAATAAAACAATATAATGAACAAACCAGGAGGAATTTTTCCCCAATAATTTCTGTAATTCCAAAAAACTGTTTGCTGGCTTTCATTTTAGGAAGTTATCCAAAATTACATACTGAGCAGCAAAATCCTGAACTAAAATTTAGTTTTGGATCTATCTGAAGTTCTAGTTGAAATTCTAGTATGTGAGCATTTCAAGAAAAGGGTTTTGTTGAGTGATAAAAGTCTCCAGATTAAGTATAGTTAATCTTAAATTACTAGAAGTAATTATTCATAGTATAATTTTTGGCAGGGACATTTTTCTAAAGTGGTACACATGAACTGAATGTAATGGAGTTTGGTAAGGGTGAAATACTACCTAAAATGTCATTCCAGTTCCATAAGTATCCATCAAGGAGATTTACAGTAATACACATTATTTATATTTCTCTTGCTAACACAGAAGCATGGTAATTTTTAACAGAGAGGCTAGTGCAAAAAGAAAATAAACTATGTATCAATTGTTTTTTTGCCAAAAAACCCAATGCCTTGTCCTCCAATACCTACTCCTCTATTTGCTTGATCTGATCTAATCATGAAGACAGTGGACCTGACTGGGTCTATTTACCTATATATATATATACACACATACCCCTGATTTTTCTATTTAATAAACTCAAACTTGGAGAAAATATGGGGGAATAGAAAATGAAGGTTAAAACCACAGGTACCAAAAATGAAGAAAAACAGTTGCTTGAAGTGTTACCTTCCATTAAGCTCCAGAGCTATGGCCATGTAAACAATACTGTAAAAGAACATGAAGAATTTTTTCCTCATGGTAACTTTTCTTGTGTTTACGTTTTAGATTAAAAATTAGTTTATAGTCAGTTATACATGATATAACACAGCTATAAGAAGTTATTCAGGAGAGTAAGGACAAAGGATCACCACTGAATCCCGAACCTAAGCTGCCAGACAAGAAGCAGAAAGATGTAATTCACTGTTTATTAGTGATAAAACATGTAATGGTGAAGGGGAAAAGGCAGCAAAGAAATAATCCCAACCTTTGCGTATTAAAATGATGGGCTCTGACCTACCCGCCACTGTGCAGAAACATGAACGCAAGCTGCCATTTTCATGGGAAAAAAAAATTTGGAGCTATATAACAAGCCTATCTTAACAGCTGTCCAAAAAAGCTGTTTCAAGTGTTCAGAATGACCAAGGAACAAAAAAATAATGAAGAATATATTATGCCACTGAGCAAACCATCGCAAACACTGTGCTCAGTGTTTGACTGTTCACGGTCTCCTCCAAGACAATAGCTTCAGGAAGCATCAAATGAAGCTGACAAAAAGCTAGTGAAAAAACAAAAGATGCATTTAAATCAATTTTGAAGTGTTATGATTCATAGTAAAGATCCATGTTTCTAGCACCAAGTGACTCAGGGGAGACCAAGAAAGTATGTGAAAGATTAATCCGTCTATAGATCCTCAACAAAGAAAACAGACCAATATTAAGAACTTTGATCTGAGTTGAAAAGAGAAGCAAGGACGAACAAAGGGAAGATGTCCTACTGTACTGTTCTTACTCCTCCCTAGATAGTTACTTAGTCATTGTTGGACAGAGGATGCTAGATAAAACAGACATTTACCCTATCCACAGACTCCATTTTGGTCCATGACTGTTCCATATGAGGAAACAGGGTTAACACTGCATCCAAATAAACAGATATTACAGTCTGGACTCAGCAGTTAGAATAGTCTTTGTTTTAAATATATACATTTAAAAATGGAAAAAGTGGAATATGAACAAGAGAAAACTTCAAATCAAAAACAGTGTCTGCAGAAGCCTTTACTGTGAGTTACAGCTACAATGGATTTAGATCTGCTCTTGCAATTTCCATGCATCTACAAGCCTAAACAGTTTATGAGGGACTTGCTGTTTGCCATGAGAATTGGAACGTAGAATTAATTTGCTTATACATAGCCACTGTTAAGCCAACTAGGGTTTTTTTTTAATGACTACTTATTTTTAAAGTTTGCAATTTCAGATGAGCCTTTCTCCAGAGCACATCCTGGAGCCGTTGTGTATATAAAGTGCACAAATATCCCAGCCTAAATGACTAAATACTTAAATTCCGTTGCAATTTACAAACGGATTGGGGAAGTCCACTACTAAGCACTAGTTTCTGGAATGACCCAATATATTTGGTTATGCCTTGGTAATACCCAATACGCAGAACAACACAGAAGCCTTCCCAGCACACAGCATTAAACCAAGAGCTTTAACCACTGTAACTGTTCTGCTGTGACAGCTATATAGATTTGCCTGTGTGTATATGTAACTGCGCCCTGATGCTGACGCTGCTCAGGAACTGCAGCTGCTCCTCTCTGACAGAAAAAGAGAACTGAAGAGGCAGGACCTGATCTTCAGGCTGCTGGTTTTCAGCTGGCGCCAGAAGCCAGGCTCACACAGCTGCCGGTAAAAGTACCACTAGCCCATCTACCCTCGTAAGTGCAAACAGTAGACCCAGACTACATGCGTCTGTTGTTGACATCACCCATTGCTGTTCACCACCCAACATCCTGCCAATGTCTCCTCAGAACAGAAGCAAGACCGGCTTTTCTTAGTAATTTTCTTTTTTTGAACAGCTAGAAAATAAGGCATGCAATTGGCAAGATTTGTCCCTATTAATGTCACATTACATGCATCACTGACTGAGTATGTAGGAAAGCTTCAGTTCTTCCCCTCTCTTCTGCTCATTATTAATGATTACACACAAAGCATATGCTATGATGGGCAGCAGGTACAGCATGTTGTTAATAGGCAACCAGCGCAAACAATTCCATTTACTTCCAGGCTGGACCTTTCCTTTCAGCACAATGAAAACACATTAAAGAAAAGAAGAAAAAAAGACAGGAAAAAAAAAAAGTTCTATGAACAGCAGAAATATCAAACCTTGTTTCCCTCCAGATTTGCTTCTCACGTGTACCCCATTTCCTCAGTAATTTTCTCCAGTCTCTCCTGACCCCCTCACCATCAGCTGTGCCACAGGCAGCACTGCACCCTGCTCAGCAACAGCTTACAGTTGTGCTGTGCCACTGGTCAACCTGCACGTCTTCACCCATCATTTCACTGATCAAAAGTTACCATCTTTACCTGGGATTTATTTATAAGAACTTAATGACTTTGGTATCTGCATTTCTCTTTCAGATTGGGCGGAATTTGGCCAACAACTTCCAAAGAGACTAGTAAAAACAAAGAATAGACCATCTTACAAACTCCACATTATTAAGAATCAAGGAAAAACAGATGTTGTGTGTACTTTTTTACTCCTGGGTTCTGAACTTTTAGACTGAAGTCAAAATGCCAGTTTCCCCTCAGTAAACACTTTTTATAAAAAACACAACAGTCATGAAACCATAAGACTTTCAGAAAAAAACAGAAAAAAGATATACACAAAGATACATAGAAGATTCATTAAAGAGATGCATGAAAACTGCAAATAGGATTGACAGCTCTGTACACCAACAATATTCCTAAGTAATTAGCAAATAAGCAGGTACAGATTTAAACAAGACTAAGATTTCTTAAAAATATATGAAAAAGTGTCTGTCTCATATTCTCAAAAAATAGTTATTTTAAAGGAGCATTCTAATCTTAGGTACTCCATTCAAATTAGTTCATACTGTCTAAACCTTATTAATGACTGTTCCACTGAAATGTACTAACTGCGTTATAAAAAAATCCAGCCATACTCAGCTTCTGAGCTAACAACTTCAGAGTGGTTAAAGGTGACAAGGCCAAGACCAGGAGCCACAGACACAGCCAGATTCTCATGTATTGAGATCACTGATGAGATTCGTTTGACCTGTCAATTAGAGTATTTTTGCAGACAAAAGACTGGGGGAAGGGAGCTGGCAGATGGATAGTTGAAGTTCAAACACAAAGAAAAGGGATGGATGTTAAAGTACCCCAGCAAATACTAGTCAAAGTTTTAATGATGAATCTGTTGGGGGAAAAACCCAAACAAACAGAAAAGCACCACCATACCCCCTATTTTTGGATCATCTTCCAAAAGAAAAAAAAAAAACCCACACCAAAACTACGCAACACTAGTCAAGCAAGGAGATATTTATTATTATATAGAGAAAACAGGCAAACCAAGCATGACACAGAACAGATGTATAGGGAACACTGTATCTACTTTCCCCGGAAATTCTTCTGCTCTCAGCATTTTCCATACTACTGTCTAAGAGAAGAAATGCATAGCAGATACACAACAGAGTTACTCAGCAGGTCTTTCCTTCTTCACACATGCCAGAAGAAGCCAAACCACAACATTTAGACTTCGGAAGCTCCACTACATCCAAAGTTGGAGCAACTCCCATGCCCAAGGAAAAGGCTGGCAGCTTGCTTTCATGCCTGCCATTCTCTAAACACCTTATTCCTACATTTCAGTTCCAGTAGATTTATCACCAGGTGGACAAACCATGAGAGGCTGCTGTGGAGATGGCACAAACATCTAAGTAAGACACAACTGGCAGGTAAGGCCATCTGCCATTATTCCAGTGACAAGGAGGACACACCAAGTACTATACGGCAGGGGACTGGCAAAGAAGTGAGAGACTCTGAGAGGAAGCAAGGGGAGATGAGTGAAGGGAAAGAGACCCCTGAAGAAGAACTTGTGTATTTGTCTCCAAGTACCCTGGCTCTCAGAATGGAATTCATTCATTTGAGGTAGCACTACATGAAGACACTCCGATTCACATCTTAAAAGTAACAGTCACCAAAAGAGCATGTTTGTCCAAATCTATTCTGGGGCTGTACAATTCCATGTCAGGGATCAGTGCTGAATCCAGTTTCAGGTGGTCACAAGAGCAACTGAAGAAAAGGTTCTGTCTCCCTCTTCCTTAAGTGTATATCTGCACTGCCACATACTTAGAATAATTGAAAAACACTACCATTTGAAGAGATATCAGTTGCAGGTATACCACAAGGGAACAGAAAGACATGGTTGTTTTTCTGAGCTATAGGAATGAAGTACTGAGACTTGCTGCTGACAATGGTCACTTGTTTTGACAGCTTTGTAGAGCTCTGGTAACTACCTTTAACAACAGATTAAAAAACAAATTTTTAATAACCAACAAACCTCATAAAACAGGAGATACACAAGCAGATAAACATCCCTATCATAAGCTTAGTGATCTGTTTTATTTTTCCATTACTTTAGGAGAAAATATTATAGAACTCTTTTCAAGTAAAGATCCCTTTATCCCTAAACCTCATCTAAACACCAAGTACCCCAGCATCCTGACGTAGGCCTTCCACATCCATAGAAGAGGAAAGTCTAAACAGCAGCATTAGACAGCTTTCACAGGGCATACTACCACTGAAGCACTGTTACAGTACCTGCATCGTACTGTCCAACCTGGAACACATCATAAGATGACAACATGCGGGTCGGCACGGAAAAAGCATCTCATGCTAACTAGAAAAGCTTCCGGGCATGTCGCAGGAGAACAGACCATGCTGAATGCCCCAAAACTGAAGCAAGTCTGAAACAGATAAAGTGCCACTGGCAGATTTTGTGCTACACCAAGTGGACCAGTTTAAGAATATAGGTGACACTTCATAAGTACGTACCAGAGCTCATTCATAGGCTTCATATAATAGTGATATCCTGCAATAAGGAGAACAGTTACATCCAAGCAGCCTTCAGCCGCCATTCTGCTTTTCAGTGACAAACTTGCCACATGGTCATGGGAGACACAGATCTGCCCAGACAGGTCCCACCCAGAGCATCTCCCACCAGCTACCATGTAAAGAGAGATGGTCGTACAGCCACCAATTAAGCGTTCACAGAGGGCTGCCCTGGCTGTGGCTGAGCACAGAGAGAACGGAGGTGGGGGAAGCCTTTCAAAAATCCTGGGCACAGCAGCAGACTTGATTGAGTTTTCTACAGATTGCCAGGGTATAGAGCAGCTACCAGGCTTGGTGTGTATGTCGTCACTGCTAACAAACGGTGGTGTTCTGTAGTAGCTGGATTTCGGGAGGGGGAATAAATAAGCAGTGCTTCATGGCTTTGTACTTCATTGTTGTTGCCTGGGCAGCAGACAACACCACCGCTTCTCAAACGCAGACGGCCATGAGCATGAGGATGGAGGCAACCCTCTGACCAGCTGGAGACAGCCAAAGCACCATCTGTCCACAGTGCTATGCAGGCCCAGCAGGTCACCAGGTACAAGTGTTCTCAATTTCCGTACTAATGTCCTTCCATTCTTCTGTCATTTCCATGCCAATGCCTGTATAGCCTTTGAAGATAAAAGTATTACCAGAAGCAACTGCCGATTGACAGCTCTACACTGTAAACAAGTGTCAAGGAAACAAAGCCTTAATGATGCTCTGTCATCTAAAAATACTATAAACAATGTCTGTGTTACTGAGGAATAAAAGAGGGCCTTGTTCCTAATGAAGAGGATAGACTATCAGAGAAAAATTCACTTCCCAGTCCTATAGGACTCAGTGCATAAACCTAGGGTATTCATTCAACTTCACTGAGCTTTGGATCTTGCCAGTCCCACTGAGGGGACAAGCTGACACTACTGCAGTGACACAAGGGATCTCAGAACTAACAAACAACTGAGAATTAAGGCATTGGTGCTTGGAAAAGTTCATTATAAATCTTCTGTGGAAGGCACCGCAGAAACATAAAGCATTATTAGAGGTGTGCCCTACACAGCCTGCCAAGACAAATCCAAATATTAACGCCACCAAGACAAAAATTAAACTATTTCTCCCCTTTACCTCCTCTTGGAAACCTTCCTGTATTTAATAGATTTTTATGCCTGCTCTCTTCCCAAGTGCTACAGTTTGATCGGTTTCTGGTGTTCCAGTAGTGACTTCCTCTCTGGGGTTTCCTCCTCTGTGACCCAAAATAAACAGCAAGGTCTGCCCACCACTGTTCCCCTGTTAATCCATGCATTATTTTAGAAGACCCAGAAGTGAAAAAGACTCAATTAGACAACTGACTCAAAGAAGAGACAGAGCTTACAATATCATGTTCTTCAACCTGTTGAGAAGGTCATGACCTATTTAGCATGAAAGGGAAACAAAGATATCATAAGGTGTTATAGAAAAATATATTTGGAAATCACAGCTTAGTTCCTCCAGATCTCTGCTACTTTGTCCTCTTTATCCTCTCATCCAATTCTGCCCAAATACCTTTATAAATCTAGCCATTTGTTTCCATATATATTTCTGATAATAGTAACGTTTACATTTTTAAAAAAGAATAAATGTCACACAACAAAAATGTCCCCACCATTCTGAAATCTCAAATCTGTCACTATTATTCCCCTTGCAGGCTATTTTGAGAACTTACAAATATATAGGAAAAATGAAATTTGTAAGTTATCAGTGTATGTTGTTTTCCAAACAACTAAGGAAATGCTGCCACTCCTAAGTATGATAACATTCTAGCCAAAAAAGCAACATAGTGTTAACCTGGAGAAGCACTGATGGCAAAAAGCTGTTTCCCACATTTTAAAGGTGTCACTTTTTCAATCATTCATCAATATGATTTAGTCAAACAGGTGCCTTTCTGAAAACCACATCTCAACACCATCCACTTGACTTATGCAGAAGAAACTTGATTCTGAAGAACGTCATGAATGAAAATGAATAGCGAGAGTCATCTCTTTGCTACATGAGTGATGCCCATTTAATGCCAATGGAAGCAGGCATATAATTCAAAGTAAAAACACAAGGGAGAGTGAAATCCATTTCTAGGTTTTCTATACTTCCAGTGCTGTGTGTGAGTGATCTTTACAACAGAACACAAATCTACAGCACACACCTTTCTTTTGTTCTTATACGCTGCTATTATCCTGGAAATTCAGGAACTTTCAAATACGACCCAAATGCATGAGAGGACGTCATTCCAGAAAGAGGACTAAAACTAGGATTCCCTTCCCACAGGCATCTTTAAGATTTTGTTTCATCTCACTTCAGTCAAAAAAAAAAAATTTTTTTTTGGAGGTGACGCATGGCATTACAAATGACGACATATTCTTGCAAATCAGTTGGACAAAATTACAAGATAACATTTCAACCACTTTCCACTAAAAATATCAACAAAAGGGATATTCCAGTAAAACATATTTATTTAATCACATCAGTGTTTTTCTGTATTATAAAATTTGTTTACCAGCTCCTGTTATTAAGAAAGCTAAAAATTAGCAGTTTAGGGATCAGACACTTTCCTGTCACTTGTTAGGATGGTAAACTGGTGCCTCACTTAGCTTACTAAAGACCACCAAAAAAAAAACCAAACCCAAAACCCCCCCCAAAACAACAAACCACAGTTGTTTAGCATTTTATAATGAGCTGTCAAGCCAAAATGACATCAGAAAAAGAACATCACTAACATTCACGTTCCCCATACGTGAAGGCTAAGACATTGGTTCTTACCAACTCTTGGGTTATGAGGCTTGAGCACATCAGTACTCTGCCAGCTTGCCGAAGTGGGATGAGGAGCTAAATTGTATTGGGACCCATCTGCCAAAGCACACACTCAGACACGGGTCCTGACCCAGGCTGTCACAGGTGAGGAGGACCTGTGCAGCAGCCACTGCTGCCAAAGCCAAAGCATGAAGCTGGGAAGCTGGCACCTTTCAACCACACTGTTCTGATATCTTCCTCTTCTACCCCTCTCAGCCCCAAGCCCTTTATCAATTCATCCTGTGCAATTCACTATTTAATATAACTCTTTTTATCACGTAGTTTAGAATTACTGTCCTACAGTAAACAAACTTAAAATTTCTCCTCGTGGGATAGGTTTTTAGTGTCTCAAATAAGTTGCTCTAATTCCATGGTGGTTATCTGTTCTCAGTTCCCCTTCCCTCATTCATAAGAATAAACAGAAAAATTATTTTCATGGAGAAACACAACACATCCCAGAAAGAAAAAAGTAAAAAGCAGAAATAGTAAGGTGCTGAAGAGCAAGAGACTGGATATCTCCAGGATGGAAACGATTTACTATTAGCTCAGGAAACAGCAGACCATCACAAACAGTTTCAGAAAAGTCAGGTTGTTATCCTGAAAACCAGACTGTATTTCTCAGTGCTGGCAAAACTATTCATTAATAAATGTTTTCATATGACACTTGATCTTTCGGAAAACTTCCAGGGGAAAGGCAAGGTAAATCACCCTTCCTCAGCTTGTGGCTGAGGAATTAAAGAGATTGAGACTCAACTCTTATGGCAAACTCTTCAGAGCAGTGACCTCTGAACTTCAAAAATAATCACAAGATAAACATCATGGTTTTCCCCAAAGGTCACTTTCAACCTAAACTAATTTATGATTCTGTATTTTCAAAGTTTCATTTTGGGGTGGGAGAGAAACCAAACCAGGACAGTACTTTCCTGATACAAGTGTTTTGTCAAAGAGAAAGAATCCCCAAGCCTGTATTCTAGCAAACATTGTTTCGAAAACCGCCAAATCAAAGTAAACCTCCAGAACTTTGTAACTCAAATGAAAGGATCACTTTTAAGGATATTACCATGCTGAATTTAAAATGTAATTTGAATTGTGGTTTTTTAATCCTTGTTGCAGACTAAATACTTCAGGAGGCATAATTAAGGTCTCGCACCTCATTTTCAAGTTCTCATCCTAATGAAAACTAACAAAGATATTCTGGTAAAGCACAAGACAAATCAACCAAAGGAACTACTTGTATCATCATGTCTCCTTTTCCTTACTGACCCTGATGACCATAACGCATTTCAAGGAAGTTTGGATAAGTTGGTCCCCACTGGAAGAATTACTTAGACAATCCCTGATCTTCATGCCTGTGGGACTGAAGCTCCTGACCTCAAGCAAGTTTGTTTCTCCAGGCAATATGCCAGAAGTGTTATCGGCCCTTGTGTAAGATTCCAGAGCTTCCCATTTCATCTACATCACAGCTGTCTTCATGTTGCTTTTCATATACTGCCAAGACACTTCTGTATACCAATCTTCCAAAGCTTCTGAAAGCTTCATACTTCTCAATAGCAAGGCACACACTTTGATATTGACAAGTTGGCAAGGAAAGGATGTACTTTACACTCACCTTGGTGTTTAGTTTAGGCTCAAAAATGAGCCTGAGATGCGTTGACCAAAAGTCATCAGTGCACTGGTCTATGCACTTTCAATTACTATCATACAAATGATTGAGTGCCAACACTGAAGAACTGAGGCACTAGAGCACATGCATGCTGCACACGTTTCATCACCTCTGCCTGTATACTCTGCAAACCCTTTGTGTTTTGCCTCTCGTAGATTACATGTGCCATTCTGCCCAGCTCTCAGCATCCACTTCAAATTCAGGCAGTTTGTCTCTCCTTTCTCTCCCTGACAAGATAGGTTCAGCCTTATCCTCTAGAAATAAAAACCTAAGCTACAGTGGTGCTAAAAAACAAAGCACAGCAAAAATAAGGTTTCCACCTCCTTGTCTCAGTCTGAACCACAGCCTATTGAGAAATGTGAGACTTCAGGCTTCAGCCTTAGAAGTGCTCTTCTGAATGAGGGATGCCTAGAAGTGGTTCAACTTTGAATTTAAAGCTCTGGCTAAGGCTGCACCTCCCCCACCATTATTTCTGAAGTTGCAGTGCAGTTCTGAAGCTAATCTCCCAGTTTTCCCAAACTACCATCAGTTGGTTTGATTTGCAGAGCAGTTTTGGTACACTTGAGATACATTCCTTTTAGAGGAAACTAAACCAGAAGCTCATATCCAGATGCATAGCAAAGGCATGCCAGCTACTAATGGGATCAAAGCAATTATGGATATTTGGATGGCTTCAAGCTGTATGAATGATAGAGATGTTAAGATCAGGCCACCAGAAAATCTAGCAAGAAGTAAAACTGGGTGTCCACAACAACTTCTGACCTTCTGATTCTCTCTTCCAAAAATTGAAATGACACCCACAGTACTAAACTGATTATTTCAGAGCATTATGCCAGCAAGGCATCATGTTAGATCATCCAGTTCCTTACCAGGCATATTCATACACCAGTGCTGTAGCTCAGTTCTAATGACACCAAAATTAGCTCAGAACCCCAGTAAAGGTCACATCACTTACCAGGCCATTGCAAGTGCTGATTGCTGCTGTCCCACTCCTGGAACCTGGCTGCCACACTGTGCCAATGAAGTGGCAAGGAACTCCTGGGCGAGCTGCAATCTTCGCACTAGTGTAGTTGCCATGTCTCCTTTCTACTATGTAGTTATGGGAAAGAAGTCCCACGTGGACAGTCAAGTTAAAAAACAGATCCTTCTCCTTGTGGTTAATTTTATAATATATCATGTTTTCCTTTTGGCTGAGATCTTCCCTCTTCCTCATGTTTGAAATGTGATGGTGTAAATTAAAAGAAAGAAAATGGCCGCTTGCATCTACTCTTGCTGGATCAACCACATGGTATTCTGGCAAGGTCTTGATAAATTGCTCTGTAGGGAAGGGGGAAAAAAAAAGAAGCAAAACTAAGGTGAGTGTTAGTCTGTTCAGATCTTGCATGATTTAAAAGGGAAACTCAAAAGTGACTGCAATTCACCACACCATCCTACTGACACAAAGGCAGGCAGTGCACAGACCACAATACAATCCTTATTTGGGCTTTCTACTCTCCTGTTATAACACACAATTTAGAAGTTAAACATCCTTCTTTTCAAATATTTCGCCACCATTCATATAAGAGATTGACTGTCACACACACATTCTTTCACACTCCGACAAAAGCTGGGAACCCTCCCTGTTCTAAGTCCCCAGCATCCTCACACTTCCAGAAAGCTGACCACCTGAAGCAGGAGACAGAGCCTTACAAATACAGATGGGTGAAGGGAACACTACTAACTGGTTTTATAGGCTGCAGCAATAGCACATCAGTAGCATCAGCATTAGCAGATGTTGCAGCATAGGAGGGAATTTTAAAGAAGGGTTTAAAGGGGAATGAAGTAACTGTGCCCTTTTGTATAAGAGATTCCAACCAGCATAACATCGGACATCTTATCACTTGTCAGGATCTAGCAGGGGAAGAAAGCGTTACTGGCATTCCTGTGTCTGCTATGATACAGAACAAACAACACCTGTTCTCAATATTTTTTTCTAAATTAGTGTAAAACTCAAAAGCCCCAAGCAAATAACATAAATCCACATAAAACACAGTCCCTAAGTACTCCTACCCTAAGGGCCAGATCTTCCACTGGCGTACTTGACTTAAGCGCAGGAAGTCACAGTCTGAACATATTTCATCAAAAATAAATTGTGAGAACACATGTCGTTCCAGCTCCTCTTTCCCCAGGGCTTTCTTCATTCCCAAAGTCCCAGCCACTTATACATGAAGTGATTACACTTCATTCATTAATTAAGCTGGTTAACCAAGCAATTAGCCTACTCTAGGTACTTCCAAAACGATTCACTCCTCCCTAGGACTGGTAAAACAATCCTTCTAGAGACACTTATCTCTCCACTGCCTGCACCTTCAAAGCCACACAGGCTAAGCCAAGCCCAGACAGATAGGTGTCTGGATCTGTCCCCTTTGGGAAGGAACATACCTACTCTGTCCTCATTAGTTGCTCCTGCTTCTTTGGACCCTTGAGACACGTGCACTGAAACACTCCCAATTCAAAAAAAGCCAAAACAACACAAAACTCTCAGTTCCCAGCACATAGACAAAACTACGTGAGAAATCTTGCCTTGCCTTGGTAGCACCTTTGTTTCAGAAGTAAGCTTATTCTCATACACTGATGCATACTGATTTCTTTGTACACAAGCCTTCCCACCAGCCTGCCATGACTTTGTGCCTCTGTAGGACAAGCCGCAGCAGTGGGCTTTTAGATCTCACCTGCCACAGTGGCAGATCTCGACAACACAGCAACTAACACCTGGCACAAGTTCTGAGAAACATCTGCCCTTGTCCACATAAGTACAACAGGGAGTGCGACACTGAAAACTCAGTCCACACTTTCACACCTGCAGCATACACAGCCTGTAGATAGCACAAAAGGTGCAGCTGCCAGAAGTTTAGCAGCAGAAATCAAACTTGAGGTCCCCCCTTCCTCACGCTCCAGACTGAAGCAAAAAAGAGGCAGAAAGGCGGCAGGGGAAACACCCAAAAATATGGCTTACCTGCAGAAGCTGAATTATAAGACTTCTGAAAAGTCCCACTCCCTATATGGCACCAGCAAAGAGAACACTGCAAGACCAGGCCCCCATTTCTATGGTTTTCAGCACAACTCATGAAATAATTGAATTAAATGCCTGAAGGAAACTTACTCGTTTGCTGTCACTATGAGGTTTGCCTCTGCTTGATGTCTTGAGCTTAATTTGTTGTGGCTTAACTGTTAAACTCCATGCAAGACCCAAGACTTGCAGTTTTGGACTTAAGCTATTCAAGGAAGTTTTTTATTTCATCACTACAGTAATTAGTGTGTAGAGGTTAAAGCATATTAGACAATACAACCAGTAAAAGGGAAAATAATGCCTAAGCATCCAGTGGCAACAAGATTATCAAAGCAGAGAAGTCTAACTTCTTCCACCTGCTCCTTAAATACTGATTTCTGAATGCTAGTCACTGGCATTAGAGAGGAGAATTATGCTGCATTAATAACATACCATAATATAACTGCAGAAATTAATTATTACAAAGTATATTAAATATATAGTATTAAAGCATATTTAAAAGATCAGAGGGAATAAGATTACCACACAACGAAGTTTAGCAAAATGAGGCTAAAGATATTTCTGCAAGTAATCACTATCAGTGTCGTCTAGACTGTAGGGTAGAGGTTAGTGAAGGCAACCCTACTAAGAATTATTTACTGAGGTCTGCATTAAATCTAACATACTGCTTGGCTTTTCTAGCTGGAGAAAAGTCTAAAACAAAGACAAGCACTACAACTCTGATGATACCTTTCTACCCTTCTAGGAAAAAAAAATAACGCTCAACTAAGATGGCAGAGGCAACAAACAGAAAAACTTGATACACACAACCCAGACTGCAGAAGAATACGTATTCTTCAACACTGACTGACTCAGCTTTCCTAAAGTAATAATTAATTCATATTAAAACACCACAGGTACCCATAAAACTTAGTGCCAACAAACACTACATGGAGGGAATCTATCGCAGTCCCACTGACAAACCTTGAGGCTGGCATGTCACAGCATCCCCCTTGACCACCTAGAACACTCTCCACTCCAGGGAAGCCTTGCCTGTTGAGGGGCACTGCTCAGGATTTATAGTCCAGGAAAGGGATGACTTCCCTGGGCAAACTGTGTAGCTTCAGAGAATGTTCTGTCTTTCTACAACTGCAGCCTGAGTGTGCTGACTTCCATCGATGCCATGTGCAAGACCAGAAAATCACACTGAGCAGGACACATTCAAGTCAGTACTTTGCCTTGCAACCACAGTGTTCACACAGGCCCTTCTGGGCACATGGGACAAGCAAGGTCCAGGCCCTTCACACTTGTCTGAAGAGTCTAATTGTTTAAGTTGCTGGAGAAACCTTCCTTGCAGACTCTCCTAATTCTGCATCATTGAAAACATCTGATAATATTCAAAGCCACTGCTGTCTGTTCTGCTGCTCCTCTGTGGATTCAAACTCACAACACGTGGCAAAGAACTGCCTATATTAAGAATGGCTGTACACAAAGTGAATAAACTTGGATAAAGAGAAACACACGGTCTGTCACACATGACAGGAAAAGCACAATTTCTTTTAAACAGATAACACATTTTCTGACAAAATTCCTTTAAGATGTGACACATCATAACTCGCCATTGTTTCATCTCCATCTTAATAGTTCACCTATATCTGCCTCTCAGACCCTCTGGCTTGTTTTCAAATAATTCCTTGGGATAAGAAATAGTGTTGCTCATCTCTGGATGAACTGCCTTCCCAAGCCAAAGAAAGGCTCTGTACCCAGGGAACACCCTGAGCTCCAAAGCCCCAAAGCAGCGAGCAGGCCTTCAACGTTCAGCATGGGCATCCTTAACTGTCCTATCTGCCACACTCGTGGTGGATGTGGAGGGAGCACAACACTTAACAGTCACTTCAGCTATGCAAGATACAAATTTTAGTCCTTCACACTTAGCTCTGCATTCAATCTTCTGTCGCAAAAAATTAGCCGAATTTTGAACTGTCCCTTTGCACAAAGCTATTTGCAAACTCTTGGAAAAACCTAGGCTTTTCATGCCTAGAAAGTTAAATTAATTCTGAATTCATTTCCAAATGCCTGACAATTAAACAGCTACTACATGTTAACAGAGCCATCTCTGTTCTGTCCCATGCAGAGTCACAGGAATGCAATGATTGTTTGCATTCTCTTTAAATGAATCCAGCAGGAACTAACTTCAGGATAATTGTTCACTTTTCAGGCAGCTTGTTTAACCACTTTTTCCTTCCACCATCTCTGAGGGACACAGAAGATTCTTCTCCTCTGTGCTCAAGCTCTTCCACTGACAGTACCAACAGCTGTTAACTGTTGCCCCTGGAAGGTTTTCAGGAAAGAAATTTTTCTCCCACGTTTTCAGGTCTTCTACCACCAGGCAGAGTCTTCCAGCTAACCACAATTTCTCCCTCTTGGGAGTGGCTTCTCTGGTTTTACTTAAACAAGCAACAGGATAAAATTCCCGAGTTACTCTCCCCCAGGGAGACGTGCAGCCGGTACCAGCCAGGGCAATGAAGTTAATCCACCTGGGGCAGCGCCTCAAGAGACAACTCCTTGCAGATGAAGCCCTGCTTTCAGCTTACCATCCTCACTGAATTTTAGTAACTCACAGGGGGTTTCATACCCTGATAACACCCATCCTTCTGTGGCTTGTGCTGCTGCAGTACAGAAGTGATAATTTGTTTTAAACAAGCAAACAAAAAACAATCAGGGCGGTAAACTTTTCCAGTGCAGCAATGCAATAGGATTCCTGTATTTAGAGATGTCTCTTAACGAGAAAGGCGAGTGAAACCCAAGATTTAGCAATACCTTCACCTACACAGCGCAACTGCATGACTTCCGAAGAGCAGCTGGAAGGCGCAGCCGGAGCCGTGCCCCCCCGCCCCCCCCGCCGAGCCGAGCCCCGCGGCCCGGAGCCGCCGGCCGCGGGCAGCGCTGCCAACTCGCACCCCGCCGGGGCGCGGGCACGGCGCCGACGCCGGAGCGGGGACAGCGGGGTCGGCACACGGCGCCTCGCCGCCTTCACCGGGCCGAGCAGCGCCGAGGAGCCGCGGCGCGGCCGGCCGTGAGACCACCCGCGGCGGCCGCCCTCCCCTCACGCCGTGCCCCGGGGAGCTCCCCGCACCCCGCCACTGACCTTGCCTCCCGTCGGGGAAGAGGGGGCCGCCGGCCGGCGGGGCCCAGCCCAGGCTGGGCGCTTGGACGTGGAGGACGAGCAGCCAGAAGGAGACGTGTGCCGCCCGGCTCGGCGGGACACATGGCATGGTGCGGGCGGGGAGCTGCCGAGCGGGGCGCCGCGACCGCCGACGCCTAGCCGGGCTGCCGCATGGCCGGGCGGCGGGGCAGCGGCGGAGCGGCCTCCCGGCGCCTCCCGGACACAGGCGCCGCTCCCCAGAGGGGCTGCGCGGGGCCGTCCCGGTGTCTGGTTTCTGCCGGCGGAGGAGCGGAGCGCGGTGGGGAGGGAGCCGCCGCCGGGGGCCCCCGCCTCGGACCCGCCGGGGTTAACGCGCTGGAGCGAACCGGGCCGGGCCAGCGGGGAGGGGAGGAGAGGCCGCCAGCGGGGGCTTCCGCCCTCCACGGCGGCAAAGGTGGGGCGTGAGCCCCGGCGGCCCGCGGGGAGGGCCGTCCCGCTGGAGGCGGCCTCCCCTCCCCGGCCCCACGCCGCGTGTCTCCGCCGCGCGGCCGCGGCCAGGAGCCCGCCGGGGCCCGGAGCCCGTCGCGGCCTCGCAGCCCCGCGCCCGCCCGGACAGCGGTTCCCCCGCGGCGGGTCGCCACGGCGCTCGAAGCACGCAGGTGTTGGCCGCGCTGACACACGGCGGGGGCCTCGCCCCGCCTGAGGCGCCCGGAGCCCCGCGGTCCCTCGGCGCCCGGCCGGCCCGGGCACCTCATCGTGTACGCGGGTGCCACGCACCCCCGCCGAGGCCGCTGCCGCCCCGAGGCCCAGGTACGGCCCGCCGGGGCCCGGGGCACTTGCTGCCGTGCCGGCCTGTCCCGGGGACCCGGGCCCGGTCGCTCGTCCCCTTCGATAGCCCTCTGCTTGGAACTGGCTCTGCCGTGGGTGTCTCGGACAGTTTCACAGCGATCTCTGCGTGACCACACTCATTCCTCTGCTCAGACTTTCCCAAAGGCTGTCACAGCTCGGCCGCCCTAACTGTGAGATCTGTGAACCTCAAATCCCTGAGAACCAAAATGCAAGAAAGAGTTAAAACTCCAAGGATTTCTAAATCAGATAGAAATGTGGCTTCTCCCAGGCTTTAGGCAGGATAACTCTGAAAACAGAGCATATTTATAAAGGAGTGATATTTGATTTATGAGTCATAATGTGCTCTCATCTAGCTAATGGAAGGACACAAGCCATGCAAAAGAGGATAATTTTCTGTAATATTTGATATCCAACATCACTTGCCAAGAGATTTGTTTGTGGCAAGTTATTTATTTTAATTCATATGCATATATTCTGCATACAAATGAGGTTATCTCGACAAGTTTCCTGGTGTGCTTGCCATTAGGATTCTTTGAACAGTCTAGTCACACAGTGGGCACTGGACTGTTGTGTGGCATTGGCTATGGTAGCCTGCTTAACTCTTCACCGGTACATCCCTAAAATTAATTTAAAGCTGTGTGACCTGAAACTGATGTCATATCTGTAATACTTAACGTTTTAAAAATACTTGACAGCTGTTGCACAGAACAAGCTACACAATTTGCTGTGAATATTTTAAAATAATTAAATTGGAAAATAAGGCAGTGTCTACAGAGAATGGAATAAAAACAAAAAGGACTATAAAATGAGTAAAGCCAGCTAGGAGCGTTGGAAAGAAGGGGTGAAAGTTCAAGGGATGGGTGTATGTATACAAAGTACTGGTTTAACAAACTTCTTGAGGGCAATCGGAAAAACAGCCCTTCTGTGAGAGGCATTTAACTATTTGCTTGAATTTCCAGTCATCTTCTGGGGTACATGCTCACTGTGTCTGATGTGAGGCAACTAGTATTTCATATAGCATTCCATCTTGGTTTCTTCCTCAGCAGGAAAAGTTAATTCCCTTTGCCTATAATACTCTCCAAGCATGAGATGCTTTTCCGTCTGTCTTTCCCTGAGACTTTCTCATCCTGGACTAACTCTTTCAGCCTGTTACTTCTGCCTGTTTTCTTCCCTGCCATACCTTTTCCAGACAGCACCACCTGAGAGAAAGAAAATCAGGAAATGATGGACAAGTAAAAGCTTTAGGAACTCAAGAGGGTTTGTGGGAATGTGAGTGTTTTGTTTTGATTATTTATTTTTTTTTTAATGACAAAAAAATTGTAGATGCAAAAGTCATACAGAATGGAGAAAGAGAACTGTGGGAATCTAATCCAAAACATCTATAACTCCCTGGGCTTTGTGCCAGTGTGTACATACACAGAAGAAATGATTCACTGGGTGTAGTGTCAGAAAACACCCTGGGGGACAGTAGCATTCCTGCTTAAGGGATGCTGTGGCTGTAGCTGACACAGTCACATACGGATAAAATTGAAGCCATGGCACAAGTAGAAAGCACTTTTCCCGCTGTGAGGACATACTGAGGCCAGCTATTTAAGTGAACAGAATTTATGGCACTGTGTCTTCCCAGCACAGTTCTGATTTAGAAAAGCATATGTGGGCTATTAAAATAAGATACCTGTATACATTAAACTATTCAGTCATTCACAAAGAATTGTAAAAATCTAATGATAAGCAATTAATTAGTGGTTTCCTGTTCCAAAGAGGCATAACCTGAGGTTTCGTAGCCTTTTGTGAATGTAAGGGCATATTTTTTGATAACTCGACCTCAATTACAAAAAGAAAAAGAATACAACACCACACCAGCTGTGTTCTTTTGGCAACAAAGGTATTGCAGTACAGTAACTGCAGCTCAACACAGAAAAGCCTGTACATTTATTGAAAGGAGGTCAGAAAAAACCAGTCAAGCCTGGGCTGACAATCCACGCACAATCAATATCTCAATTCTTTTACATTTAAGTAGACTTCCAAGACAGCACTAAAAGTACTGAGTGTATAGGAATTTATGTGCTTGTGTAAATCTGTATAGAGACAGAAAACCAGAGGTTATGAGCAGTGAGGAACTGCAACACAAATTACGTGATTTGACACTGAGGAGTTGCTTCAAAATGAAGCCCAGCTGAAGGCAGTCAGGAAATCTTGCTTTACTTGGAATGAGATTCTGCTGCCCAAAGTTTAAAGATCTAAAAGGCTTCTAATACAAGCTTGCTTGCCTGCTCCTCCAGTAAGCAGGGAAAGAGGATATAATGCATCCTTTTCTGTCACATGCAAGGGAAAACACTGTCCAGACCTGACTATCTATTAACTATACAGGCAGCTTCACGATTTGCTTGGACTAGAAATCTTGAGAAGATGAATCACATGCACGTGATGTTGTGGGCAGTGTTAAAGGTACTGAATATTACCAGAGAAATTAGTTGGAAGAGAATGACTCTGAATCCCAAAGACCGTGGAGTTTGCTGGGTAAATATTGTGCATCCGTTGATTTTTATTTTTTTTTTCTGTGATAGATTTAGATGGAAGTTTGTGAGTACATTACTTTTTTTTTTTTTTTTTTAACTTACTCCATTTTTCTCATTTAGAGATGCAGCCTCTTAACACAACTAACTATTGGTAATTGAATA